>NC_060214.1:51607500-51965000 GCF_021130785.1 Homalodisca vitripennis | reverse complement strand
AAAAAAATTGTAACAGTTAAAATTTTGCCCGTTTATTACAATTTCCAAGTAATAAAGCCAAAACAGATGAACTATAACACTAATTCATTAAAATATGTTATTAACTATGATGATATTAAAGCACAAAAAATTATTTTAAAACTGTTTCATTCTTAAATTTTTCTTACATTCCTGGTGTGCTTTTGGATGAATTAGTTTGACTCCACTTAACTGCTTTTACATTTCGGTATAGAGTGAAAGGTTTATCTGTGTCAAGGACATCATTACAAACAAAATCTAAATAGTTCGTATGGATGCAATTCTATTCAATAAAATTTCAATAGACTATTCAAAGATTGCGTAAAAAATCCTTGTAGGAATTATTATATATTCATGTAAAGTACCTATAACTGTAAAAGTGAATTATACTATGGAGATTGCTTTACATAGATATAAACTAGGTAATTACTTTAAATCAAATAAGCACAAGGTTTTTGCATTGAATATATAAGTGTATGTCTCTCTGGAATTTAATTTTAATAAAATAAATCAATATATCCTGCGACTAGTTAGACTACGTAATACCTCAGTACCATTTATACACCGAACTGGTTTTACTTACAAAGAATGTCAAGCAGAGCAATTGTGACCTTTACATTGTCTTAAAAAGAGATTTTTTACTTATGTCAATAATTTAAGCCTACTAATTCATTTGGTTTTTAAGCCTGATTAAATCATATGGATTTAGTTGTTAACGTTTATTAATTACTGCTGCTGCTAAGAATATTTACAAATCAGCAACTTATGAATATATACGAAACCATTAAAAATAATAATTTCTATAAAAATGATCTTACCAATTCTAAGTATAAGCCATTTAATCTGTATAGAGGACAATGTCAGGATCAAAATGTGCCCAAGATCGAAATGCGTTGTCCTAGTACACGAGGTTTTGGAAGATCTGGAATTAGAATTGGTATCCGCACAATGCATAGCTCTAAATAGCTAATGCATTGTTCTACATGAATATTACGAATATTACTTAAAAGATTACGAGACCCATATGTCCAATGACACGAAGCTTTAGAAATATAAGAATTTTCATGTAGAGACAAAATCATTTTCTTATAACTACGTTAAGAAACGCATTTTTTATTTTTATTCTTTTTTTACCAAAGTTTAAAAATTCTTTGCATGAACCATTTGCTAACCCAGAATTTGTTTTCAGATTGTGAGACAAAAGGAATAACGTTCCAGGGCAAAATGGATTTTTACTAAACTTAGGGGAAGTAAATTATAAGTTGCATATGGATTTGTTAAACTAAATCTGATAAATTGAACGAGAAGATTGTTGATCCGAGTTTTCATTTTTATTTTCTTTAATAATGTCACGTATAGGGGTCTTCTAACAAGATTAGACAGAACAGTGATGCAGTCGACATCAGCGTAGTTGCTTATAACAAGCCTTCAGTTAGAACAAGCACCAGTGTTTATCCGTTGTCCTGAGCGGCAATATTAATCCAATCAAAGTGGCTTACCATATGTTTACCTTAGAAGAATTATTTTAAATATTATATTTATCACTCGCTTGAAGTAAGTAAAGTTTTGAGGTAACGGTTATAGGTTCTCTCTTTCATCAAGCTACTTTTTAAAATTAAATATTATAAACTGCTCAGAAGAAATGTATTTTCCTTTAAATATGAATAAAAGTAGTGTAATTTAGATATACATAACTACCCACCTATTTATTACGCTCAATCCCTACTGAACGATCAATACCAGCGTACTCTACCAAAATATAGCTATAATGTTAGTGCCAGAATTACATATTGCAATGCAACAAGTAGCATATCATTTATAAACAAGGAATCCCAATTACAGGAAAGGCATAATTATGACGGAACAGGATTTGTATTCCTGAAACTAACTGCAAAAGAATAAATTTATTTGAATGATATTTTGACTATGAAAACTTAGAAAAACATGGAAAATATGAACGGCTTTTCAGTCTTACAGCTGTAAAATACAAATACGTATATACTCCATCTAATTCAGTTTCTTATATAAATTATCGGTAAAACAGCATTGTTACACGTTTTAAAACACTCATATACCAAAGAGGTTTTCCTTAAATGATATTATAATCCATAATATATTTTAATATGAGTCATGTCAGTAGAAAAATAAACCCACAGATTGTAATGTTTTGCTAAGGAAAATAATTTCTGCGGTATCTCATCTTCGAGAAGGATGAAACAATAAACTTGCGCTACCTATTAAAAATGAACGTTGTTCTTCAAAGGCGACTCCGCTTCTTACAAAGCCAACAAATTATGTTTTAAAAGCAACCTTGCACTAGTTTTATACAACCCTCATCTAGCATATTTATTCTGAAATTCTTTTCCTTTAATATTTTAAGTCAAATATATTATTTCAAATATAACAAATATTAAACCATACTTTGTGCATCAATTCGTTAAAGCACAATGTTTTTAATAAAGCCGATTTCTAGCAATTTTTAATTTAGATGATGAATAATTGTGAAACCATAACTGATCAGAATGTCATAGTTTTTTGCTTTAGTGAAGTTTATCTCTTGTGGGCTGGAAGAGCTTTCATTTCGGAATGTGTGTGTATTGTGGGATGGAATCACGCAATGTGAATGAACAACTCATACAGTATTAAGTATATACAAATTTATTTACTAACATACAATCTTTTAAGAATATAGTCCTTACGAACATGATTATGACCCTTATGAATAATACAATTATGAAACATTGATTTAAATCTGAACTAATTTTAAACAAAATTCAATTGTTTGTACATAGGAAACAATATTATTACTCACAGTAATTTTAGAGGCTAATAAGAGTGTTACATATTTAATTCATATTTGGACAAATATTTGATAGGGAGATAAGCAAATATCTGTCTCACGACTTTTTACTATCACTAAAACTGTATAAGTTTCTAGTGTATAACTGTATACTGTATACTGTATACTGTATAACCCAATTTATTATCTAAGAAAATATATTAAAAAATGTGCTAACTCTGGCATTAACCTAAATCAGATCTCTATCTTGGGATGTACAGCAGGGATTCCACGGATTGAACAACAGATCATTTACTTTTTTCAATCGATAAATTGTTATTCCCTAACATTGTTTATTGGAATGTTTTGTACTTTATACACATAAAGACGATAATGAGCAGTGTAATGGTGAAAAATACTCCTTTGGATTTTTAAGAATGTTAGCAAATTTTTTTACATTATTCTAGGCAAAGAGAAAATATAAAACAAATGATTTTATGAAAAATGAGCTAGGTCTTATGGGATTTTAACTAATAACACGGTACCACATGTATCATGATAACATCATTACATCAAACATTACCACTTTCAAATATCATTTTACAATGAAACAATACAGCGTGTGACGTACTGGCTTATAATATTAGATTAATATAATAATACTAACGGGAAAGCTACAATTGACAAATGTGACATTTTCTGTGTATGGTTTATGTTGATATTTAGAAATTATTTAATAATGATTACACATACCTTGGTCATATAAGAGAGATAACTAACTGATTAAAATATATTGTTTAGGGTTTCTTAGAATAAATTCTAGTGTTTAAATTAAACTACTTAAAATGCTTCGGAAGAGCGAGTGTAGCTTTAAACCCGGTATTTTCAATTCACGAGAAAGCTTATTATGTAACGGCTGATATAATACAATTTCTTCTCAGCCCTTCATATTCTTTTATTGCCTTGCTAAAAAAACATAACTAGGAAACGATCTTTCTTTTCACAGCGTAAATTTTAAGTACAGTGTTTACATTAGTTGTAGCGTTTTATTTTTTTATTGTGGTGGTCGCCAGCTAGCACAATTATTATAACATTGCTATACGGTATATTATCTCTAAACTAATATACCGCAATAACTTCAATGACAAAGTAAATCTGAATTTAAATTGTTTTATTTATATAGCTGTACACATAATAAAAAAATACATAGTCTCTTACTTGCTGGTTATTCTATGTACATGTAAATATATTATACTTTGTATTTACAGAACATTAATAGGAATTAATAATTTGCTGTAATAAAATTGTTGTAAGTGTGGAATAATATTTTTCAAGTTATACACACTGAATTTCAGAAGTTTGGAATGCGATTTAGGTGCCAGGGCTTTGTAAAATACCTGAGGACTACAGTCTTCCAATTCTGTTAAAATAACGGTTAATATTTCTGCCTCAATTTTTAAAATATGGATATTGCAAAGTATTTTATATTCTTGTAAACCTTTGTGGAAATGAAAAAGATACTGATGAATTGTTATAAATAAAATACAACATGATAGCAAATCCATTTTAACATAATAATAATTATGGTAGTAAAATATGTAATCAGGACTATTATTTTCCTCCGATTATTAGTGCATAAAATATATGAAATAGTACTCAAATCCAGATTTAATGATTTTAATTGAGTTTTTAAATTTTCCAGACAAATTAATAACAATCAGCATACCAACTGAAAAATGGAAGACCAAGAACCGACGTATTGTGATGAAGGTAAATTTTTCATTAATGTAATTGATCATAAAAGAGTGTATATGGAGGGTGGATAATGTTCAATGAAGTCAATGAATTATTTTCCACATGAAAAGCAATTCTCCCTCCATTTGCCAAACATTGCAGGCAGAATTAGAAATGCTTCCCTCTATGGATGTGTGTAGTAAGATACAGGAACGTCCTCAAGATAACAGTTTATCGTAAGAAACAAAATGAGCCACTATCTAAATTTATAACCGACATGTCAGAAATCTTTCAAAGAAGGAATGGCATACTCTTTGTATGGACAGAGCAAAGAGCCCGTGCTCAGACGCGTTAAAAGAAGAAATAACAAACGTTAAATTGTGTCTTTTGAAAAAGTGGACACCCTCAGTTGATCATAAATAAAGGAGACGGAAGCAATATAAAAAGCGATGAGTCGGAAAATGAAACAAAAGAAAAATTTACATACAAGTCCCTCTCTTATTATTTTCAGGATTATCCGAAAAACTTAGGAAAGTAGCCAGAAAGTATAATAAAAATAAAAGAACAAGCGTTATAAAATCACAAAACACTCTTATAGACAATGTCTCATATAAACAAAAAAAAAAAATGGCACACAAAATATAAAAAACTAATTTTACAGTATAACATCTTGTTGTAATATGGAGTACTTAATCGAGACAAAAAAAACTACATTTGAGAACTAAACAATATAAAAAGATATGAATATTGAGGCATCATACATAGAGTTAATAGACCCACCGCTGTCAACCTTCGGTTGAAGTTACGCGGCTTTTGGTGACAATGCTAAAAACATGATTAACCATAAAACCTTACAATTTAACAATCAAACGAAGCTGAACCAAAAAAATCTGTAGACACCATGACAATAAGGTCTAGGACTACGTCATACGGCCGAAGGCGGCTGCCTTTACCTGTTCCCCTCCTAAACATTGCCTCCCTGACTCATCGTTTTAGACGACACGCCGCGAGGCCTCAGGAAGTGAGGACTTTGGTGTTCTTGTTAATTTCATTATTTCCCCTGTGCTGGTGTTACATCTGATAGTGCTCTTGACATCTCGTGCTCGTGACCTGCTCATGGATTAATTTTCACCTGTATAGACTTAAATCACTTTCGGGTATTTTAAACACACGTAAACATGCCTTTTATAATCCTCAAAACATTATTTTTGTGATACATAACGTTTGGCAATTCCGAAATTTGTTTATCTTTTCAAACATTCAATTGCCAAAAGAAACTTCATACATAGAATAAATAGGTAAAGAAAAAAAATAAAAGAGAAAAAAACCCTTTTCTCTTTATCATGCATCTAAGGACCTGTGATATTAGTGAATTGGAATTGCTACTTGACGCATTTCAATGTTATGGGACGTTGCTGTTTTTTAAGAAATATGCACCCTTCGAGCCGACTTAATATGTTGCGCCTTAGTACCTTTAGTAACCTAACTGATTTATATAAATATTACAAAAATTTTCTTCATGCCCCAATAATAATTGTTGCAACCTTTTAAAACAATAAAAATCTATTATTATGAACCACATTACTATTGCTTTTGTTTTAAATAAGGTCATTCCAACCTAAATACTTTACTGCATGTTTACTTATTAATGTGTTATGTTTCTCTGTCACGTGTTAAAATATACATAAATTAACTAACTATGCTTACACTAATGCTCAGTTTATGGATTATTTTACCTCATTTAGGGAGGCTTAGAGTTCAAGAAACTTAACACTAAACTAGACTCCAACGTTAATTTTTGTAATTTAAGATTACATTAAATATATTGTATAATTTTAAAGAATCTAATATCCTTTCGGATTTCCGAAATTTGTGCGCGTTAGATTCACGAAAACAGGGAACTAAGTTTCAAGAATTGAAGTCTACCCTTCTCCTCAGATATAAAAAATCCTAATACATAGTTATATTGACCTGCTAAAGCAAAGCCTATAATTCTCTAGAAGTATTTGATTAATAGTAGTCGTAGGACTATACAGGGTGTTCAAAAAAAGGTGTCACAAACTTCTGTACGTAACACATTTCATAATTTCAGACAAAAAGTGATAGATAAACATAGATGTTTCGTTTAGCAGCTAGCCACTATTTTTAATATAAAAACTTTCTATATCTAATACTAGTTAAGCTTAGGAACACAAATTTGACACCTAGGTTATTTTATTATTGAAATAATTAATTATATCACCAAAAGCAGTTTGTGACACCCTTTTGTGGCATATTTCGCTGCCGGGTTCGTGTTGAAATAAAATCTCTCTTATTAATAATCTATCTTTAGTGTAGTGAGACTCCAAAATATTGAACCATATTAACTAGCTTAACCCTGTTTCTAAAATGTATCTATTTTTTGAACACTTTCAATGTATCAAAAACAAAGATGAAAGATATATCAAATGACTGTGACCGTGTCATTTTAACGGTTCTTTCAGCAAACATCATGTGACAGTGTTGATATATTTCGTACACTATATACAGAGCAACAAGTGGTCGGGTATTTCAGATGGCTGTGTGTGAGCCAGATTAAGTGCTCTCTCAAAAGCAGCTTGTTTTTAGTGCTAACAGATGGATGATATACAGAACATATTACTTGTCTGTATACTGTGGCTTATCATGTAATGCATAGCAATTTACTACTTAACCAAGTTGGTCTTTCCATTAAGCCAAGTAGTTTAACCTTTATCGTAATTAACATACAGCATATGCAATCAATTTCAGTTTGCATTCAAGATCTTATTTAATATGGTAGGCTTCACTGCTAGTTCTGGTAGGTTCATTCTTATACACTATGGAATGTTAGAAATATCTTTCAATGGCAATGGCTGGATTTATATAAGTAAATACTAATTTATTACAATGAAACTACGCATAACTGTATGTAGCCAATATATAAGTAGACCTTCTTCTTATTAAATATATAGTTTACTGGGCATAAAATACAGTAAGTCTTTGAAAAGTATAAGTGCAATGCATTTCATTCTTCCTATTATGTAGGATCTCGTATTCGTGAATTTAGCACAAACACAATTAAAATTTATATTACATATAAGTGAAATAATATTGTACTATGTTCATATAATCCTACATTAAGGAAATTAACTATTGATTTCCCCGGTAATGATTAACATAAATTTGCGCAATGACGGAGTGTAATTTAGTATAGGAAGCAAAGATCAGAATCGAAATGCTGTCGGAATGGTTTAAGTAAGTAGATTTAAGTTGTCTTCCTTACTAAAACTCTATCAAGCGAAGATGAATACAAAAAGTGTCCTTATAAAAATAAATAGCCGAAACTTTAAAATGGATACTAATAGACATTTTGGAACTAATGTATCTTAAAAATTTGCAATTTAAGTAAGGTTTTAGAAACACAATCTTGTGTAAAAAGTATTGCGTTTATTTTACTGGTGATGAGAAATCTGTGAAAATTACTAAAGTAGATTTTAATGGCTCAGTTTAATGTAACGTAACCTCCAGGTTTCTTGAATCCAAGAGGGACTGTACACTTTTTGGGTAAAAATTACCTCTGAAATCGGTTTTCTCCCACTTAGAATAGAATTAATGTTCTGAATGTGTACGTTTTTCGTCTCCACACCAACTTGCTAATAGAAATGAAAAGGTATTAGAAACAAAGTTTAGTTTTCACGTTTAAAAGTAGTTATGAACTCATTTTTTAAGGACCTATTACGTTTTGTAATATTTTAAAACGTCAAAACTGATATAAAAACGGATTTAATTAAGTAGTGTACATTTCAAAAGCAGTAATTAGAGTATGATACTTATTTGTTATTACAAAACACAAATGCATTTATTATTCAATATATTTTAGTAATTCAACCGATTAATAACATATGTTAAATGAGTTAGAATGCAGAATAAAACACCAAATAATGTAAGGTGTTTAATATCTACATAAGTACAATAGTTTCAAAAGACATCTCTTCCATACAATAAATAAAATAAGGACTGTTGGGACAAACTCTATAATTAAAGATGTATAACATTTTGTATTCGATCCGTTAATTTTCGTGCCTGTTTTTTTTATTTTGGGAGCAAACTCCCAGTATTTGGTTGATAAGATTACTAATAATAAGGACATTAAGGATTTTAGTATCTCCTGTAAATTAAAATCAAAATTAGGTAATCTTTCTGAATATTAGAAGTGGAATTTTGTACGCATCACATATAATAATATTTTAATATATATTTAGTTTTGGTTTCAAATTAGTAAACAATCTGGATATCAAAGTAGCCTTTCATCCATATCTAGATTTATTATGGATGTTTCATAATACTAAATACAAGTTAATCATTGCTTTAAATCTGTGATTTTCAGAAAAAAAATAGATCTACTCTTTTTTGTCTACAAGAACATTTGTATGAGGATAGGACATAAAAGTAGTTATAGGAATAAACAAAAGACATCAACGGAAATTACCAATGTTTGCGTAAACAACGGAATCGGGTACTTTTTTCACCCAGAAAAGTACACTTTATTATGAATCCCAAAATTCAATAAAGTAGTGAGAATATATCATAACCTGTGAAAAGAAGAAAGACACGGGAGCTATTAATACGTAGCGTTAAAGGACAATACTTGGCAAGTCAAATACAATACAAAACTACACAGATTAGGCAACAAAATCCAGTTCTGTTTCGCTATGCTAAAACCTTGCTTTGAATCACAGCGACAACTCTTCTTCCAATGACTCGTAAGGTTTCTTTCCCTTGTGCTACTAGAGTTTTTTAAATTTAAAGTTTTTTTAGCTGTGAATGTAAAAATAAGCAACACTCAGCAGGATGCGGATTTCAAACTTCATGGCCAAGAGCTCATTACCACACTTTCTTAATTTATATGTGGAAAATCAACAGTTGCAAAGTAATCGAAGGACCCCATATAACGCAAGGAAAGTGTTAATACATAGGCAGACTGACAAACAGACTGCCCGTTTACCTCATAATCATTACTAATTCATCTTTGAACCTAGTTTCACGTGTCTAGGACCTTTCTGTCAATATTTGTCTACCTGCAGGATAAACAATCGTACGGTTGAATGGATGTCACGATTTCATTAAGGCCCTGTGGAGTCCATAATAATCAATAACAAAAAAAATCACAAATGCTAATTAAAATATCTGGTAATAGGCATTTTAACAAAATAAGAACATTTTATGTTTTCATTTAATGAATTTTATGACTCGTCAAAGATTTATTATATATAATATTAGAATATTTTTCTAAATCTTACGGCTTAAGCGAAATACTAATTTTCAAGCCTAATTATTTTTATCAATTTAAAAATGTCAGTCATTAAGGTAGAAAACTGTAAAGTTAGGTATTAAAAGTATTTAATTAATGTGTGGGTTACTGACTTGTAAACTGTTGTCGAAGATACGTTTAATTTATCAGCTTCCACTTAGCCACAACGTTTTCCATTGTTACAAGTTATCGGTTTCAGCAAAGTTTTGAGACAAGAAAGAAAACTTTCATTGGCGGTAAATACTGTTGGATTTGTGAGTCTGTATTATTGGATAGCTTTCGTTTAATAAAATCTGTTTAATTTGCTTCTGGGTATAATATAGTACTTATGGATTATTACTGCATTTATGGCAGTATGTATGACGATTATGCTATAATAATATAGAAACCCGCACGAAAACAGTTCAATCCCATTTGAAACCGTCTTGCAATATGGTTGCTGAATACAAAATTATTCCATATGTCATATATATATATATATATATATATATATATATATATATATATATATATATATGTGTGAGTGTGTGTGTGTGTGTGTGTGTGTGTGTGTGTGTGTGTGTGTGTGTGTGTGTGTGTGTTACCCGGCAAAGTGTAAAATCAGGCATTGTATAGAATACCTAGGCATTCTATACATTGCCAAAAGTAAGCAGGCAAAATGTGAAATTTTAAACATTTCATACTTTGCCTAGGCATTCTATAGAATGCCTGCTGGTGTTCAGGCAGAGTTAAAAATCTGTCTGTTCTATTGTTTTCAAGTTACAACGTGCTTGCCTCACCTACTCCCCCCGCCCATCCCCGCTATAAACGCTGCTCTCAGTTCTGTTCCGTCACGCCACAGTATTGTGCTAGGCCTACGCTTCAGTTCTGTTCTGTCGTGCCACTGTATTGTTGCTTGAAAATGTCACAAGTGAACAGTAGTATCAGTAGTTCTAGTGATCGTTTATCGCTAATGAAACTTCGTTTTAGTGCCGAACTTGTAAAAATTCGGAATGCAAGTGCTAAAAATAGTGTTTTTTTGACTGAAGACGACTATAAGAAGCTGGTGTTGGAGGTCGAAGATGCCAAGGCCAAGCCCAGAAAGGAACCTCGTCACTACTGGCTACTCAACAGGTATGATGTAATGATCGTAGAAAATGTGCAAAAACTAATACACCCATTACAACAAGGAGACAGTGTTGTAAAATTTTATGTCCACGATTCAGATTTATTTACTGTTCTCCATGAAGCTCATGTACCTATTGGTCATGGTGGAAGAGATCGAATGTTAAAAGAGCTAGATATTAAGCACAAAAATGTTACAACGTCATGATGTTGAGCTATATATTAGTTTGTGTGAGCCATGTCAGAAGAAACTAAAGGGTTCGAAAAGAGGAGTGGTAGTAAAGCCCCTGATTTCATCAGAATTTAATTCTCGTTGTCAAGTAGATTTAATTGATTTCCAGTCACAGCCCGACAGGGAGTTTAAGTTCATAATGGTCTATCAGGATCATTTGACAAAATTTGTGATTCTTAAGCCTCTCAAAAACTAAAACCGCTGAGGAAGTAGCATATCACCTAGTTGATATTTTTACTCTCATTGGAGCACAAGTATATTGCAGTCAGACAATGGAAGGGAGTTTGCAAACAAAATAGTTTACAATTTTAAAAGATTATTGGCCTACTTTAAAAATCGTTCATGGCAAACCACGTCATTCTCAAAGTCAGGGTAGTGTAGAACGTGCAAACCAAGATATTGAAAACATGATTTCGACTTGGATGCAAGATGAAAAAACTGACCGTTGGAGTGAGGGATTGAGATTTGTGCAACTTATGAAAAATAGAGCTTTACATTCAGGAATCAAAAGAACGCCCTATGAGGCTCTCTTCGGCTGTAAAGTAAAGGTCGGTCTTACAACATCTTCTCTGCCTCGAGACATTTTGGATTCCATTCACAGCGAAGAAGATTTGGAAAGAGTGGTTAATAACATGCACACAACAGAATCACAAACAATGTCAAGTCTAGAACCTCCACTCCAAACCGATCATAACACTTCAGAAGTTAATGAGGCAACCGTTGATGTCTCGGTCAGTTCTAGCCTTCTACAAATGTGTAGCGTTTGTTTGCAGCAAACTAATGAGAAACAAAACTGCACAAAATGTTTAGCGGACATACATATTTTCATGTGGCCATTCAATTCAGGAGTGTGATGATACTGAAAAAACCCTGTTGTGTGTCCCTTGTTTTAATTCGGAAAATATTGATAAAGAGAGGAAGAGGTCAAAAGCTTGTCTTGAAAAACAAGCTAAGAAAATGAAAGCTAATTCCGATAAAAAGTTTCCCCCCGTCACCAAAGGAGTCACTGTTCGTGTTCCAATTCCTGACGTTGACAAAGGAAGAGGTGACTTTGAGAAATATATATTCTGGCAGTGGTCATGGATACGACAGAAGATGGGTTTTACAAATTAGGGACCGCCAACGGAGTTTTGAAACAACTGTACCCAAGGTCACAGTTTACAGTTTGCCAAAAAAGCCTAGTTCGAGTAGAAGACGTGCCTGATCAAGAAACAGGACTTCGTACCGTTGCAACAGCTCAGTCAACAGGAAGCGGCCAAGGATTTGTGAGATGCACTTGCAAAACTAAATGTCAAACCAAACAATGTGCTTGTGTTAAAAACAATCGAAAATGCAACTCGGAGTGCCATAGTTCTCTTTCCTGCTGTAACAAGTAATTTCTTAAATTAATATTTCACTTTTAAATTTTACTCTAGTAAAATAGGAGGATTTTCAGATCCTATGTTTAATACATTTCATGTTTGTTATTTGCAATAAACAATGTTTAACAATGTTGTTCATTTTATACTTTGCCTGCAAAACTTTCGACATTCTATATAATGCCTAGGCATTATACACAATGCCTAGGCAAAGTTTGTACAATTGCTAAGAAATGAGTTTATTTCATACTTTGCCTGGATTCACTCGGCAATGTATACAATGCCTAGGTATTCCATACAATGCCTGAATTGTACACATTGCCGGTAACATACATATATATATATATATGACAGATACGGCCAAATACAAAATAATTGAATCGGAAAAAGTAAGCGCTCTGTGGTGTAATGGTAGCACATTCACCCGGCAAGTGAGAGATCCGGGTTCGACTCCCGGCGGAGCAGGTACTTTTTGCGATTCAATGTTTATTGAAATTAAATAAGGCTATTGCCATTTATACAATTTAATGTAAATAAAAGTCGTTTGACAGGTATTTGGTCTTCCGATCATATGTTAGTTTGCTTATTTAAACTCATATGTGACAGATACGGCCAAATACAAAATAATTGAATCGGAAAAAGTAAGCGCTCTGTGGTGTAATGGTAGCACATTCACCCGGCAAGTGAGAGATCCGGGTTCGACTCCCGGCGGAGCAGGTACTTTTTGCGATTCAGTGTTTATTGAAATTAAATAAGGCTATTGCCATTTATACAATTTAATGTAAATAAAAGTCGTTTGACAGGTATTTGGTCTTCCGATCATATGTTAGTTTGCTTATTTAAACTCATATGTGACAGATACGGCCAAATACAAAATAATTGAATCGGAAAAAGTAAGCGCTCTGTGGTGTAATGGTAGCACATTCACCCGGCAAGTGAGAGATCCGGGTTCGACTCCCGGTGGAGCAGGTACTTTTTGCGATTCAGTGTTTATTGAAATTAAATAAGGCTATTGCCATTTATACAATTTAATGTAAATAAAAGTCGTTTGACAGGTATTTGGTCTTCCGATCATATGTTAGTTTGCTTATTTAAACTCATATGTGACAGATACGGCCAAATACAAAATAATTGAATCGGAAAAAGTAAGCGCTCTGTGGTGTAATGGTAGCACATTCACCCGGCAAGTGAGAGATCCGGGTTCGACTCCCGGCGGAGCAGGTACTTTTTGCGATTCAGTGTTTATTGAAATTAAATAAGGCTATTGCCATTTATACAATTTAATGTAAATAAAAGTCGTTTGACAGGTATTTGGTCTTCCGATCATATGTTAGTTTGCTTATTTAAACTCATATGTGACAGATACGGCCAAATACAAAATAATTGAATCGGAAAAAGTAAGCGCTCTGTGGTGTAATGGTAGCACATTCACCCGGCAAGTGAGAGATCCGGGTTCGACTCCCGGCGGAGCAGGTACTTTTTGTGATTCAGTGTTTATTGAAATTAAATAAGGCTATTGCCATTTATACAATTTAATGTATATATATATATATATATATATATATATATATATATATATATATATGACCACATATTGTTAACTTGATTTAAATTAAATCAAATTAAACGTCCGTTTACGTTAATATTTATTGACGTTTGTTTAATGAAATAGATATTGATCTGGATCTGTAATATTGCATACATATAAAACTGGCAACAATGTTGGGTTGTGGATTCACTGTGATAGTGGCAACAGTGTGTTAGTGGATGTGAACGCAAGAGCTGTTAGCGGAATATTGTTATACTGGCCACTCTAGATATTCTTAGTCGAGTAATTCTATTTAATTGTATTTAATAAGTTTGAATTGACCACAGAAATATCTAACGAAAGCTTTATATACTTATATGAATAAAAGTCAGCTGGTGTGACGAGATAGTGACGCTATACAGTGGAACATGAAAGAGTAGTGGCACTAAACGTTGGGGTTGTCTTCATTTAGTTGTCAACTTGACGCAGGAAACAAGCTTCGGCTTTGTCATCTGATCAGACACAAACAGGTTGTACATTGTCATGGTTAATCTACATCATTGTATTCTGTGAGTTATATCGTGTTCCAATCGGCTATTTCAGTAATTCAGTTATTGTAATAACTTCAAAATTATTATTATAACCTATATACAAGTCATATTGAACGCAGTTCTGCGTACCAGCCAGTACGCAATAAGATATTGCCTTCATTTTTAATAAGAAATTAGACAAACTTATGAAATACTGAAATGTCTAAGCGTAAAACTTTCTAAACTAATGAAGTGTTTGTAATAGAAGTTATCATTACATTTGAAGGAGAAGGGTGATAGAATTATAGAGATATTTTTTTATCGTGTATTACCGAAAAATAATTTAACACTACACTTAAAGAATTGTGATGTACCACATTCATCAATTATCGAAAAATTTAAATAAAAGGATTTCGAATCCACATAATTAAAAATTTATTAACTGTATGATGATGAATTCATAGATAACAACTGAAAAAGTAATAATAGTCAGCATTTACATGAGGTCCAATGTGGTCTTCAGTCTTTCACCGAAACTAAAGCGGTACGGACGTGTAGTTTTACCGATATAGTATTCAGTACGCTTGTTCTGTAAAGTATCATAGTTGGTCCAGTCACCAGTTCACTCATCGTAAATAACATACTTTAATTAACAACCCTTAGAATCTCCCACAATCACCCGACCACATACATGTCTTTCCATCCCTCCCCAGTACGTGAAGTCTGGCACTTTCATAAACTGTTAAATAAACACTCAGAAAACTGTGCGATTATTATATTCTTATACCGGACAATACTATGCACTAAAGAGTATGAGTTTGAAAATTAAACTCAAGAACTCGATAGGTAATAAGTACTAACTCTTTAATGCTACATAACACTAACGTAACTTTAATTTGAATTCAATAAACAATCTTACTAAAAAGTCTATAATAAAATATAAAAAAATTATTCGTGATTAATTAAATTACAAGTGATCTCTAAGCCTTCCAATTCAAAAACATTACAAGCAAAGTTATACTCATGAGATGTTTCTAGAATTTCAATTTGTTAGAAATGTCTTTACGCAAAATGTATTGAAATAGTTATAACACTGGTTTCGAAATTGTCAGAACTTAGAATTATTATAATATATATATATAATATATATATATATATATATATATATATATATATATATATATATATATATATATATTTATATACATATATACATATATACATATATACATATATATATAATATATATATACATATATATATTAGATAATCGTGATTAGGTAAATTGCTTAGACAGACATTAGTAATGACCTAATCCCAAACTGATTGACAATTCATTAATAGTTATCCTCTTCTGTGTCGTATATATCGATTGATAAGGTTAATCGATGTTATAAGTCATATATACAGAGAGATATATATATATACGACACAGAAGAGGATAACTGTTAATGAATTGTCAATCAATTGGGATTAGGTCATTACGAATGTCCGCCTAAACAATTTACTAATCACGATTATCTAATCAGTGGTGCATAACTAACAACGAATGTCCGTGAGCCTTATTTTATAACGACTTCTGCTAATTAAGTACGAGATAAAATATAGTATTTATATAAACTAACTGCCATATGCCTTTGAAAGATGGACTTGGGTTAATGTCACTTTAAGTAATACTGTGTAGTAATACGTATATTTTTAAAGTACGCTTTTAAAAACACTCTTTAAATTAATGAATGGGTGTAATTTAATAGCTTTACTGGAATGTTACATGGAAATACACAGATGATCATCACGAAATGAAAGAATAAGAACAAAAATATGTGATATTTTACCTTTTAAGTAGTGAAATGCAGAATGTCTTTAACGGCATCTCATATTGTGAGTAAAGATCAAAGCATAAAACATCGGAGTTATTATCACAGTTTTTCATTCTAAAGAAAATCGTCGTTTAAAATGAGTGGAAAATATTTAAAGCAATTGCACCTTAGTTAAAAACGTTCTTAAGTATCTAAATATTTACATTTATTTCGTAAATGTCTACTTTTAATATATGTCTAAATATAATATCCTAATATCACAGGTATATCATTAACCAATTATATTTAGAGAAATACATAAATGGATATTACAATTTTTAGAAGGTAGACTAAAGTCATCACGTACCTTAAGTTACCAATCAATTAATCCTTAAGAAAATTTTGTTTGAAAGATGTATTTTAATGAATGGAACGGTGCGACAGTATAAGGAGAGACAGGAATTGCAAACGCTGCTCTCGTCTCTAGGGCAGACCTGTAATCAACTCCACTGTTTTAAAATAAGGCTAAGACAGTAACGAAACGCTGTTGTTTTTGATTGTAAGGATTTTTGTTTTAAAATGTTCAGATTCTTTATAATTTAATTTTAATTTAATTGAGTTTTAAATGTACCGATAATACTTGCCTATTATATTAGCGTAGATCTAAGTAGTACTACTGTCTGTTCAGATGTATAACCGAGCAATGTAATACACCCCTCTGAGGAACAATTCAAAAATATGTGGCGTCTTGATCAGTGCTCCGAGATCAGTTGTTTTTCAGTTCCCAAGTCTCTCCGTCACCGCGACCAATCTTTATTTCTCTTGGGTTCTCAACTAGTTAAATCAACCCCGTTATTTATTAGTCAATGTAATATTCCAATTCATTCATTCACAATTTTAATCGGTTATGTTCACAATAAAAGTAAAGTGAGGGTTATTACCCGTTTGCAAAAGGTTCTATGATATATACAGGTTGTTTGACTTAGGGTAGTAACAATTTTTTTTTGGCAACACAAAAATTATCAGTAATTTATAAATAATACACAATCTTAAGAACATGTACTTCATTACTATTTAAAAGGACAACCAGTTTATTGACTTTTTCAGGTTAAAAAACTGCACATATTTTATTTTCCAGATTTAAATTTAAAAACAAGTTTTTTGTATTTTATCAAATTTTACTTGGTATGCTCATAATAATTTAACGTTGTTGGCATTTGGAAGGAAATACGCAGGAAGTTTTACTTGTGAAACAAACAGAAACCTCAGAAAATAATTAATCTGGATTAATTTAGTTTAACAACTATAATGATTTAAAACTAAAATTGCTCAGATAGTTGTGGTTTATTAATAGCCTGTTATTAAATATGTAAGCTGTCATTACGTCTATTCTGGAAACATAAATTTTATTTACTACTATATTCTTGCCAGATTTATTTCTTAAAGTATATTGATTTTTTTCTAACAAAAAATGTTATAGTTAGCGGTATCGGTAAGAGAACCAACTTTAATGTTCTGCAAATCCATGCACCAGTTATCAATATTGAATATCCATTTAGTTAGCATTAAAACATGCCTTTCTAGGAATCAATTTTAAATGTCTTAGGTCTTTAAATTTCAATTATAGAATAATTAGATCTAAGAAGTATTATAGTGGATAACTGGGCACGCAGCTTAGCGTATTAAATAAATTAATAATAAGTAATACGTATGTTTCTTTATTTCAAGAGTTTTAGGATAAATGCTTTTGAAAACTACTCTTATAGCTACGGAAAATACTGCAACTAATATGGAATATATAATAATTAAAACTACCAGAAAGAAATTATCTAGGAGTTTTCACTTAACTCACAATCGTTACAAATTTAATAAAATTCAAAATACATGTCAAAGTGACTTTAAAATCACCAAGATGGTCACTGAACAACTTCAGCCCGAACTAAACGAAATTTTTCCTGCTAAACTCTAGACTCACTCTGGGGATCTTAAACTCATCCTGATAAGTTCTCCCTATATTCCTAATTTAATATTCAGCCTTCAGAATTTAGATTTTATAGTGTTACTAGCAAACTCCTATTGTCATATTGTTGATAAATGCATTTAAAACCATAACCAATGCATTTGTTGTCTCTGTTAGATGCTAGTGGAACAAGAAGACAACTCGTGGTATCTAAACTGGTTTTGAACTGGCAAAATTGGTTTGCTGCTACCCAGTGCACTAAGGACGATTGCATCCTTGTGATACTACTTGTATCTTCTAGCTGGTGAGCAAGCTTAATCCTTACAGCTTGGGTTCTTAATCCTTTCTTGACACTTATAACTGACGCCAGATCAAGTGTCACGTCACAGGTTCCGCTAAGGTTAGAAGGGGGCATGAAATGCTTGAATATAAATAATCATCGATTAAGGTATTACCTACAAATGAAAGTAAATATTTGAAAATTTTCAAGTTAAATAAAATTCAGTTCAACGACATTCCTTCTCAAATGATTCCCTGTGCGATGGGCTTCGATAACGCTTAAATAAGTTGCGCATTAGGACTTGAGCCACAATCTATCTCGATCTTACATATTTTTAAAAGAAGTTTTGTACAACATTACAAGTCAATAGCATAATTCGTTCAATAGAGATACTTTGTGAACAGCCAAACAGGCAGACATACACATAGAAGACCAAATCTTCCAGGTTCCTCAGTGATAGGTTTCTAACGGTAATCCAATAATATAGGGTTTGTGTTATATTCTGCCTCTACTTATGTAATTTATACCATAGAAATGAGAGGGATATGAGAATCCCTAATAAATGAATAGTTATAAATGAGATATTGGTAGATAATTTTAAAGGCATAGTGTTAAATATTTATGGTATTTAACCCACATGTTCACGTATGTAGTAATGTTCTCAAAGGTGTATTCAGGCTACTATTGAACCATGCGAATGTGGAGCCCAAGCTCGTATAATGCTTCATATAGTTGAATACTACCCTTTAGTGCTTTTCCAAGGGATTAGCCCGTTTTATTGCAGCAGATGAAGCAGCAATGGAATGGATCAAAGTTTGTAATTTGAATTAATAGATACAAATGATGTTTGCAAATTTGTGCTATTTATTTCTGACACGAGTTATTCTAGGCTTATGATTTGTAGGTAATTAATATTAATGCAATTATTATACAATATATGAAGTATATATTTTTAACATTATGTTACACAATATACATCCAAGAGATTCAAAACTTAAAATACAGTTGTAACAATAATATGTGTTATAATTCACATATTGTCTAACTCGTGTAAGTGAAGGTTTATTATAATGTACGTGGGAAATGAAGTGAACAAATTTTAGTCGGCGGAGAACACTTTCAAAGGAGTCTGTTCTCGGCTCTTTGTGAGTCATGACGTCAAACGCTGCTCCTGGAACGTCACATGTTGCTGGATTCCGAAAATAAGTATTTTGTTTTAAGTTTACATGGTATTAATTATAAATATACTTTCATCATATATTATAAAAATTATACAATATATATGTGAACGAGTTAAGGTTTCTACATATTGTAATTAAAAAAATACTCAAAGTTATAATGATACTTGTTTTACAACTATTCAACATTAGGTTTTGTCAAAACTTTGAACACAGGTTCTTCAAAAACGAATGAACACACGCACACAACTGTACTCTCTTGGTACAAAATTAAGGTGTAATTTATTGTAAGCATTTTGATAATGAGTTATGAGCTTGAAAAAATTCGCATGATTGTATAACTATGTGATATTTTGTAACGTATTAAAACTAAAATTTACAAGTTCACCTGATGATATTTCTTATATAATTTTATATCTATCTAATTTTATTTCTTTCTTTTATATCTTGTAAAATATTTTAACAATCTCACAGATATCCATATCAACAATTCTGAGTAGATCATTAAAATCTAGAACCATTAAATATTGGCATACATGATCTTGTTATCATATTGAATCAGTTTTTATACTATTAGTTATAATTATCACTGATAATTTGAAGAATGTGTTGATATAAATCAATGTATACCCTAAAAGTACAGTTATTTCACATTAACAATAATAAAAATCGAGATAAGATCAAAGTCAGGAATTAGATAATAATAGAGCATTAGTAGCGGTAAAACCACTTCACTTTTAAGTCCTTACATTTCCCCAAGATGGATTTTCGATTCCGGAAAGCTCCTGCAACTTTCTATCGTCCTCCACGTATGGAAAACCACATAAAAGTCTCGGAATATCCTAGTGGTTATTCCTCTGAGTATTCTAGATTTTAAGCTCTGTTGTAGGCTCTAACATGATTATATTGATGATTTATTTTCGTGGTGTGCAATATACTCTTTGCAGGAATTAAAACATCGTAATACTCATTATTAAAATTATATAGTTATTAAAAATTATAGTATTAATGACGCTCAAGTTATAACTCTTTTACAAACCTCATCGGGTATCGATGCAGTCACTCAATATCATTACAGCTGCCACCATCAACCCTAAAACGCTTAGTACGTGTCACTCTTTATTCTGTTCAGTTTAGAATTACGTGAGAAGAAGTTCTAACACTTAAAAAATTACTCAGTATATAAAATGACGTTCTTTCCCTGTATCTCACATTCTCAATGTGAAAACCTCTAAAAAATTCGGACTCAGATATCCAAGCCAACCTCTTGAGTAAATACTATGATTCTTCCTTACTTCAGAACTACCCATTGAATAGTATCACCCCTAGCAACAAATCTCTCGAATGTACTTAGAAAGGGCATTCCGATACTCAAACACTCGCTTCTGGGCCCATACAAGCATTGCAACGACTCAAGAATAGTGAGGGCATTAAAAGAAAAAGCTAGGGAAAAGCTAGTATTTGTATTGAACTTATTACTACTTACACATATTTATTACATACTTAAGGCAATTTCTATAAGGCTCTATGCCATAAAACCCCTGTCCTAAAATAAAAATAATATTAATAATCGTTCATGCCAGTTATATTGTCCTTACAGTATGCATAAAAGTGGTATAATTGAGGTATACACATCTACTCTCCCATTGGTTAGGCTCAATCTCTAAAAAAGGTTCAAATCAGAGTATTATACCAAAATTCTTCCGGTACCCGTTATATGACTGCCGGAACGATGGATTACAATACATTTAATTTCTTCTAATAATTTGCAACACAGGGAATCCCAGTTGCAGGAAACGCACACAAATTACGGTACAGGATTTGTTTTCCTGAGACTAGTCTGAAGGGAATAAATTGTAATGATATTTTAACCACGAAAACTGAGAAAAAATATGATTAACTTTGTTGTTTACTTCCAAAGCCGTATTTATAAACGTAATAAGATCATATCGCTTTTACTTACAGATAAAAGAATGGTTTTGTGTAATTTGTATTCTTTATGGGCAATTTTAAAACGTCAAATAAGTTTAGGTATTCTCATTTAATTGTGTTTGTATATTACTGATTAACGAACATTTATATTCAACGTATTAACAATTTTAATTTTAATTTCACTAATAACAAGTGATACAAAATGAGTTGTCCATAAAACTAAAATTGTATTCCATACATATACTTTAATCTGGGATATTTATACGAAAAAAAAGCCACGCTTTGTAATGTTTTGTAAAGGAACAGAATTTCTGCGGTGTCTCATCTACGAGAAGGAAGAGACAGTGGACTATTAAAAATGAACGTGCATTTGTTCTTCAAAAGCGATTCCGCTTCTTAACAAGCCAAAGAATTATGTTTTAACTGAAAACTTTACCTAGTTTATTCAACACCTAGTCAGAATAATTATTCTTATATTTTTCTAAAATAGCTGTGAACTCGTTAAAATACAATGTTTGTATTGAATTGTTTATTTATTTAGTAATTTTTTATTAAGATAAGTAATAAATAAAAACACTTTTGTATTTGTTTAATAGGCTAATCAATAATGCTTAATAGGTTATCAAATGGTTGTAACTTGAAAGGCTGTAAAAGTTTCATTTCTGAATCTTTGTTATCTCTATACGCACTCAATGTAATAAGAAATTATTCAATGCAACTCTCGAGATGATCCCTTTTGTAAATTAAAAATATATTTTGTAAAACTCAAATTTATTTTTTTATTCCTTATTATTTATAACGTGATTAATTAAAAACATAATATGCATAATTTCAGTGGCTAATCCAAACAATGAAGCAATGGCAGTTATACGCATACATTGAAACATTTAACTGTGGTTTCCAATACTATTATTTTTCTAAACAACTATAAAATTGTATTAGGTACTAATTTGTGATAACATTATTTCTCATACGTTGTGTTTAAATGTAAACTATTGCACCAAGACTCTATAATTCTTATCGATATTTTGTTTTTATTATCTTGTGTTTTTTTATATCAGACAAATATGTCATTGGAAAACTAAGTTTGAGTAAAACTTATCTCTAATATAAATAAATAAAATATAAAATATGTATATGTTACAATACTCCAAATATTTATCACTCGGTATTATTGGACACAGAGTGGTAACTCTGACGAGACCCTAATCCGGATCTCTGTCACTTTCCCGGTAGGAATTCTACCCATTACTCAACAAATCCTTTACTTTGTGCCAATCAGTAAATTTTTCGATGCTTTTTTATATTATGGCTTCTTTTATTACACCGCTTGAGGTGCGGGTGTAAAAGTGTCTTTCCGTATGAATTGCTGTCTGTCTGCGTGTATCTCAGAGTTTAAATTAGCTAGAGACTTGAAATGTTGCATAAATCATTTAAAGTTAAAACTAAAATGCGTAATTTAATTTATTACTATACTTATTATTCTTCATTACTATTCATAGTGAACTAATGATCAATACTACTATTTTAAGTTTCATTATCGATAAGGTAATTGTATCTATGATATTTTTTGTATTTACCACGTTCTTTTAAATTAATATATGTCTATTTTATCATACGATGAGTTTAACTGGGAATAGAGAACTTCATAGTGCTAACATCACTTCTAATCTCAGTGAAGCCTGGCTCTTGACACGTGGTGGGGCGAACTCCTTACCTTATAATAATACAGAATTTTAATTCAGTAGTGTATTTTGAACATTGCCCTCCTATAGTTTTTTTCTGCATTTGTTAATTTTGGATTTCAGAGCAGCCTTATGCTCTGACCTTTAAATTTAAGTCTCATGCCTTGAGTTTCAATACGCTACTCTACCAATGGAAGATTGACACTTCTCTAATGAGATCGAGTTAAAACTAGAATTATTTTGTAGCGTGTATACTCAGAGAAATATATTTCAGGCATTAAAACGAGTACTGTATCCAATTTAACTATTCTTTCAATAAAAACTTACTGCTCATATTGTGCTATCGTTTTTAAATATAAAATATTTTTTCTTTTGTATTAAACCTCAATATTTTACGTCTGTTTGAAGTCGGGTTTTAAATTTAGTTAACAAGTAAACTCATCTAATTGGATTAATACTAATTGAAAATAACTAAATCTTATTTATTTTATATTCAATCTTTCTCCAAAATATCCATTTCTGTAGATAAAATATTTATCATCTTATACAGTTAAATACGAGTAGCTGTGAATCTAATCAAATCAGTATTGTTTATTTTGGATCTAATGGCAGGTTTTGAATGTAATTAATTTAATAACTATGGACTTATTATAACTAATAAGGTATTATAAATTATTATTACAATGTATTGTATTATTATGGCTCTGTATATTTACTTAAGCCAGCCCCCCCTATTGAACACTACAACGTTCATTCTCATTTTAATTTGTATTTATCATCTATTATTTAAGCTCTATTGCTGGATTGTTGCATTATATCATCGCGTAAACAGTTTTTTACTCTAAATTTGTGCACGGTCTGTTACAATTACAACAAAACGTTACACTGTTCTGATATATGAAACTGCGTAAATTAAGTCAGATACGTTAACACACACTAAATACAGGTTCAAGCGCTTACTGTAGTTAATTCTAACAAATTCACAAAACAGTTGTACGAGTACATCATAACTTTAATAATTCCGATTTTACCAATTTCACTGTACCTTATTATAAATTCCAGATTTTGTTTAGGTTATCGTAAGCATTCAAAGAGAAGAAAGATACAACAAATTCAAAAAATGAATAGTTTTTCATTGTAAAATAGCCAGATGTGGGTAAAGAAAATTAAATCTCAAGAGTATACGAGTATTAAACTAAATGCAGGGCATAGTGGATCATCTAGTTTTCCACATACTCATCTCTTGGTTAATAAAGTTAAAAGTGGATTATGAAAACACTAATTAAGATTATTAGAAAATAAACATAAACGATAAAGTTCAAAGAAACTATTTCTACTAACCATTTACTTATTTATTACGGAATTAGTATTAGTCATTTATTAATAGTTTTGTAAACTGCATATCGTGAATCTCATACAAGTTTTAATGACAGGTATATTTCGAAATTTTAGCGTTGTGTGTCCGTCTTATGGCTATGATATGTTTTAAAAGGTTTATATTTTAGCCTTGGAAGTAGTGACTGCTGTTATTTTATCTTTCTCATAGCTTGATATAAGTAGTATTTATGTGTCTTTAAAGTTGTGTTTGGATGTGTGGAGCCAAAATACATCCTCTGAGAAAAGCATAATTTATTATATTTGGGCCCTTATGATGACTATTGTTACGTTATAAAAGTTATTTTATTGTTGACGTAATTCATGTAGAGATTCATAGTTATTATTTAGAATTTTTGTTAAATTTAAACTCTTTAGACCTTCTTAAGTTACTACTAAAGATTTTGTAAAAGTCGTAGAGAATATTTAATTAGTAAGCATATTCAAATGATTCAAATTTGAACGATAAAGCAAATTTTATCTACGTCAATATAAAAGAACTGTTATTACTGCTCTTTATTACGATCATACAAACAATGCAGTCAGGAGTTTTTACATTTAGTAAACAGTGGAGAAATTAAGTTTTCTACTGTCATTTCAACACACATAAAAACAATGAAATTGCGTCGTTGGTTTTATGAAATTATTATTCATATAATTGAGTCTTACAAATTAGTTTTTTAGCTTAGAACAACAGGGTTTGCTCTAAAATATACAGTTGAAAGCATGGAATATAATTGCAATATAATATAAAAACAAACCGTGAAAAAATGTCTCTCTTTAAGCAGGTTGTCGTAGTTATTTGAGAAACATCCGTTTGCCCTTAACTAAATACACTCCTCTCCAATGTAATATACAATCCTAACTATTTACAAATTAAAAAACTACACTTTTTCCTACAAAACTCTATGATATATTTACCTGAATAAATAGCTTACGTAAGGAAAGTATATACGTACATATTTTATTAAAAAAATCATTAGGTAATTTTCATGATGTAATGTTATGATAAACTCACTTCCATTTCATAAACTAAAAATCAGTCTTGGTAACATTTTTCTACTTCTTGGTTTAAGAAAATCTTACCTGAAAGATCACCTGCTCTTACAATATGTGTATATGCTACAATAAATAGTGTACGGAAACTGAGTTTTACAATTTTATTTAATTAACCAATATTCTGCTTCTTAAGAGGCTGATTACTAGAAAAATTTAGAAAATTAGATAGATAGAGATAAAGTGAAACAGAGAAACAGTTTTGTGTTTTATCATCTATTTAGAGCCTGCCCCCTTAGTTAGCTGTACCTGCTGTTTAAACATATTTATATGTTATGAACGTTGTTCTTAAAGGGATTTTACTTTGACCAAATTTTTGAGCCTTGCCACATTTAGTACATTATTGGATTTATAAAAATATTACCACAATGACCATAATGCTACAGAAATAAGTATTCTAATACTTCACAATAATTTAAATAAATGATAAAAAACCACACTTCCATTGCACTATATTATTAAATTAGGTAATTACAACATAAATATTTCATTATGTTCTTGCTCATTTATTTTCATTTATTATTCTATTTACATAATAAAATATAAAATAAATTTTAAACCATGACTTGCTAAAACTGATATTATTTTTATGGATTAGTCTATCAAATATATGAAAACCAAAATTTCCAAAAAGGTAACACAGTTATATAATCCTGTATTTATATTTTTAATTTTATATTAATTAAAGCATTCATGTATTATTATAAAGAATAGTAGTATTTTGAAAATGTTTCATCGTTATGTGATGCAAAAGCAGATTGCATTACAACATAAAATTACAAACATTATAACATGCATTACACTTACTTAATTACGTTGTTTTACGTTTTAAGATTATGCCAAAAACATAATCAATACCTGACTGATACAACATTAACATGGAATCCATTCCGGCGAGAGGTGATGTCACTCCACGGAATTTAAACTACTAAACAACCCATGTCACGCGCATTAGAGAAAGTGAAACACTGGAAGTTTATATACTACTGCTCTTTATAGTTTTAAATATTTATGCATGTTTGATCTTATGTAGAGTGTTAGAATCTTGAACAATTGGGGAGGATGTGATGACAGTTTTCAATCTTAGAAAAGTTTTGTAACATTGTAAAGATTCTGATGACACATGTCTGGAATTCTACTATAATTTTAAATTATCCATCGACAGTAAAAGAAATTATTATGAAGATAGATATTGGTGTGACTGTACAAACTGTACCCCAGTAGGGTTCACATGTGGCAGGTTTATGTATACCTTCCAGTTTACCCTACACTGGGTAAAAAAAAAACCGATGTGTAACTTAAATCTGGACAACCTTATGCATTTTAGGGAGTGTCACATCACAAACCGTAAATGTCAAGGTATCGAGGAGCAAGAGTAAATCGATAGGCAAAGTTTACTGCGGGAGATGACTTTTGGATTTAGTGGAGTTCCTTCAATATTAATGACCGTTGCTAGCGTAGACATAAAGGTGTACCATCTTAGCCTGCTTCGACTGGAGAGGCTAGTACAGAGTTTCCTTCTCCAAGAACCTTGACAGGAGACGGTCCCATACCCCTCAACTTCACTCATCCAGAATATCCTTTCACTCCGGAAGGAACACAGACGTCCTTTTACGACTAAGGGCAATGTCTTAGCTTCTACTTCTGTGAGAACACGAATAAAAAACATAAAAACTTTATTTTTTTTTTAACTTTATTTTATTTTATTTCTCACACTATAACCAGATCAACAAGTGGAAGTGTATATCAGGCGGCTGTGTCTGCGTCAGATTAAGAGCTCTCTCAAAGCAGCTTGTGTCAGTGTTGATATATTTCTCACACTATAATCAGGCCCTACAAGTGGAAGTGTATATCAGGCGGCTGTGTCTGCATCTGATTAAGAGCTCTCTAAAAGCAGCTTGTGTCAGTGCTGTTTATTTTTGCACTATAACTATACCAAAAGTGGAAGCGTATTTCATTTTGCTGTGTCTTTGTCAGTTTGAGAGCTCACTAAAAGCAGCTCGTCTCAGTGTTGAAATACACATGAGCTACAGATCATATCATATTATCTTTCACTCTAAGTTTTTCTTACATTACGTGTGCACGTTTATAATGCTACAAAACAAATATGTAAACACTTTAAGCCATATATTTAAATCTTTATCGCCTTTAACATATCGTATATTCGATTAATTAAGCTTTGCATTGAAAATCTTTAATATAGATAACTACAAAAATGACTAAAGTACATCGGTAATGTAACTTTTTATGTATATATATATATATATATATATATATATATATATATATATATATATATATGTGTGTGTGTGTGTGTGTGTGTGTGTGTGTGTGTGTAACTTCAACATGTGAGTACAATAATTCACAAGTAATAACAAAAAGTTGAATATATTTAGTCAAAAGATTTTGTCTAAATACATTTATCTTTTTATTATTACTTTTGATTACTTGTATAATTTACAAATCTTGGTGTAATAATACCAATTATAAACACTCCTTAAACTAATTAATAATAAAAACATTTTAGATATTTTTTTCCGTAAATTTTTCTACGTGGGTTTGTACAGGAAAAAATTCTGCTAAACTTGTATGCTGTAATACATATCCCTGATAAACAAACTATAACATTTAGGTCCCCAGTAAGTTATCAATGTCTGTAGCTATCAGGGTATTAACTAATCGGATTCCAGGCTAGAATCCTAAAAGTAGAGTAGGTTTTTAGTGTGTATTCTACGTAAGTATTAGTTAACTAATCAGAAGAACGAGTGTTGCAACACGTTTCCTTCGTCTATTAGTGTAAAAAATGCACTTGTTATTTGCATTCAAACAGAAATTTAATGTTTTTATATTTCTTGTATGGATTAATTTTGTAGTACATTTTTTACCTACAACATTATAAAATCTAAAATTGAATAACTGAGAACAATATCTACGAGTACTTAAAGATAGAGGTATAAAAATAGGAAGTAACAAAATAAATTGTACAGGTTATAATAGAGAGTAGGTTTATAGTTTATTTGGAAAAAAGTATCGACGTCCCCTTACGGCATGTGTTCTCAAACGTCACCAAACTCTCTTGAATGTATTGTTGACCAGGTTACGTGGGATGAGAACGGTTCTTTAATTAGATTCCTTTTTCAACTTCACGAATCTTTTATGGTACTGTAAGTGCCGTTTGGATCGGTTTACAGTTCTCATTAGAGCAGCACGTAACTGCCCGAAAATTACAGGTTTGGATCAGACTTGTGTTAGAAAACCCAATGCAATTAATTACTAAGGAATATATACATAGTTTATTATAGTGATGTAATTCCAATTTAATGTAGCAATAGTTGTCCTATGTATTCATGCTACTTTATTACATTGGGCTCAAAATATGTAAAATTGTGATAAGTCTACGATGCGGACATATGGTAAAGTATTATTGAGATCAGTTTAGTTACACAAATATTAAAGACTTACAGAAGAACAAGATTACGGATCCGAGATGGTCTTATTTAAGTCCCACAATCTTAAAACTTGGTACTCTTAGTCCCAGGAATAAAAAAATAGGCAAAATGGAAGTCTGGCGTATGTGTGAACGTGTGTTCACTTGAATGATAAACACTAGCAATATAGGTTCTTCTTGATATAAGAAGGATACGATTGAGACTTCCAATTCTGTCAGTCTCCTGACCGTACTTATCGATGACTCTTGATATAAAGGTGTTCGAGCCGTCTTACTTAGTTAATGGCTCCAAGGAGGACCTCTATTGGATTTGTGGTTAAAACACAAAGTTGAAAATTAGCTTGTTCCCTACTTGCTTTATGACTCTCTCCCTAAACTCCATTTTATCGATTTATTCATTAAAATATGAACAAACTTTGATAATTTGAAGTTGATATTGGTGGAAGTAACCTTATTGGCCATGGGAAATTCTTTAAATATCGTGTCTCTGTGGAAACCTATCTTCAAATTAACAGGTTAAAAACTTCAAAGGTTAACCACGGTGTAAACCCATAAACTGAGATGTAGTTATATATACAACCTATTGAGAATATTTCTGAATATATTGTATTTTACACACTTACACTATATATATATACATATATATATATATATATATATATATATATATATATATATATATATATGCATTTTCAAAGCAATTAATTTTATTTTGAAACATCAGATGTTAAAGTAAAGGTATCACACTCTGCGTACATTTAAATTAAAATAAAGCGTAATAATTATATAAAAACTGAGGAGAGACAACTTTTAAAAGTAATTTAATTTTATGTAGATATAATTAGATATAACTTAACTTATGACAGCAACAACGTTCGAATACGTTGTTCGTAGTGGTAGAATACCATATTAAACAGTATAGTACACTGCCGAGGGAAATCGAAAGCTAATAAAATAACTCTTACCATAGCGAGTGGGACAGGAGGTATTCCGAGAATCCTGACATTAATATAAACTGAGTATAAACATCGTGTTGTGTAATTTCACTGTCTTAGTGGTAGTAATATAACATTCTTAACAAATTCATTCACAAATTTGGAAACAGTTTATTAAGAAACCGAGGCGAAATATATTAGCCCCCATCTCTTTGTCAAATATTTATACATCATTAATTAAACCAGAATTTTTCTCTCAAAACCACTACTCTAAAAATGCTGTATTATTCCAATTTTAAATGGTGAATCTGACATCCTAACCTAAAAGTATATCTATATATATAAAAGAAAGTCGTGTTAGTTACACTATTTATAACTCAAGAAAGGCTGAACCGATTTGGCTGAAAATTGGTAGGAAGGTAGCTAAGAACTGGGAGAAGCACATAGAATACTTTTTATCCCGTTTCCGATTCAGGATTCCGCCCCACTGGTCTCTAAAAGTTACAAAAATACCCGTAAGAAATGCATTGCAGCAAACATATGTTATTAAGTGAAAGAGCCTGTTCATATTTAATCAGCTGTTTTTTGTAAACATAGAAACAACCAGCTGGAACACATGAACGCAGATTCAATGCTCCAACGATAGATGAAGTTGCCATCCTGGTTTGTAGGTGAAAACATGGAAACACGCGATATTGCTCTTACACGTCGCGATACAGGGCATCTGCAAAAAATATATGAAACACGCCGATCGTATGATGCACTGCAATTACCACTGATGTTTTGGCAAGGAGATGATGGATATCATTTCAATATCAAGATGAAAAATCCATTAAATGGTAAATCATATTTTTGACGTGACAACGTCTTAAATTAGGTTGCGGCTCGGAGTCACTCATGAAAAAGTGTAACGCCCGGTAACGTTACGATGCCCGTCCAGTGGGTCCGCCGCACGGGATCCGCACGGGATAAAGCAGATAACTGTGGGTCCGCCGCACGGGATAAAGCAGATAACTATGTTTATTCGTGAAAATGTGGAGTGCTTAGATTCGTCATTTACAACAACTACAATAATAAAGGTAAATAATTGTACACTGATATTTCATTATCGTAAACTATGATTGATTGATTAATTGTTAGATTGACACAAAAGTTGAGAAACTGAGTTTATAGGTTATGTCATACTATTGACAAATGTTGATAGTGTTAAGTAAATTATTAGTTTAAATCATTCTGCAATCAATCGTAATTCAGTCGATTGAGAAGAAACAGCGCGTATTGCTAGTCAAACATTTAAAATAACAAATTATAACCTCTAACCTGTCATAACAGTGCGACCAAACAAACGAACTAAACCGACCAATCACCACGCGCGGAGTTAGAATTTAACTGTGTTTAGCAAGAATTTCAAATTCCAATTTTAGTAAATGTTTTATTCAACTTTACCATTTACAATAACAAATTTTAATTAATTTCAAATTATGTACAATGTTTTAGTAAACAAAATATATTTCTATAGTTAAAATTTGTGCAATTCTTATTTTCATTCAATTCCTTGTTCCTATTGTGCAATTTAATAATATTCATATCAATAAATATTCTACCGAGAAAAAGACGTTGTCCACGTAAAATCTTCGCCCGTAAAACCGACTTTACAGGCAACCATAATTTTTTTGTATAAATTTAGCTTTGTGAAGTTTTAGTTAAAATGAAAAAAAAATTCTTGGATGTCAACTAATAATAATTGCTGATTCAATAATGAATAATGTAATAAATATGTTTTAACCTTAACTTAATTAAATGTTCTCAAAGATACTGTAAATTGCATATAGAATATGGATATGTTCACTAATTTGCCCTCTTTTTTTCAGGTGAAGAGGCGAACAAGAAAATTTTTGCAATGAATTTTTATGCATACCGTTTGATGATTCGTCGAAATGCAGATAACTATTTGTTGCGTTTTCGTCGGCTGTTTCAGCAGTATTGCATTGATATGTATGTAAAAATCGAAACAGAGCGTCTTAATTTCATTCGGTTGAATCAAGCCAAACTGAGATCAGAAGAGTATATCCATTTTCGCGATGCAATTAGCACTGATAGAGATACATCAAATATTGGTCGATTGACTATTCTGCCAGCGACATACACAGGTAGTCCACGCCATATGCATGAATATGCGCAAGATGCGATGACGTATGTTCGTCATTACGGTAGACCCAGATCTGTTCATTACCTTTACATGTAATCCAAAATGGACAGAAATAGTTGAAATGTTACTTCCTGGTCAAACATCAAGTGATCGGCACAACATCACAGCACGTGTCTTTAGACAAAAGATCCTGACTATATTGTAAAGCAACGTGTCTTCGGGAATACTCGATGCTGGATGTATTCAATTGAATGGCAGAACGTGGCTTGCCCCATGCACACATTCTGATTTTTTTGGTAGAAAAAATTCAAGCAGACCATGTTGATGATATCATATGTGCTGAGATCCCTGATCCTGAAACAGATCCGGTAGTCATAATGCTTCGCAATCTAAATCAACCAAAATTATGCAATGGAACGCGTTTGGTTGTAAAAAAATTGATGATAAATGTGATTCACGCGACGATTCTTAAAGGAAAATTTAAAGGTGAGGAAGTTCTTATTTCAAGGATTCCGTTGATTCCTACCGATATGCCTTTTGAATTTAAACCAACTCAGTTTCCGATTCGTCTTGCATTGCCATGACGATCAATAAATCACAAGCGTTTGTGGACTAAATTTAGAAAATGCATGTTTTTCTCATGGACAACTATATGTGGTATGTTCACGTGTCGGCAAACCATCTGCTTTATTCATTCTTGCACCTAATAAAAAGACAAAAAATGAGAATGTTGTATATCACAAGGTACTCGTCTAAAGAAAGAGAATCAACATTAATAAATTAATGTATCTGTGGCTTTGCTGTTTATTGCGATTTAAATTATTTTAGATAACTTACGAATTATGTTTTTTATTTTGTTTTTCCATTCAAATTTCAGATTAGTTATGAAAGAAAAAACATCACATAGGACCTAATTTGATTTATTTTTTACTTTGTCTTTTATTCTGCACATTTCAAGCACCAATGTGGATGCTGTGGACCCTTTAAGGCGGTACGAAGTTTGCCGGGTCAGCTAGTTGTAGATAAATTTAGGGTAAAATAAAGAAACAAAATTCATACTCCCTTAATAACGTAGATGAGATTGATTTGAAATAATTTCCTCATGCTTCTTGTACTGAGTACCGAAATCCGGAGGTTATAGGTTCGAATCTTTAGCCAATAACATAATATCGTTGAAATAGTACAAAAATATGTTTATTATTATTATTTCCATACTCTTATTTCAACGCATTATGACCAGATGTTTTACCATCAGTGTATTTAATTACAGTGGACATACATTGGTTACTTTATTATATGGCCTACATTGGATAAAAACAATACCAATTGAATTTGAGACATGAAATGTATCCCTCAAGTGCGTGAGTGACTGCTACAGGAATCGATCATGAGGCTTACTGAGAGAGCTTCTAATGGAAACTGGTTGTAAAGGATTATTCCATTAAACATTCCTGTATAGTGCATTTGCCGTTAATATAAGGTCCTTTAAGCATTGCCTCAATTTTATCACTTTAAGGTATTCTAAAAATTCAAGGGTTTAGTATATATTTATCTATAATAAAGGATATAAACCTTGAAAGTCATATATAAGGAGCACCGCACTATCACAGTTGGCTTGTATTTTTACAGTGATCTACAAAGTGAGAGCGCTTTTATGGTCTCATTGCAAATAGTGCGTTTCTTGGAATTATTAAAAAATTAAGTTATGCAACAAGGCAATGATGCAATCTTATTAATCATTATATTACCTCCAATAAACATTAAGAAACTCGCTGTAGTGAGAAGACCATGAGTTTGGTCCTGTACGATCAATTTTATGGGAGATATGTCATTTTAAAGGTATTATGGACATATGTTTTTAAACTTTTTATACAGAACGTATAGTTTTTTAATATTTGAGCTAAAAATACCGAAACGATTAAAAATGTCTTTCCTGTATAACAATTCTAAACAATTAAAGCTCTAAATATCCCCAATGGGTGTATTAATCATATATTTAGAATTTAACATGTATTAAGATCATACTACCAATAATAGTAGTTTAAAAGTAAAATTTGAATTCTTCTTTCCGTGGTAAAATAAAGATGGGCCCCTCGTAAAAAACATCTTTAAGGGTGGTTGTTCACGAGGTAAAGAACAAATTAGTCACAAGAAACAACTGAATACAGAAAAAAATCACCCATAACAGAACATAGTTATAAGAAAAACATTCAATATACTTTGATGAAGCAGAATTACTTGCTTAAATTCCACAGTAATATCCAAGAATACTATGAGAAACCCAAGAAATAATGAGGAAGAAAAACATTAAATCAAAGATAGCATCAGTTCTCACAAAATTAGAAGTCTTTTTTAAGAAGCTATTCTGATCGCAGATTGGCTAAGCTTCAGAAAACCGAGATAAATCTCCGCTACTTCACCCTTCTGCAGGACTGTATTACCAGTCCTGCCAGTTTTAGTCATGAATTTGTTGAATAGAGATGCTTCTATAGTGGAGGGGTAAAATTTTAAAAAATTCAAAATTAAAATTGTAATAGTAACTTTCCGACGACATTTAAGCCCGAATTTATTGATTATTGTAATAACAAAAGCGAAGAAATTCCAAAAAGATATTTTAGTACCAGTGTTTACACAATGTTAAGTTTGAAATTTATATTAAGAGAGATGAAATATGATATTAGTAACAATTATTATTTGTGTTGAGTGTGAAGAATGAATGCAATCTGTGAGAAGAATAAATAATGCAATAAAAGACCAACGCTACTGCAAGTTTTGTATTGCAGTTAAAATCAGTTTCTTGTCTGCAGAAAATGTGTGATTCTGTATCCAATTGCTACAGAAAGTCTCAGGGACAAAATTCTGTTCCCTTCTTGTTTGTTTGCTTATATAAAAACAAGGACAATCTATACTCAATACAAGTATATATGATACGAGTTTTGTTTGTTATGTGTTTGTTCAAATCGAGATAAATTGTAGAATTCATCTCGATTTAATAATCTCATATTTATTTTATAGCTTTGAACACGTTCACTAGTTCTTCTGTATTATGAGACTCAGAGATAATACGCGAGTAGGAACTCATAACCTAAAAACGCCTATATTTCATTAAAAAGTTTCTCCTAAACATTATCTTCATTATATCTCAATTGTAGGTCAATCTGAGAATAAATATTTTAGTATTAATAAATAAGGCTGTAGACTTTATAGCAATCTCTTAAAATCATATTATAATTTAATAATATGCAATTATGAACCTATAAATCGAAAAGAATTAATAAGATATTTAAGTTATTGATTGTACAATATATAAATTGTATTTAAAATATTAAATTACTCTTATCTGTACAAAAAAAGTAATTAAATGCTGATGATAGAAACTATATTGCAATCGAGCCATATTATAACGGTTTAATTACTTCCATAGCGACTAAAATTAATGGAACGGGGTTTCATCTTGAAGACTGCGTTTATATTCATTAGAAAAATTGTAAGCTATAATAGAAAGCTTAATCATTTTCAGTATTGACTGATTCTAAGAACCGAGTGAACTGCATTTCTTTTACAACTATGAAGCATTCGCCTTACTTTATGACACATCCTTTATTATTATTTATTAACAATGATTTGTGTATGTATGGGATTTAAATGAAATATTACTTCATAATGTAATAGTCTATATTTGGATTTTATATAAAAAATGAAACTATTCATATCGCTGTGATACTTATCTACAATGCGTATGTTATAAACACGTATTACAACTTTAACTTCATTTTAATGTATACTAGTAATGAAGAAATTATAACTTTTGTAACTCATTCGTATAAGTAAATCGATTTAATTTAATTTCATTAGTTATAAAACTGATATAATGTATAGTAAATAATTAATGAAATAATCGAACTAACCTCTTTTATTTTCTACTTAATATCTGTTATTGATTCCACTTAATTAATAATAATATATATGAAGTGGATTATATTCCAAAAACAAAACCAACTGTTTTAAGTGGTTCTAACATCTACACATATACGTTTATTTAAAAATATGGCTTTCACGTTCAAGCAATAAAATTAGGTTTCTGTGACAAAATTTGTAATTCGCAATGTATCACTTTTTGTATTAATTCATAAATTTGAATATCTGTGAACAACTTCCACAGATTATACAGTCTTTCAATCAGCTGGTAGATACGGTGTCTATGAGAAAAATAATAAATACATTATGGATTTTATTTTAAGTGACTCCTGTAAATGAAAATCTGACTTTTATTTTGGTTTATACAAAAGTTGAAGTGAAATTATGCATGTACCTCGTACAAGCAATAGTTTAAATGTATTTGTAGTATTGGTTTATAGTAGTGAGTTGAAAACCTGTTTAACAATTTTGGATGAAAATTTCCAGTTCCATGACACAACTATACTTATTTCTACAAATAATAGTTCTAAATAATAACATACAACATTTAGTATAAAAATGCCTAAACTTTTCAATAACTAGTAATATCAGAAAACTGATCGAATAGTGTTGTTTCCAAATATTAAAAAAAATTCTAAAACATTGATCGAATTCAGTTTTAAGCTTAAATATGGGGCGGAATTCAGGGAGTAAAACAGTTTTTTTACGCTCCTCTGAAGTTTTCCGAATTTCTCTCTATTTTTTATAATATTTTATTGTATAATTCCCACACTATTTCAATGATATCAGGGCAGTGCGAAGAAATCCTGTCTAAAGGTAAAATAAATACATCGTAATAACTTATTGGATAGACCATAGATAAACATCTACGCTGGTTTGACGCGGTTTTTTGACGGTTGTATGGGGCAAGATCTTTAGCAAAGTTACGCGCTGAGCCACGTACTGAAATCGTGATAATTTATATTAGTATATTTTGTAAGAATTTAGAAAATATTGTGCTAATTGGTCAGAAATCTTAATTAACAGTAACTTTTAGACTATCTTTGTCATATAACATGTATGTTATACTACACAGCTGACTCCAACACTATGTGTAGTTAAATATGAGTCAGTTTTACCAACCAACAATTTGGATTGAATAATTACATTTTTCATTGGAATAACCAAACATAACACGATTCTTATAATTTATGTGACGAAACCTACAAAAAAAGTGTAGTAAAAGGCATTTTTAATCAGTAAAAGAATCTATTTTATTAGATTAATAAGCAATTGGTCATTGCATTCACAAACATTTACTTAAACCCTACACCTCCTGCTTGATGGTTTTTAATAATTTGTCATTTAATATTTAAGAAATAGAACAATATGAATGTAGATTTCATGTCAAAAGCTTTTCACTGAAGGTATTAATAATATAGGTGTAAAAGTTAGTAAATTTCGACTAAAAACAGTTTTTTAGTGCAGGATATTACGCACAACTTGGTTCATTTCATCTTTGAAGTATTTCTTATAGTTTTTGAAAATTCCTTTAGTGTCCATAACATTTGCATAACACTTTACATATTTACTAACTTTAAGAAATTATCATTGTTTAGAAAAAGGTCAAACACACTAAATTGAAACTTGGTTCAAAAATAAATAAATAAATAAATATATATATATATGTATATTCACGTCGTGGGCCAGCATCGACTACTCCTTTACTTATGAACACAGATAAAAATTGTCTCTAAAGTATACAATATTTAATAAACGTTTTATAATACAAACTGTTGGTATCTTGAACTGTTTTCAAAATCTTTCATGTAAATTCCTTATACATTTTCTCTAACCTAGAAATGGTTTTAGTAATGCTGAAACAAGTTGAAACTTGGTAAAAAAATATGTCTTTTAAATGCCTCAACTGAAGTTTAGTACACCAATTGATAAGTTTAGTACACCAATCCTAGCTGTTATGGGGGTTGTTTAAACTTAAAAAATTATAATCCTATTGATCTACAGAAGCCCCATTAATCTATAGAACAAGCTATCACTGCTTTTCTCATAACAATTTGCTTACAATTTAAAAACTTTATGTTATACAAATGTGTTTTTCTATATCTAATGGTTTTTTAAATATTGCGTACATATGAATTTCTTGAAAGTAATTTTCAATTTTAACTATTGCAAAATCTACCTATTTATTCTGACCGAAGGACCATTTCTATTACTTTGACTTTAAAGTGAATGTTGTTTAGGCTTATTTATTTCCACTCTATTGAATACTAATTTAACTCCGTTATTTCTTTTTATTTGGCATGCACCATATAAATGCTATTGCAGTTCTTTGAAACAGCAATGCTTTGTCGGTTTTCACGTGTTTTAGTACAGTAAATAGCACTTACATAAATATATGTTTAACCTAATTTATATAATAGTAGTATATATTAGAAACTGTAGATATAACAATAAATGTACGCTGTTATTACAGTATATAATAAGTTAAATATATGTAAACCCTTTATTTTTAGTAGTTTGGAAGTTTTATTACTGGGATTTTTAAAATAAATTTTAAAAGAATAATACATCAACTAATGGAACATATATAAAACAGTCGTTATATAACTTAAGCCGTCAATATCTGGTTGTGTGTTGTGTTTGATGAAACACAGCGGCTTATCGATAATGTATCGGTAACAACCAACTGTCTACACCCCATTTTCCCTAAAACAATTCGATGACCATCACATTTTAAGTTTAACCTATTGTTTTGATGCGTTATTTACTTGCTTTCAGTTTGAAATGTGTGATTCTTAGTCAGCTATCACTAAACTCCATATTAATTAAAATATAAAGTTGTTATTTTATATTATTTTATTTGTTGAATTTCATTTTTGAATGATTTTTCAATACATAGTTTACATTTATTAAAGAATGATAATTTCCGGTTACCATGATACGTGAAAGGAGTAAAAGTATCAGCTAAATATAAATAATTATCCTAAAACTCAATTTAGCCTTTGTTAAATTTGTCTTACATTCAAACTTCCCAAATGTGTTGACACCAATCAGACATACCTACCTAATATCGTAAAATGCAATATTTTCTATCCCTGTATATACTAAAATGCTTTTTCTAAACTTAACAAATTATGAAAATAAATCATTTATTTTTTATAGAGTGTCCTGTGGTTCCTGTAGTGAGGAACCTGTTCTAAACTAAACAGTATGTTTTTTCGTAGTCGTGCCAATGAAAAAACACATAGCACGTTGTCTACCACTTCATATGGCTGCATGTGTCTTTCGGTTTTATTTATCTTTTTAGAGCAGTATTTATAGGTAAGCAGGAAAATATGTGTAAATTAATTATTTGTATAATAAAGTGCAGGCCTACATTCCTTGTAGCTTTATGAATACATTCGATATTTATCAACTACGCAGATTTGGTGTTTTATAAATTAATTTCTTTAATTATTTAATTTTAAATTAATAAAGTATTATATTTCAGAAATAACCAGTGTAGTGGATGATTATATTTTGTAACGAAGAAACTATCATGACAGTTTAACATGGATTGGTTGTGTTCACGATAGGGGAACGCCGTGGAAACACAAGAAGCGTTCAGAAAGTGGCGAAGAAACGTGTGAGGGTAAAGTAGCATAACGTTTTTCAAGACCGTCCTTACAGATTCATTGACTACCAAACCAGCTGATTGCTAGTAATGCCTATCATTTTAGAGAATATAAAAATGTCATTCTGTCCGCACGATACCTAAAGAACGAACCGACTCACAATTGTAAAATTTTGGATTAAGCTTCATTACTTTATGTGCAGCAGCACCATTTTTGGTGTCATTTCATGAGATTTGGCTCAGCATTATTGAAATCATTCTGCAATCGTTCATTAAAGTTTTTTAGTGTATGAATTCAAGCTTTTAGCATACGAATTATATTCTTATAAATATGTATGACGATAAAATAAAGTTACCATGGATTTATGATACTTCAGTACTACAACCGCTTCAAAGGCTCCTTAAAATATTAATTTACGTTTATGCTTTTGGAACATGATTGTGAATGATCTTATTATTTATTTTATTGTTGTAATTTATAATTTTGTATTATGCTTTGGATGGTGGTCGTGGTAAAGACAATAATTTATTTTGATGAGCTTGTGAAATCCTCATCAACAAATTATATATAGCACCAAAAACGTAATTAAAACTTATTTGAAAACAATACATGTACTTTTTTTAATAGAACGTTAAAAGGAAAATGATTAGTAAACTTAGCTTACTTGTATTGTACCTTATTAATTACACAAATTAGTATTAATATGGATTGGAGGCTTAAAATCAACCAATAGAAGTGTCAACATTTCTGTCTCGTCTCCAACAATTTTTAACTTAAAAACGAAAAATCTTATGTTTTGTTTTTATGGTATCTAACACCACCAGCTTCTCAATTAGAGCAAATCAAAGAATATTTAAATGCAATAAAGACACTATTTGGGACTAAGTTTAGTTAATATAGTTTCCTGACATGCAAAAGTAAAATTTTTCAACTTCTTTGTGGAAATAGGAAGAACGATCTTGTGAAAAATCAAAGATCAAGCGACAATAAAGAGATATGAGATAATTTTTTTTTATTGAACTAATTAAAACTTTGATAAAACAATTTCAAATGTGAAATTTATAAAAAAATGAGTTTAATTCATATTTTTTACGCTGATACTTCTAGGCTAACGCTGCTAGTATTCCTATTGAGGTTAACCTACCTGTTCTATGTTAAAACTTTTCTAACATATTGATTTTTATTTAAGTTTCTTATTGACGATGGACAGTTTGAATCAAACAATGATTATTAATGTTAATGAATAACCATTAAATGTTCAATCGAACTATCAAAAAGATGTCAAAGAAGGAGTCGCATACTATTTGTTTGACAAAGCAAAGAGATTACTCTCAGCTAAATATTGGTGTAAAGTAGAAATGGAAAACGTTGATTCGGACTTTATAGAAGATTGATATCATTAGTCTGTTATAAGTCGAAAAACAATAGAAAAAACGATGAGTCAGGAAAATAAATTATTATTTTCTTTATGAAATACAGTTATTACACTTAAGTAAGCTTTCAATTTTCGTTTCAATTTTTGACGTAAATTACTAAATTTCGTATTATATTAATTGAATGATTTAATTAAGACGTCAAAATTGGGACTGAAGCGGTAGTTTTCAGGGCGCCTTCAGTATGAAGGAGGCAAATTAAAATACCGCTCGTGTATTGCGTCGAACTTTTGCAGTGCTATCTACCTGCAGAGTTTATTCATAAATTGGGTTGATTAAGCCGAATACGGCCATAAAAAAAGCAAACAGATGTCTCAGTAAATCCATCTTGGTTACATTAACTTCTATATTTTGTGATGTTGTATAAATTTACGATATTTGAGAAAATACAAGGTATAGAAGACTAGAATCAATTTATTTTAATATACTACGCTCAGTCCCTTCTGATATTGGTTTAGAATTTTCAACCCCTAGGAGATGATCCACAATTATTTAAAAGCATTAAATGTACGCATATAAAGCTTTCGATGAAAGATATTCGTGATATTAACGTATTGGAATATTGCACCAACGATTGATTTTTAACCATTTATAAAGGGGTTCTAGAAGCGTGTTGTTTTCGGACAGGCTATACTTGTCAGGCTAAACCCCAAAATCAATAGTCATCTTCTTTGGATCAGTAGGAACATGGGTACTCAAGTCTCTCGGAACTTTCTGACGACGGTTATCATACAGAAGAAGGAAAGAACAACGACACGATTTCAGTAATTCTTTTTGGACCTGAATAAGTTTAATACTCAAAGGATGTGGTGAAGAACCATAATTCAGAATGTCACGTTGGTGACGTCACACCACACACGCTATTGATGGTATTTCAATAGATAACAATGCCTGGATAGGTGAGTTTGTGGTAATGATATATACCACAAACTTGCCTGTGGTCTGTTTGTTAACTACATGTTCAAATCTGTATCACGCAATATAAGCCCCTGACATGTATTTTCAATTAATAATAAACTGAAGAAATAAGACTCTGTATACTTTTTACATCCTTATTGTGTAGAGTGTTGTTAGGGAATAGGATTTAGATTAAATTTGTAAATCAGTATATCCTGTACACCAGATTTATGACTATATGACTTCGTTTAACAACTGAAGTCATCCTTGTAGTTGCATTTTCAGAATATAATTTTGTATAGAGATGGTTGCGTCCCCACATTCTTCAACCAATACCTACCAAAATATTACTGAACGTTAGCAAAATTATAATGTTCTAAGCGTTGTAGAAAAAAAAATTAATTTATGTCTGTCTGTCTCCACAATACTGCAAAATTTAACTAACCTGTAAGATTTGAGAATTCAAATGAAGCTTCATCCTATAGAACATGTTACTACATAAAAATATTAACTAAGGCTCAGCCAATCAATATTATCGATTGGCTGAGCCTTAGTTAATATTTTTTAATTAGTCTTATGGTATCCGTGATGGTAACAAAAAAGGCAGATTAAATATATTTTTAAATAAACCTGGTACAATCACATAATATTGTTACATGTGGTATTAAAATACATGTAGATGTAAACTTAAAAATTTTAATGAGAGGCTGGCTTAGGGAAGGCTGTTACGCAAAAAGTGGTGTGGATTACTTATACTTAGTTGTATATATATACCGTCAAAATTGTGTAAAGATCAACATGTCAATGCATAGGCTTTAGTTATAAGGTTTCCCAAGTATATCAAGCCCAAAGGTTTATAAAATAATTAAAAAAAAGCCTCTAAGTTATAAGGTGTAACAACAGCAAAAGTTCACTTGTTGGAATCTCTAAAATTGCACATAAAACATTATTGATCCTCTACACGATTTACAACATTTCTGCATAGTAAACATAAGGTAAATAAACCCCTAATTTTACATATCTTTCAAATATAGACCTAGGATGTATTACAAAGAACGGTTTTTGAATACCAATCTTAGCATACTACAACGAAATAAAAATGTTTGATAGTTAATAATTCAATCCAATTCAATTATTTTTTTATAACGTACGGAACCGTACATCCCTATCGTAAGTTTTCATTAAATATAACATAAATTAAGAGTGTTATCAACAGATTCACATGTTAATGTATCTAAGAAAAAACATCAATTTAAGAAGAAAATACAGGTATTAATTTAAGTTCATAATTTAAACCCACTGTCAGAGATGAATTATACATTATAGCATTTCTTTACTATTACGTACCTTCTCAGGTTCTTTTTCAAAATTGTCTGCTCACAAAGATCTTTAAAATTTTGAGGGAGAGCATTGTAAAATATAACACCTGCATTTATCACCCTAGTCTTGTGCAGGGAAAATAGATGTCCGTTAGGATGGAGATTATTTTGGTGAAATAAATTCACCACTACGAAATTTGTATCAATATCCTCTGCTTCTCTTCCGACTCCTCGTGGTGGATTTTCAACGACCTTAAGTACCTGTTCCGCAAACCGTTCACAGATTTGCCCCCTTTCTGCAAAGATTCGTGTAATTGACCTGAGTCCCTTGAATCACGAACTGATCAATGCTATCATAATTAACTAAGGAGAACCCCATATTTGTTTTATAAAATCGATTTTCTTTGTCAATAGCACTTTGGCTGGTCCCTTGTATTGTAAAGTCCAACCCAATACAACGACTATACTACCCAATACAAATCAATGCACAAAACGAACAAAACGTGTACATCACTCATGAAACCTTATAATTAAGAAAGTCAAGAAATTTTAGAACCTTAACATGCCTCACAGTAGTTTCCGTAGTATAATTGATAATCCGTAAATTTTTCCTCAATTATACGCGTTACAAATGACCGTAGTATAATTGAGTAGTTATTTCCTCCACAAAAACCGTAGAGTTGCTAGCTTACTTAGGCTAAGGAATAGGTGGAGGTGCAAAAGATGGTGCAGGCTGAATCGTGACTGGGTTAACGTGCGCATAATAGGCTGTTACAACATCTGAACGCGTCCCTAAGCAGACATATAATTGGCCCTCCGGCTTCTTGGCGAAATCTGATTCTGCCTTGGGCTTGTCCATGCATTCACTTTTATCGTGTTACGAGACACTAACACCCAGCGTTAAATAAATATAATTCCTTAAGTACAACCTCTACCTGGCTCAGACAAACGCAACGTTAACAGTTTTTAATAGGCCACCCACTGTTTAGAATCTAATAATATATGTTTGCACAGGGAATTTCACAAAATATAGCCAATCCTCTATATTTCCCACAAACATTTCTTGTAAAATTAGTTTTAACTTATTGCAAAAGTATATACGCAAGAATCCTCAAACGACTGATTTTTCATTTAGAGGACGGTTCCTGAAAATGTAGTACAATATCCATACTACTGTATCTAGAACACTGTGAGGCTGCGCAATACAACTAAAGATTTATAGTACTAGATCGCTAGATTCTTTCGCTTACTAGAATATTTTTCCCAAACGTGTCTAAAAACTGTTCCCACAAATATATATGACCCCCAAATCTAGTTAAAAGATAACTAAACAATATATTCGGCAAACATTCTTTCAACCATTGTTTTAACAAGTCTCAATCCATTTAACTAATGTTTATAACCAAAGCTTTTCAAAATTTCTCTAAAAACTAAAAGCTACGATACCACCAAAATATTCCCTTACATCCATGTTATCCTTTAATCCTTATCCTTAAAAAGTGTTTCATAGAAGTGTGACCCCACGTTGAACATTCAAATGGTCAGAACTTATACGTGTATTTTGAACAAATGTAAATTTAGATTAAAAACTAAGTATTTTGGTTGACATCGTAGTGCACTCAAATGTGCACCTGACGAGTCAATTAAGTGCCTCTTCACCTAGATTGCACTACATTCTGTAGTCTGTGTCTCTGATGTCGGGACGATCGAAACAGTGCGTTTTAAACTACTTCGTTCTTCGTCACCGACTACTTTGGGGTAATACGACTCCAAATTTCATGAGTCAAATCAGCGACAACATAACATTTCACATGCTGCACGTCTGGAACTGAACATTGGCAAATTATACGAGTTACATTACTTAATTTATCGATACCCTCAAAATTCCAATATTATGAGCGATATCAAACTTTAATGACACTTCTGCTACAATATCACTGACTGTATCCGTTTAAATAATCCAATAATTACGTCTAACCCCTCTTTCCTGCTAGTTTATTGAAACGTTCCTTTTAGTCAATTTTTCTCCTTACCAAATACTAATTTTATATAAAGCTAAAACCTTCACATAAAAAGAAAGAAATAAAGAAACTTTATTTCTCACAAATAAACATTACAGATAAGATTTTTATAAAATTGTACAGACTAACCAAAAAAACATTACATTTACTTACACATAAACAATTCATACATATGCAACTACAACTACTATTACACTATATATCACTCTGAGAAATAAAGATAAAAACTCCAAGGCAAAGCCTGATTGGAGTAATAAATATCATAAAATTAACAGAAAACTAGCAGCTTTACAAACAGTACAGTAATATTTTTAGTATAACTTATTTATTTTTACTCTGCAAGAATACGATCCCTACAAAAAATATTCTTATATCTATTTCCACATAACTCATAACTATTGCGAGTAATTTAAATATTTTATTTGGGGGTAAATATAGGGGGTAATTTTAAGTTCACTGGAAAATTTTAAGATTTGAAACATGTAAGCTTCCATCTAGTTTTTGTAGGAATTATGACCCACTTAAGCAGTATTGTGACTGAAAACGAAGAGAAATCAAGTATCGTAGAGAGATATAACAGAACTCAAAATGAGAGAATGAAAGTTCTTTTTGAGGTTAATAAAAACTTTAAATGGATCGATATTCTTCAAAAAATAGTCACAAATTATAATGATACGGTTCACAGCACAATCAAAATGAAGCCCAAAGACGTAGGTAAGGATGCAGAAAAGGAGTTATTAGAGACAGTTTTCGAGTATGTTCCACCTGAAATTCACACGAAAACTAAATTTAAAGTCAATGATCATGTAAGAATTGTTAGTAAAAAACAAACATTTTCGAACAAATATAAGAACAACTGGTCAAGAGAAATCTTTGTGATTTATCAAATTAATAACACAGATCCTGTAACTTATAGTATAAAAGATTTAAATAATGAAGAAATAACCGGAAAGTTTTATGAATATGAATTGAGAAAGTCAAAGATTTTTTCTATATAAATGGAGGCTCAAAAGAAATGTTCAATGTGCAAAGAAATAAAAGGTTTTGAAGCTTTTTATAAAGATAAAAGTAGAAAAGATGGAATTATTTATAATTGTAAAGATTGTTATAGGAAGTATCATAAAGAGCTGTATGATAAAATAGAAAAATTAACTTTGGAAAAGAAAGAATGTCTTAAATGTAAAGAAACTAAAAAAATTTCAGAGTTTAATAGTCATCACTATAGTAGAGATAAGAAAGACTCATATTGTAAAGATTGTGTAAAGAAGAATCACCATAGATTATATTATGAAGATACTCAGTGTGAATGTGGAAGAACTATAAAATGGTTAAATAATTATCAAAAAACATTTACAAACAAAATATCATAATTCAAGAGTTTTTAGTAAAATTGAGTAACATTTTCATCGTGTAATTTAGATATTCTATAAATCAGTCGAGATTCAGTCATATTTGTGGTAAAATGATTTCCGTTGTATAAGATATTCAAAGATTCTTTCATTTGGTTATACAGATTGATAGAATTTGGTTCGTTATCAATGAACAAAATCTCTAATTCAGGATAATTTATTTTTAGATGTCTTTTAGATCCGTAGTCTTCCTTCCAAATTTTATCACACAGCTCATTAAATTGGTTAAAACTCATATCAGATCCCACATAATTGTTATAAATCTTTCTCGAATAGTGATCATCTTGCTTAAAAATACACAACATATTCAGATTATTTCTTATAACTTGTTTATCAACCTTTGAAAAGCATTGGGAAAGATAGATACAAGATATGTTTTTGTGACGAGACATTACGAAATATTCCTTAATAACGTCCTGATTTTCCAAAATACAATCATCAAAAACGATTAACGAATTGGGTTTACACTCGCTTAATGGAACTATGTCCTCAGAGGCATTATAAAAATGTGATACCTTTTTGCTTAAGTTTTTTCTCAATATTTTCAAATCTTTCTTGCAATTTTTTATAAGCGTCTTGTTCTAAAGATTTACTAAAAACATACAAATTGGAATAAGGAATCAACCTATTGTAGATAAAATTCAATAATAAAGTTGTTTTTTCCCACATCCACTTGAACCAACAATTAACAATCTGATTGGTTGATCTTTCTTATTTTCTTCAAACGTTTGAAGTTTTATCTGATCTTTTTGCTTTAAAAAATTTCTCCATTTAAATAGCTAAAATGAAGCTGTTCAAGTTGACTTCAGAAAGCTCTAAATTAGTTTTTAAACTTGGAACATCCTATACACTTAGAGGAAGAATCAAATTATTTTATCGGTTTAAGCGGTTTTTATTCTGACAATTTTGTAATAAATATTAGTGAAAGTTCTCCTTATTGTATAGGATTTAGTGAGAAGAACATAACAAAATATTATGGTTTAAACAAAGGATATTATACTTTCGATCAAATAAAAAATTCCCTTAAAAATTATCTAAAAACATTCAAAACAATCAGATAAATCTTTAAACTTTGACGAAAACAAGTTTGAAATGCAAAACAATTATCTCTCTAATAAAATTCAAATAAAATCACCAGTAAGAATAATGTTTTCAGCAATTATTGTAGATTTGTTAGGGTTTGTTCAAGAAACTATTGAGCCAAATCAGGTATATTTAGGAAATAAAACGCCAAAATTTAGACCTTTCGATGTAATTGAAGTGCACTGCAATCTCGTTGAACCTAGTTTTGAAAATCATACCGAACATTTACACAAAGAATCTGAAATTTTGTACACTTTTTTTCCAAATGTTGCTTATGGATCAAAAATCAGTGAAAAACCGAATGAAATCGATTATATTCCAATTAGAAAAAATATTAAAAGAATTCAAAAAATCGTTCTAACTATACAAGACTCTGAGGGAAATTTAATAAATAATGAGAGTAAAACAACAATATATTTAAGATTGTCGAAAGAATGATGAATCAAGGGGGAACGAATCGTTCTTACCTTCAAACTTTCAAAACGAGTTGATAATGATGATAAATACCAATACTTTTATCTAAAAGATAAGGTAGCCCTCGAGGGCCACCTCACAAATATTCACAAAAAATACGAATAAAGACAATGTTAAAGAAAAATACAAAAAAAGCTTTGAAAACATAGATTCTGACAAGGGCGTCGATTCGACGCTCTTACAAAAATTTTAGAATATGAAAACACGAGACAAGCAATAATATTAAACGTTGATGATGATAAATCAATGTTTAAAGACATAAATCAAGGGGGTCTATTGAATAGACTACCTTTAAACTTTCAAAATAACACTGTTTTTCGTTAATGAATCTGGACTTTATACTCAAAATAAAAAATTGCTTGTTAAATTTTTTCTATCTAAATGGAGTCAGTTGTAGACCTACTCCATCATCAACTTATATTCAATAACAAACATATCTTTACGATTGTTGACGAAAACAATGTGATCTGGTTTAAGGCTAAAGACGTAGCAAAAAATTCTAGAATATGAAAATACTATGCAAACGATCAGAATAAACGTTGACGAAGATGATAAAAAACTTCTATTTTAATCTAAATATAAGGGGGGCTATAAATAGCTTACCATCAAACTTCCAAAATAACACTGTTTTCGTTAATGAATCTGGACTTTATTCTTTAATTTTGAGATCGCATAAACCAGAAGCGAAATTGTTTAAAAATTGGGTTACGAAAGAAGTATTACCTTCCATTAGAAAATATGGTGAGTACAAACTCAAAAACGAAAATAAGCAGTTAAAAGATGAAATAAAACAGTTACAAATTAAAGATGAAAATGAAATAATTGAAAATAGAGAATCAAGAATTGCGAATGGAGTTAATGAAACCAGATCTTGTTTGTAAAGATTTTGATAAGAAAAAACACCATGTTTTTGTGTTAATTAAGAAGAATCACATGTGGGAATATCCTTATTACATTATCAGAGCTCAGAAACGAGAAATACCAAACCGATTAAAACATCTAAAAATAAATTATCCTGAATTAGAGATTTTGTTCATTGATAACGAACCAAATTCTATCAATCTGTATAACCAAATGAAAGAATCTTTGAATATCTTATACAACGGAAATCATTTTACCACAAATATGACTGAATCTCGACTGATTTATAGAATATCTAAATTACACGATGAAAATGTTACTCAATTTTACTAAAAACTCTTGAATTATGATATTTTGTTTGTAAATGTTTTTGATAATTATTTAACCATTTTATAGTTCTTCCACATTCACATTGAGTATCTTCATAATATAAATCTATGGTGATTCTTCTTTACACAATCTTTACAATATGAGTCTTTCTTATCTCTACTATAGTGATGACTATTAAACTCTGAAATTTTTTTAGTTTCTTTACATTTAAGACATTCTTTCTTTTCCAAAGTTAATTTTTCTATTTTATCATACAGCTCTTTATGATACTTCCTATAACAATCTTTACAATTATAAATAATTCCATCTTTTCTACTTTTATCTTTATAAAAAGCTTCAAAACCTTTTATTTCTTTGCACATTGAACATTTCTTTTGAGCCTCCATTTATATAGAAAAAATCTTTGACTTTCTCAATTCATATTCATAAAACTTTCCGGTTATTTCTTCATTATTTAAATCTTTTATACTATAAGTTACAGGATCTGTGTTATTAATTTGATAAATCACAAAGATTTCTCTTGACCAGTTGTTCTTATATTTGTTCGAAAATGTTTGTTTTTTACTAACAATTCTTACATGATCATTGACTTTAAATTTAGTTTTCGTGTGAATTTCAGGTGGAACATACTCGAAAACTGTCTCTAATAACTCCTTTTTCTGCATCCTTACCTACGTCTTTGGGCTTCATTTTGATTGTGCTGTGAACCGTATCATTATAATTTGTGACTATTTTTTGAAGAATATCGATCCATTTAAAGTTTTTATTAACCTCAAAAAGAACTTTCATTCTCTCATTTTGAGTTCTGTTATATCTCTCTACGATACTTGATTTCTCTTCGTTTTCAGTCACAATACTGCTTAAGTGGGTCATAATTCCTACAAAACTAGATGGAAGCTTACATGTTTCAAATCTTAAAATTTTCCAGTGAACTTAAAATTACCCCCTATATTTACCCCCAAATAAAATATTTAAATTACTCGCAATAGTTATGAGTTATGTGGAAATAGATATAAGAATATTTTTTGTAGGGATCGTATTCTTGCAGAGTAAAAATAAATAAGTTATACTAAAAATATTACTGTACTGTTTGTAAAGCTGCTAGTTTTCTGTTAATTTTAATGATATTTATTACTCCAATCGGGCTTTGCCTTGGAGTTTTTATCTTTATTTCTCAGAGTGATATATAGTGTAATAGTAGTTGTAGTTGCATATGTATGAATTGTTTATGTGTAAGTAAATGTAATGTTTTTTTGGTTAGTCTGTACAATTTTATAAAAATCTTATCTGTAATGTTTATTTGTGAGAAATAAAGTTTCTTTATTTCTTTCTTTTTATGTGAAGGTTTTAGCTTTATATAAAATTAGTATTTGGTAAGGAGAAAAATTGACTAAAAGGAACGTTTCAATAAACTAGCAGGAAAGAGGGGTTAGACGTAATTATTGGATTATTTAAACGGATACAGTCAGTGATATTGTAGCAGAAGTGTCATTAAAGTTTGATATCGCTCATAATATTGGAATTTTGAGGGTATCGATAAATTAAGTAATGTAACTCGTATAATTTGCCAATGTTCAGTTCCAGACGTGCAGCATGTGAAATGTTATGTTGTCGCTGATTTGACTCATGAAATTTGGAGTCGTATTACCCCAAAGTAGTCGGTGACGAAGAACGAAGTAGTTTTAAAAACGCACTGTTTCGATCGTCCCGACATCAGAGACACAGACTACAGAATGTAGTGCAATCTAGGTGAAGAGGCACTTAATTGACTCGTCAGGTGCACATTTGAGTGCACTACGATGTCAACCAAAATACTTAGTTTTTAATCTAAATTTACATTTGTTCAACATACACGTATAAGTTCTGACCATTTGAATGTTCAACGTGGGGTCACACTTCTATGAAACACTTTTTAAGGATAAGGATTAAAGGATAACATGGATGTAAGGGAATATTTTGGTGGTATCGTAGCTTTTAGTTTTTAGAGAAATTTTGAAAAGCTTTGGTTATAAACATTAGTTAAATGGATTGAGACTTGTTAAAACAATGGTTGAAAGAATGTTTGCCGAATATATTGTTTAGTTATCTTTTAACTAGATTTGGGGGTCATATATATTTGTGGGAACAGTTTTTAGACACGTTTGGGAAAAATATTCTAGTAAGCGAAAGAATCTAGCGATCTAGTACTATAAATCTTTAGTTGTATTGCGCAGCCTCACAGTGTTCTAGATACAGTAGTATGGATATTGTACTACATTTTCAGGAACCGTCCTCTAAATGAAAAATCAGTCGTTTGAGGATTCTTGCGTATATACTTTTGCAATAAGTTAAAACTAATTTTACAAGAAATGTTTGTGGGAAATATAGAGGATTGGCTATATTTTGTGAAATTTCCCCTGTGCAACATATATTATTAGATTCTAAACAGTGGGTGGCCTATTAAAAACTGTTAACGTTGCGTTTGTCTGAGCCAGGTAGAGGTTGTACTTAAGGAATTATATTTATTTAACGCTGGGTGTTAGTGTCTCGTAACACGATAAAAGTGAATGCATGGACAAGCCCAAGGCAGAATCAGATTTCGCCAAGAAGCCGGAGGGCCAATTATATGTCTGCTTAGGGACGCGTTCAGATGTTGTAACAGCCTATTATGCGCACGTTAACCCAGTCACGATTCAGCCTGCACCATCTTTTGCACCTCCACCTATTCCTTAGCCTAAGTAAGCTAGCAACTCTACGGTTTTTTGTGGAGGAAATAACTACTCAATTATACTACGGTCATTTGTAACGCGTATAATTGAGGAAAAATTTACGGATTATCAATTATACTACGGAAACTACTGTGAGGCATGTTAAGGTTCTAAAATTTCTTGACTTTCTTAATTATAAGGTTTCATGAGTGATGTACACGTTTGTTCGTTTTGTGCATTGATTTGTATTGGGTAGTATAGTCGTTGTATTGGGTTGGACTTTACAATACAAGGGACCAGCCAAAGTGCTATTGACAAAGAAAATCGATTTTATAAAAACAAATATGGGGTTCTCCTTAGTTAATTATGATAGCATTGATCAGTTCGTGATTCAAGGGACTCAGGTCAATTACACGAATCTTTGCAGAAAGGGGGCAAATCTGTGAACGGTTTGCGGAACAGGTACTTAAGGTCGTTGAAAATCCACCACGAGGAGTCGGAAGAGAAGCAGAGGATATTGATACAAATTTCGTAGTGGTGAATTTATTTCACCAAAATAATCTCCATCCTAACGGACATCTATTTTCCCTGCACAAGACTAGGGTGATAAATGCAGGTGTTATATTTTACAATGCTCTCCCTCAAAATTTTAAAGATCTTTGTGAGCAGACAATTTTGAAAAAAGAACCTGAGAAGGTACGTAATAGTAAAGAAATGCTATAATGTATAATTCATCTCTGACAGTGGGTTTAAATTATGAACTTAAATTAATACCTGTATTTTCTTCTTAAATTGATGTTTTTTCTTAGATACATTAACATGTGAATCTGTTGATAACACTCTTAATTTATGTTATATTTAATGAAAACTTACGATAGGGATGTACGGTTCCGTACGTTATAAAAAAATAATTGAATTGGATTGAATTATTAACTATCAAACATTTTTATTTCGTTGTAGTATGCTAAGATTGGTATTCAAAAACCGTTCTTTGTAATACATCCTAGGTCTATATTTGAAAAATATGTAAAATTAGGGGTTTATTTACCTTATGTTTACTATGCAGAAATGTTGTAAATCGTGTAGAGGATCAATAATGTTTTATGTGCAATTTTAGAGATTCCAACAAGTGAACTTTTGCTGTTGTTACACCTTATAACTTAGAGGCTTTTTTTAATTATTTTATAAACCTTTGGGCTTGATTATACTTGGGAAACCTTATAACTAAAGCCTATGCATTGACATGTTGATCTTTACACAATTTTGACGGTATATATATACAACTAAGTATAAGTAATCCACACCACTTTTTGCGTAACAGCCTTCCCTAAGCCAGCCTCTCATTAAAATTTTAAGTTTACATCTACATGTATTTTAATACCACATGTAACAATATTATGTGATTGTACCAGGTTTATTTAAAAATATATTTAATCTGCCTTTTTTGTTACCATCACGGATACCATAAGACTAATTAAAAAATATTAACTAAGGCTCAGCCAATCGATAATATTGATTGGCTGAGCCTTAGTTAATATTTTTATGTAGTAACATGTTCTATAGGATGAAGCTTCATTTGAATTCTCAAATCTTACAGGTTAGTTAAATTTTGCAGTATTGTGGAGACAGACAGACATAAATTAATTTTTTTTTTCTACAACGCTTAGAACATTATAATTTTGCTAACGTTCAGTAATATTTTGGTAGGTATTGGTTGAAGAATGTGGGGACGCAACCATCTCTATACAAAATTATATTCTGAAAATGCAACTACAAGGATGACTTCAGTTGTTAAACGAAGTCATATAGTCATAAATCTGGTGTACAGGATATACTGATTTACAAATTTAATCTAAATCCTATTCCCTAACAACACTCTACACAATAAGGATGTAAAAAGTATACAGAGTCTTATTTCTTCAGTTTATTATTAATTGAAAATACATGTCAGGGGCTTATATTGCGTGATACAGATTTGAACATGTAGTTAACAAACAGACCACAGGCAAGTTTGTGGTATATATCATTACCACAAACTCACCTATCCAGGCATTGTTATCTATTGAAATACCATCAATAGCGTGTGTGGTGTGACGTCACCAACGTGACATTCTGAATTATGGTTCTTCACCACATCCTTTGAGTATTAAACTTATTCAGGTCCAAAAAGAATTACTGAAATCGTGTCGTTGTTCTTTCCTTCTTCTGTATGATAACCGTCGTCAGAAAGTTCCGAGAGACTTGAGTACCCATGTTCCTACTGATCCAAAGAAGATGACTATTGATTTTGGGGTTTAGCCTGACAAGTATAGCCTGTCCGAAAACAACACGCTTCTAGAACCCCTTTATGAATGGTTAAAAATCAATCGTTGGTGCAATATTCCAATACGTTAATATCACGAATATCTTTCATCGAAAGCTTTATATTTATATTCCGTACATTTAATGCTTTTAAATAATTGTGGATCATCTCCTAGGGGTTGAAAATTCTAAACCAATATCAGAAGGGACTGAGCGTAGTATATTAAAATAAATTGATTCTAGTCTTCTATACCTTGTATTTTCTCAAATATCGTAAATTTATACAACATCACAAAATATAGAAGTTAATGTAACCAAGATGGATTTACTGAGACATCTGTTTGCTTTTTTTATGGCCGTATTCGGCTTAATCAACCCAATTTATGAATAAACTCTGCAGGTAGATAGCACTGCAAAAGTTCGACGCAATACACGAGCGGTATTTAATTTGCCTCCTTCATACTGAAGGCGCCCTGAAAACTACCGCTTCAGTCCCAATTTTGACGTCTTAATTAAATCATTCAATTAATATAATACGAAATTTAGTAATTTACGTCAAAAATTGAAACGAAAATTGAAAGCTTACTTAAGTGTAATAACTGTATTTCATAAAGAAAATAATAATTTATTTTCCTGACTCATCGTTTTTTCTATTGTTTTTCGACTTATAACAGACTAATGATATCAATCTTCTATAAAAGTCCAAATCAACGTTTTCCATTTCTACTTTACACCAATATTTAGCTGAGAGTAATCTCTTTGCTTTGTCCAAACAAATAGTATGCGACTCCTTCTTTGACATCTTTTTGATAGTTCGATTGAACATTTAATGGTTATTCATTAACATTAATAATCATTGTTTGATTCAAACTGTCCATCGTCAATAAGAAACTTAAATAAAAATCAATATGTTAGAAAAGTTTTAACATAGAACAGGTAGGTTAACCTCAATAGGAATACTAGCAGCGTTAGCCTAGAAGTATCAGCCGTAAAAAATATGAATTAAACTCATTTTTTATAAATTTCACATTTGAAATTGTTTTATCAAAGTTTTAATTAGTTCAATAAAAAAAAAATATCTCATATCTCTTTATTGTCGCTTGATCTTTGATTTTCACAAGATCGTTCTTCCTATTTCCACAAAGAAGTTGAAAAATTTTACTTTTGCATGTCAGGAAACTATATTAACTAAACTTAGTCCCAAATAGTGTCTTTATTGCATTTAAATATTCTTTGATTTGCTCTAATTGAGAAGCTGGTGGTGTTAGATACCATAAAAACAAAACATAAGATTTTTCGTTTTTAAGTTAAAAATTGTTGGAGACGAGACAGAAATGTTGACACTTCTATTGGTTTGATTTTAAGCCTCCAATCCATATTAATACTAATTTGTGTAATTAATAAGGTACAATACAAGTAAGCTAAGTTTACTAATCATTTTCCCTTTTAACGTTCTATTAAAAAAAGTACATGTATTGTTTTCAAATAAGTTTTAATTACGTTTTTGGTGCTATATATAATTTGTTGATGAGGATTTCACAAGCTCATCAAAATAAATTATTGTCTTTACCACGACCACCATCCAAAGCATAATACAAAATTATAAATTACAACAATAAATAAATAATAAGATCATTCACAATCATGTTCCAAAAGCATATACGTAAATTAATATTTTAAGGAGCCTTTGAAGCGATTGTAGTACTGAAGTATCATAAATCCATGGTAACTTTATTTTATCGTCATACATATTTATAAGAATATAATTCGTATGCTAAAAGCTTGAATTCATACACTAAAAAACTTTAATGAACGATTGCAGAATGATTTCAATAATGCTGAGCCAAATCTCATGAAATGACACCAAAAATGGTGCTGCACATAAAGTAATGAAGCTTAATCCAAAATTTTACAATTGTGAGTCGGTTCGTTCTTTAGGTATCGTGCGGACAGAATGACATTTTTATATTCTCTAAAATGATAGGCATTACTAGCAATCAGCTGGTTTGGTAGTCAATGAATCTGTAAGGACGGTCTTGAAAAACGTTATGCTACTTTACCCTCACACGTTTCTTCGCCACTTTCTGAACGCTTCTTGTGTTTCCACGGCGTTCCCCTATCGTGAACACAACCAATCCATGTTAAACTGTCATGATAGTTTTCTTCGTTACAAAATATAATCATCCACTACACTGGTTATTTCTGAAATATAATACTTTATTAATTTAAAATTAAATAATTAAAGAAATTAATTTATAAAACACCAAATCTGCGTAGTTGATAAATATCGAATGTATTCATAAAGCTACAAGGAATGTAGGCCCTGCACTTTATTATACAAATAATTAATTTACACATATTTTCCTGCTTACCTATAAATACTGCTCTAAAAAGATAAATAAACCGAAAAAACACATGCAGCCATATGAAGTGGTAGACAACGTGCTATGTGTTTTTTTCATTGGCACGACTACGAAAAAACATACTGTTTAGTTTAGAACAGGTTCCTCACTACAGGAACCACAGGACACTCTATAAAAAATAAATGATTTATTTTCATAATTTGTTAAGTTTAGAAAAAGCATTTTAGTATATACAGGGATAGAAAAATATTGCATTTTACGATATTAGGTAGGTATGTCTGATTGGTGTCAACACATTTGGGAAGTTTGAATGTAAGACAAATTTAACAAAGGCTAAATTGAGTTTTAGGATAATTATTTATATTTAGCTGATACTTTTACTCCTTTCACGTATCATGGTAACCGGAAATTATCATTCTTTAATAAATGTAACTATGTATTGAAAAATCATTCAAAAATGAAATTCAACAAATAAAATAATATAAATAACAACTTTATATTTTAATTAATATGGAGTTTAGTGATAGCTGACTAAGAATCACACATTTCAAACTGAAAGCAAGTAAATAACGCATCAAAACAATAGGTTAAACTTAAAATGTGATGGTCATCGAATTGTTTTAGGGAAAATGGGGTGTAGACAGTTGGTTGTTACCGATACATTATCGATAAGCCGCTGTGTTTCATCAAAACACAACACACAACCAGATATTGACGGCTTAAGTTATATAACGACTGTTTTATATATGTTCCATTAGTTGATGTATTATTCTTTTAAAATTTATTTTAAAAATCCCAGTAATAAAACTTCCCAAACTACTAAAAATAAAGGGTTTACATATATTTAACTTATTATATACTGTAATAACAGCGTACATTTATTGTTATATCTACAGTTTCTAATATATACTACTATTATATAAATTAGGTTAAACATATATTTATGTAAGTGCTATTTACTGTACTAAAACACGTGAAAACCGACAAAGCATTGCTGTTTCAAAGAACTGCAATAGCATTTATATGGTGCATGCCAAATAAAAAGAAATAACGGAGTTAAATTAGTATTCAATAGAGTGGAAATAAATAAGCCTAAACAACATTCACTTTAAAGTCAAAGTAATAGAAATGGTCCTTCGGTCAGAATAAATAGGTAGATTTTGCAATAGTTAAAATTGAAAAATTACTTTCAAGAAATTCATATGTACGCAATATTTAAAAAACCATTAGATATAGAAAAACACATTTGTATAACATAAAGTTTTTAAATTGTAAGCAAATTGTTATGAGAAAAGCAGTGATAGCTTGTTTCTATAGATTAATGGGGCTTCTGTAGATCAATAGGATTATAATTTTTTAAGTTTAAAACAACCCCCATAACAGCTAGGATTGGTGTACTAAACTTATCAATTGGTGTACTAAACTTCAGTTGAGGCATTTAAAAGACATATTTTTTTAACAAGTTTCAACTTGTTTCAGCATTACTAAAACCATTTCTAGGTTAGAGAAAATGTATAAGGAATTTACATGAAAGATTTTGAAAACAGTTCAAGATACCAAACAGTTTGTATTATAAAACGTTTATTAAATATTGTATACTTTTAGAGACAATTTTTATTATGTGTTCATAAGTAAAGGAGTAGTCGATGCTGGCCCACGACGTGAATATACATATATATATATATATATATATATATATATATATATATATATATATATATATATATATTTATTTATTTATTTATTTTTGAACCAAGTTTCAATTTAGTGTGTTTGACCCTTTTTCTAAACAATGATTAATTTCTTAAAGTTAGTAAATATGTAAAGTGTTATGCAAATGTTATGGGACACTAAAGGAATTTTCAAAAACTATAAGAAATACTTCAAAGATGAAATGAACCAAGTTGTGCGTAATATCCTGCACTAAAAAACTGTTTTTAGTCGAAATTTACTAACTTTTACACCTATATTATTAATACTACAGTGAAAAGCTTTTGACATGAAATCTACATTCATTATTGTTCTATTTCTTAAATATTAAATGACAAATTATTAAAAACCATCAAGCAGGAGGTGTAGGGTTTAAGTAAATGTTTGTGAATGCAATGACCAATTGCTTATTAATCTAATAAAATAGATTCTTTTTACTGATTAAAAATGCCTTTTACTACACTTTTTTTGTAGGTTTCGTCACATAAATTATAAGAATCGTGTTATGTTTGGTTATTCCAATGAAAAATGTAATTATTCAATCCAAATTGTTGGGTAAAACTGACTCATATTTAACTACACATAGTGTTGGAGTCAGCTGTGTAGTATAACATACATGTTATATGACAAAGATAGTCTAAAAGTTACTGTTAATTAAGATTTCTGACCAATTAGCACAATATTTTCTAATTCTTACAAAATATACTAATATAAATTATCACGATTTCAGTACGTGGCTCAGCGCGTAACTTTGCTAAAGATCTTGCCCCATACAACCGTCAAAAACCGCGTCAAACCAGCGTAGATGTTTATCTATGGTCTATCCAATAAGTTATTACGATGTATTACTACGTTGTTTCGGTTTTCACAATCCGCTATTTTTAGTTCTTAACATTATTGAGGTTAGTTTATATTTACCTTTGCTTGTAAGTCGTTAATAGAGGTATTGCAATTTCCACTTATCTTCAAATTGAAAAATGGCAAAATAGTTTATTTTAGGCTTTTGTTCAACCGACATCCGTTAAAACAATATACTAATATATCCCCCAAAAGGTATTTATGCTATGTAAGCCGTGATATATGGTTAGGTCTTAATATGGAAAACAAAATTAAAGCACGAATAAGTAGGAGGTTATAAAATGTCATAGCCTCATGTATATTCATTAAGATGTGTTTTACTATATGCGCTACGAGTCACGATCCTAACGCATTACAGCGCTGCCAAAGCGATAAGTGCGTGAGCGTTGGTGAAGCAAAATAGTAAGTGAGCTATTATCACACCCAGTATATCAAGTCAGGATGGTTACTACTCTTAGAGTCGCGAGTTTCGATTCCTAACGTTGTGGAATTTTGCGGTCAGATGTCCACATATGGGAGTCACTGGTCAGTTAGCCACACCAAGCTGGAGGGGGCACACTTTAAATTTACGTTATTTGAGTTGGATGGAATTTAGCAGCATGACTGTATTCTGGTAGAAGACCTAAAACATCAGTTTTGAATTTTTGCCTGTAATATAAAAAAAACTCTACTTAGTTTGTGTTATTTTATGGTTTTAAGGCATTTATTATTAAAACAAAACTATAATCATAGCTTATAAGAGATACGAAACCAGTTTACACCATACTTACCTTGTTAGAAAAAAATGACAGCAGATTAAATACGAATTGTGTTTGCTCTACACAGTGTTAGGTAAACCCTTCTGGCCCTATAAATAAATCAGTTTAATATTTGTATTACACTCAGATGTGTAAACGTAGCAACAAAAACGGAATGTAATAATAAAAATAAACTATTTCTTTGAAAATATTCTTTACGATCTCAAATTATAGTAAAACACATCTTAATGAATATACATGAGGCTATGACATTTTATAACCTCCTACTTATTCGTGCTTTATTTTGTTTTCCATATTAAGACCTAACCATATATCACGGCTTACATAGCATAAATACCTTTTGGGGGATATATTAGTATATTGTTTTAACGGATGTCGGTTGAACAAAAGCCTAAAATAAACTATTTTGCCATTTTCAATTTGAAGATAAGTGGAAATTGCAATACCTCTATTAACGACTTACAAGCAAAGGTAAATATAACTAACCTCAATAATGTTAAGAACTAAAATAGCGGATTGTGAAAACCGAAACAACGTAGTAATACATCGTAATAACTTATTGGATAGACCATAGATAAACATCTACGCTGGTTTGACGCGGTTTTTGACGGTTGTATGGGGCAAGATCTTTAGCAAAGTTACGCGCTGAGCCACGTACTGAAATCGTGATAATTTATATTAGTATATTTTGTAAGAATTAGAAAATATTGTGCTAATTGGTCAGAAATCTTAATTAACAGTAACTTTTAGACTATCTTTGTCATATAACATGTATGTTATACTACACAGCTGACTCCAACACTATGTGTAGTTAAATATGAGTCAGTTTTACCAACAATTTGGATTGAATAATTACATTTTTCATTGGAATAACCAAACATAACACGATTCTTATAATTTATGTGACGAAACCTACAAAAAAAGTGTAGTAAAAGGCATTTTTAATCAGTAAAAGAATCTATTTTATTAGATTAATAAGCAATTGGTCATTGCATTCACAAACATTTACTTAAACCCTACACCTCCTGCTTGATGGTTTTTAATAATTTGTCATTTAATATTTAAGAAATAGAACAATATGAATGTAGATTTCATGTCAAAAGCTTTTCACTGAAGGTATTAATAATATAGGTGTAAAAGTTAGTAAATTTCGACTAAAAACTGTTTTTTAGTGCAGGATATTACGCACAACTTGGTTCATTTCATCTTTGAAGTATTTCTTATAGTTTTTGAAAATTCCTTTAGTGTCCATAACATTTGCATAACACTTTACATATTTACTAACTTTAAGAAATTATCATTGTTTAGAAAAAGGTCAAACACACTAAATTGAAACTTGGTTCAAAAATAAATAAATAAATAAATATATATATATATATATATATATATATATATATATATATATATATGTATATTCACGTCGTGGGCCAGCATCGACTACTCCTTTACTTATGAACACAGATAAAAATTGTCTCTAAAGTATACAATATTTAATAAACGTTTTATAATACAAACTGTTGGTATCTTGAACTGTTTTCAAAATCTTTCATGTAAATTCCTTATACATTTTCTCTAACCTAGAAATGGTTTTAGTAATGCTGAAACAAGTTGAAACTTGGTAAAAAAATATGTCTTTTAAATGCCTTCAACTGAAGTTTAGTACACCAATTGATAAGTTTAGTACACCAATCCTAGCTGTTATGGGGGTTGTTTAAACTTAAAAAATTATAATCCTATTGATCTACAGAAGCCCCATTAATCTATAGAACAAGCTATCACTGCTTTTCTCATAACAATTTGCTTACAATTTAAAAACTTTATGTTTATACAAATGTGTTTTTCTATATCTAATGGTTTTTTAAATATTGCGTACATATGAATTTCTTGAAAGTAATTTTCAATTTTAACTATTGCAAAATCTACCTATTTATTCTGACCGAAGGAACCATTTCTATTACTTTGACTTTAAAGTGAATGTTGTTTAGGCTTATTTATTTCCACTCTATTGAATACTAATTTAACTCCGTTATTTCTTTTTATTTGGCATGCACCATATAAATGCTATTGCAGTTCTTTGAAACAGCAATGCTTTGTCGGTTTTTCACGTGTTTTAGTACAGTAAATAGCACTTACATAAATATATGTTTAACCTAATTTATATAATAGTAGTATATATTAGAAACTGTAGATATAACAATAAATGTACGCTGTTATTACAGTATATAATAAGTTAAATATATGTAAACCCTTTATTTTTAGTAGTTTGGAAGTTTTATTACTGGGATTTTTAAAATAAATTTTAAAAGAATAATACATCAACTAATGGAACATATATAAAACAGTCGTTATATAACTTAAGCCGTCAATATCTGGTTGTGTGTTGTGTTTGATGAAACACAGCGGCTTATCGATAATGTATCGGTAACAACCAACTGTCTACACCCCATTTTCCCCTAAAACAATTCGATGACCATCACATTTTAAGTTTAACCTATTGTTTTGATGCGTTATTTACTTGCTTTCAGTTTGAAATGTGTGATTCTTAGTCAGCTATCACTAAACTCCATATTAATTAAAATATAAAGTTGTTATTTATATTATTTTATTTGTTGAATTTTATTTTTGAATGATTTTTCAATACATAGTTACATTTATTAAAGAATGATAATTTCCGGTTACCATGATACGTGAAAGGAGTAAAAGTATCAGCTAAATATAAATAATTATCCTAAAACTCAATTTAGCCTTTGTTAAATTTGTCTTACATTCAAACTTCCCAAATGTGTTGACACCAATCAGACATACCTACCTAATATCGTAAAATGCAATATTTTCTATCCCTGTATATACTAAAATGCTTTTTTCTAAACTTAACAAATTATGAAAAATAAATCATTTATTTTTTATAGAGTGTCCTGTGGTTCCTGTAGTGAGGAACCTGTTCTAAACTAAACAGTATGTTTTTTCGTAGTCGTGCCAATGAAAAAACACATAGCACGTTGTCTACCACTTCATATGGCTGCATGTGTCTTTCGGTTTATTTATCTTTTTAGAGCAGTATTTATAGGTAAGCAGGAAAATATATGTGTAAATTAATTATTTGTATAATAAAGTGCAGGCCTACATTCCTTGTAGCTTTATGAATACATTCGATATTTATCAACTACGCAGATTTGGTGTTTTATAAATTAATTTCTTTAATTATTTAATTTTAAATTAATAAAGTATTATATTTCAGAAATAACCAGTGTAGTGGATGATTATATTTTGTAACGAAGAAACTATCATGACAGTTTAACATGGATTGGTTGTGTTCACGATAGGGGAACGCCGTGGAAACACAAGAAGCGTTCAGAAAGTGGCGAAGAAACGTGTGAGGGTAAAGTAGCATAACGTTTTTCAAGACCGTCCTTACAGATTCATTGACTACCAAACCAGCTGATTGCTAGTAATGCCTATCATTTTAGAGAATATAAAAATGTCATTCTGTCCGCACGATACCTAAAGAACGAACCGACTCACAATTGTAAAATTTTGGATTAAGCTTCATTACTTTATGTGCAGCACCATTTTTGGTGTCATTTCATGAGATTTGGCTCAGCATTATTGAAATCATTCTGCAATCGTTCATTAAAGTTTTTTAGTGTATGAATTCAAGCTTTTAGCATACGAATTATATTCTTATAAATATGTATGACGATAAAATAAAGTTACCATGGATTTATGATTACTTCAGTACTACAATCGCTTCAAAGGCTCCTTAAAATATTAATTTACGTTTATGCTTTTGGAACATGATTGTGAATGATCTTATTATTTATTTATTGTTGTAATTTATAATTTTGTATTATGCTTTGGATGGTGGTCGTGGTAAAGACAATAATTTATTTTGATGAGCTTGTGAAATCCTCATCAACAAATTATATATAGCACCAAAAACGTAATTAAAACTTATTTGAAAACAATACATGTACTTTTTTTAATAGAACGTTAAAAGGAAAATGATTAGTAAACTTAGCTTACTTGTATTGTACCTTATTAATTACACAAATTAGTATTAATATGGATTGGAGGCTTAAAATCAACCAATAGAAGTGTCAACATTTCTGTCTCGTCTCCAACAATTTTTAACTTAAAAACGAAAAATCTTATGTTTTGTTTTTATGGTATCTAACACCACCAGCTTCTCAATTAAGAGCAAATCAAAGAATATTTAAATGCAATAAAGACACTATTTGGGACTAAGTTTAGTTTAATATAGTTTCCTGACATGCAAAAGTAAAATTTTTCAACTTCTTTGTGGAAATAGGAAGAACGATCTTGTGAAAATCAAAGATCAAGCGACAATAAAGAGATATGAGATAATTTTTTTTTATTGAACTAATTAAAACTTTGATAAAACAATTTCAAATGTGAAATTTATAAAAAATGAGTTTAATTCATATTTTTTACGCTGATACTTCTAGGCTAACGCTGCTAGTATTCCTATTGAGGTTAACCTACCTGTTCTATGTTAAAACTTTTCTAACATATTGATTTTTATTTAAGTTTCTTATTGACGATGGACAGTTTGAATCAAACAATGATTATTAATGTTAATGAATAACCATTAAATGTTCAATCGAACTATCAAAAAGATGTCAAAGAAGGAGTCGCATACTATTTGTTTGACAAAGCAAAGAGATTACTCTCAGCTAAATATTGGTGTAAAGTAGAAATGGAAAACGTTGATTTGGACTTTATAGAAGATTGATATCATTAGTCTGTTATAAATAAGTCGAAAAAACAATAGAAAAAACGATGAGTCAGGAAAATAAATTATTATTTTCTTTATGAAATACAGTTATTACACTTAAGTAAGCTTTCAATTTTCGTTTTCAATTTTTGACGTAAATTACTAAATTTCGTATTATATTAATTGAATGATTTAATTAAGACGTCAAAATTGGGACTGAAGCGGTAGTTTTCAGGGCGCCTTCAGTATGAAGGAGGCAAATTAAATACCGCTCGTGTATTGCGTCGAAACTTTTGCAGTGCTATCTACCTGCAGAGTTTATTCATAAATTGGGTTGATTAAGCCGAATACGGCCATAAAAAAAAGCAAACAGATGTCTCAGTAAATCCATCTTGGTTACATTAACTTCTATATTTTGTGATGTTGTATAAATTTACGATATTTGAGAAAAATACAAGGTATAGAAGACTAGAATCAATTTATTTTAATATACTACGCTCAGTCCCTTCTGATATTGGTTTAGAATTTTCAACCCCTAGGAGATGATCCACAATTATTTAAAAGCATTAAATGTACGAATATAAAATATAAAGCTTTTCGATGAAAGATATTCGTGATATTAACGTATTGGAATATTGCACCAACGATTGATTTTTAAACCATTTATAAAGGGGTTCTAGAAGCGTGTTGTTTTCGGACAGGCTATACTTGTCAGGCTAAACCCCAAAATCAATAGTCATCTTCTTTGGATCAGTAGGAACATGGGTACTCAAGTCTCTCGGAACTTTCTGACGACGGTTATCATACAGAAGAAGGAAAGAACAACGACACGATTTTCAGTAATTCTTTTTGGACCTGAATAAGTTTAATACTCAAAGGATGTGGTGAAGAACCATAATTCAGAATGTCACGTTGGTGACGTCACACCACACACGCTATTGATGGTATTTCAATAGATTAACAATGCCTGGATAGGTGAGTTTGTGGTAATGATATATACCACAAACTTGCCTGTGGTCTGTTTGTTAACTACATGTTCAAATCTGTATCACGCAATATAAGCCCCTGACATGTATTTTCAATTAATAATAAACTGAAGAAATAAGACTCTGTATACTTTTTACATCCTTATTGTGTAGAGTGTTGTTAGGGAATAGGATTTAGATTAAATTTGTAAATCAGTATATCCTGTACACCAGATTTATGACTATATGACTTCGTTTAACAACTGAAGTCATCCTTGTAGTTGCATTTTCAGAATATAATTTTGTATAGAGATGGTTGCGTCCCCCACATTCTTCAACCAATACCTACCAAAATATTACTGAACGTTAGCAAAATTATAATGTTCTAAGCGTTGTAGAAAAAAAAATTAATTTATGTCTGTCTGTCTCCACAATACTGCAAAATTTAACTAACCTGTAAGATTTGAGAATTCAAATGAAGCTTCATCCTATAGAACATGTTACTACATAAAAAATATTAACTAAGGCTCAGCCAATCAATATTATCGATTGGCTGAGCCTTAGTTAATATTTTTTAATTAGTCTTATGGTATCCGTGATGGTAACAAAAAAGGCAGATTAAATATATTTTTAAATAAACCTGGTACAATCACATAATATTGTTACATGTGGTATTAAAATACATGTAGATGTAAACTTAAAAATTTTAATGAGAGGCTGGCTTAGGGAAGGCTGTTACGCAAAAAGTGGTGTGGATTACTTATACTTAGTTGTATATATATACCGTCAAAATTGTGTAAAGATCAACATGTCAATGCATAGGCTTTAGTTATAAGGTTTCCCAAGTATATCAAGCCCAAAGGTTTATAAAATAATTAAAAAAAAGCCTCTAAGTTATAAGGTGTAACAACAGCAAAAGTTCACTTGTTGGAATCTCTAAAATTGCACATAAAACATTATTGATCCTCTACACGATTTACAACATTTCTGCATAGTAAACATAAGGTAAATAAACCCCTAATTTTACATATCTTTCAAATATAGACCTAGGATGTATTACAAAGAACGGTTTTTGAATACCAATCTTAGCATACTACAACGAAATAAAAATGTTTGATAGTTAATAATTCAATCCAATTCAATTATTTTTTTATAACGTACGGAACCGTACATCCCTATCGTAAGTTTTCATTAAATATAACATAAATTAAGAGTGTTATCAACAGATTCACATGTTAATGTATCTAAGAAAAAACATCAATTTAAGAAGAAAATACAGGTATTAATTTAAGTTCATAATTTAAACCCACTGTCAGAGATGAATTATACATTATAGCATTTCTTTACTATTACGTACCTTCTCAGGTTCTTTTTCAAAATGTCTGCTCACAAAGATCTTTAAAATTTTGAGGGAGAGCATTGTAAAATATAACACCTGCATTTATCACCCTAGTCTTGTGCAGGGAAAATAGATGTCCGTTAGGATGGAGATTATTTTGGTGAAATAAATTCACCACTACGAAATTTGTATCAATATCCTCTGCTTCTCTTCCGACTCCTCGTGGTGGATTTTCAACGACCTTAAGTACCTGTTCCGCAAACCGTTCACAGATTTGCCCCCTTTCTGCAAAGATTCGTGTAATTGACCTGAGTCCCTTGAATCACGAACTGATCAATGCTATCATAATTAACTAAGGAGAACCCCATATTTGTTTTATAAAATCGATTTTCTTTGTCAATAGCACTTTGGCTGGTCCCTTGTATTGTAAAGTCCAACCCAATACAACGACTATACTACCCAATACAAATCAATGCACAAAACGAACAAACGTGTACATCACTCATGAAACCTTATAATTAAGAAAGTCAAGAAATTTTAGAACCTTAACATGCCTCACAGTAGTTTCCGTAGTATAAATTGATAATCCGTAAATTTTTCCTCAATTATACGCGTTACAAATGACCGTAGTATAATTGAGTAGTTATTTCCTCCACAAAAACCGTAGAGTTGCTAGCTTACTTAGGCTAAGGAATAGGTGGAGGTGCAAAAGATGGTGCAGGCTGAATCGTGACTGGGTTAACGTGCGCATAATAGGCTGTTACAACATCTGAACGCGTCCCTAAGCAGACATATAATTGGCCCTCCGGCTTCTTGGCGAAATCTGATTCTGCCTTGGGCTTGTCCATGCATTCACTTTTATCGTGTTTACGAGACACTAACACCCAGCGTTAAATAAATATAATTCCTTAAGTACAACCTCTACCTGGCTCAGACAAACGCAACGTTAACAGTTTTTAATAGGCCACCCACTGTTTAGAATCTAATAATATATGTTGCACAGGGAATTTCACAAAATATAGCCAATCCTCTATATTTCCCACAAACATTTCTTGTAAAATTAGTTTTAACTTATTGCAAAAGTATATACGCAAGAATCCTCAAAACGACTGATTTTTCATTTAGAGGACGGTTCCTGAAAATGTAGTACAATATCCATACTACTGTATCTAGAACACTGTGAGGCTGCGCAATACAACTAAAGATTTATAGTACTAGATCGCTAGATTCTTTCGCTTACTAGAATATTTTTCCCAAACGTGTCTAAAAACTGTTCCCACAAATATATATGACCCCCAAATCTAGTTAAAAGATAACTAAACAATATATTCGGCAAACATTCTTTCAACCATTGTTTTAACAAGTCTCAATCCATTTAACTAATGTTTTATAACCAAAGCTTTTCAAAATTTCTCTAAAAAACTAAAAGCTACGATACCACCAAAATATTCCCTTACATCCATGTTATCCTTTAATCCTTATCCTTAAAAAGTGTTTCATAGAAGTGTGACCCCACGTTGAACATTCAAATGGTCAGAACTTATACGTGTATGTTGAACAAATGTAAATTTAGATTAAAAACTAAGTATTTTGGTTGACATCGTAGTGCACTCAAATGTGCACCTGACGAGTCAATTAAGTGCCTCTTCACCTAGATTGCACTACATTCTGTAGTCTGTGTCCTCTGATGTCGGGACGATCGAAACAGTGCGTTTAAACTACTTCGTTCTTCGTCACCGACTACTTTGGGGTAATACGACTCCAAATTTCATGAGTCAAATCAGCGACAACATAACATTTCACATGCTGCACGTCTGGAACTGAACATTGGCAAATTATACGAGTTACATTACTTAATTTATCGATACCCTCAAAATTCCAATATTATGAGCGATATCAAACTTTAATGACACTTCTGCTACAATATCACTGACTGTATCCGTTTAAATAATCCAATAATTACGTCTAACCCCTCTTTCCTGCTAGTTTATTGAAACGTTCCTTTTAGTCAATTTTTCTCCTTACCAAATACTAATTTTATATAAAGCTAAAACCTTCACATAAAAAGAAAGAAATAAAGAAACTTTATTTCTCACAAATAAACATTACAGATAAGATTTTTATAAAATTGTACAGACTAACCAAAAAAACATTACATTTACTTACACATAAACAATTCATACATATGCAACTACAACTACTATTACACTATATATCACTCTGAGAAATAAAGATAAAAACTCCAAGGCAAAGCCTGATTGGAGTAATAAATATCATAAAATTAACAGAAAACTAGCAGCTTTACAAACAGTACAGTAATATTTTTAGTATAACTTATTTATTTTTACTCTGCAAGAATACGATCCCTACAAAAAATATTCTTATATCTATTTCCACATAACTCATAACTATTGCGAGTAATTTAAATATTTTATTTGGGGGTAAATATAGGGGGTAATTTTAAGTTCACTGGAAAATTTTAAGATTTGAAACATGTAAGCTTCCATCTAGTTTTGTAGGAATTATGACCCACTTAAGCAGTATTGTGACTGAAAACGAAGAGAAATCAAGTATCGTAGAGAGATATAAACAGAACTCAAAAATGAGAGAATGAAAGTTCTTTTTGAGGTTAATAAAAACTTTAAATGGATCGATATTCTTCAAAAAATAGTCACAAATTATAATGATACGGTTCACAGCACAATCAAAATGAAAGCCCAAAGACGTAGGTAAGGATGCAGAAAAGGAGTTATTAGAGACAGTTTTCGAGTATTTTTGTGCCACCTGAAATTCACACGAAAAACTAAATTTAAAGTCAATGATCATGTAAGAATTGTTAGTAAAAAACAAACATTTTCGAACAAATATAAGAAACAACTGGTCAAGAGAAATCTTTGTGATTTATCAAATTAATAACACAGATCCTGTAACATTATAGTATAAAAGATTTAAATAATGAAGAAATAACCGGAAAGTTTTATGAATATGAATTGAGAAAGTCAAAGATTTTTTCTATATAAATGGAGGCTCAAAAAGAAATGTTCAAATGTGCAAAGGAAATAAAAGGTTTTGAAGCTTTTTATAAAGATAAAAGTAGAAAAGATGGAATTATTTATAATTGTAAAGATTGTTATAGGAAGTATCATAAAGAGGCTGTATGATAAAATAGAAAAATTAACTTTGGAAAAAGAAAGAATGTCTTAAATGTAAAGAAACTAAAAAAATTTCAGAGTTTAATAGTCATCACTATAGTAGAGATAAGAAAGACTCATATTGTAAAGATTGTGTAAAGAAAGAATCACCATAGATTATATTATGAAGATACTCCAATGTGAATGTGGAAGAACTATAAAATGGTTAAATAATTATCAAAAACATTTACAAACAAAATATCATAATTCAAGAGTTTTTTAGTAAAAATTGAGTAACATTTTCATCGTGTAATTTAGATATTCTATAAATCAGTCGAGATTCAGTCATATTTGTGGTAAAATGATTTCCGTTGTATAAGATATTCAAAGATTCTTTCATTTGGTTATACAGATTGATAGAATTTGGTTCGTTATCAATGAACAAAATCTCTAATTCAGGATAATTTTATTTTTAGATGTTTTAATCGGTTTGGTATTTCTCGTTTCTGAGCTCTGATAATGTAATAAGGATATTCCCACATGTGATTCTTCTTAATTAACACAAAAACATGGTGTTTTTTCTTCTCAAAATCTTTACAAACAAGATCTGGTTTCATTAACTCCATTCGCAATTCTTGATTCTCTATTTTCAATGATTTCATTTCATCTTTAATTTGTAACTGTTTTATTTCATCTTTTAACTGCTTATTTTCGTTTTTGAGTTTGTACTCACCATATTTTCTAATGGAAGGTAATACTTCTTTCGTGAACCCAATTTTTTAAACAATTTTCGCTTCTGGTTTATGCGATCATCAAAATTAAAGAATAAAGTCCAGATTCATTAACGAAAACAGTGTTTATTTTGGAAGTTTGAAGGTAAGCTATTTATAGCCCCCCCTTATATTTAGATTAAAATAGAAGTTTTTAATCATCTTCGTCAACGTTTTATTCTGATCGTTTGCATAGTATTTTCATATTCTAGAATTTTTTGCTACGTCTTTAGCCTTAAACCAGATCACATTGTTTTCGTCAACAATCGTAAAGATATGTTTGTTATTGAATATAAGTTGATTATTGAGTAGGTCTACAACTGACTCCATTTAGATAGAAAAAATTTCTAACAAGCAATTTTTATATTTTGAGTATAAAGTTCCAGATTCATTAACGAAAACAGTGTTATTTTGAAAGTTTAAAGGTAGTCTATTCAATAGACCCCCTTGATTTATGTCTTTAAAACATTGATTTATCATCATCAACGTTAATATTATTGCTTGTCTCGTGTTTTCATATTCTAAAATTTTTGTAAGAGCGTCGAATCCGACGCCCTTGTCAGAATCTATGTTTTCAAAGTCTTTTTTTTGTATTTTTCTTTAACATTGTCTTTATTCGTATTTTTTGTGAATATTTGTGAGGTGGCCCTCGAGGGCTACCTTATCTTTTAGATAAAAGTATTGGTATTTATCAATCATTATCAACTCGTTTTGAAAAGTTTGAAGGTAAGAACGATTCGTTCCCCCTTGATTCATCATTACTTTCGACAATCTTAAATATATTGTTGTTTTACTCTCATTATTTATTAAATTTCCCTCAGAGTCTTGTATAGTTAGAACGATTTTTGAATTCCTTTTAATATTTTTTCTAATTGGAATATAATCGATTTCATTCGGTTTTTCACTGATTTTTGATCCATAAGCAACATTTGGAAAAAAAGTGTACAAAATTTCAGATTCTTTGTGTAAATGTTCGGTATGATTTTCAAAACTAGGTTCAAACGAGATTGCAGTGCACTTCAAATTACATCGAAAGGTCTAAATTTTTGGCGTTTTATTTCCTAAATATACCTGATTTGGCTCAATAGTTTTCTTGAACAAACCCTAACAAATCTACAATAATTGCTGAAAACATTATTCTTACTGGTGATTTTATTTGAATTTTATTAGAGAGATAATTTTTTTTTGCATTTCAAACTTGTTTTCCGTCAAAGTTTAAAGATTTATCTGATTGTTTGAATGTTTTTAGATAATTTTTAAGGGAATTTTTTATTTGATCGAAAGTATAATATCCTTTGTTTTAAACCATAATATTTTGTTATGTTCTTCTCACTAAATCCTATACAATAAGGAGAACTTTTCACTAATATTTATTATACAAAATTTGTCAGAATAAAATAACCGCTTAAAAAAACCGATAAAATAATTTGTATTCTTCCTCTAATTGTATAAGGATGTTCCAAGTTTAAAAACTAATTTAGAGCTTTCTGAAGTCAACTTGAACAGCTTCATTTTAGCTATTTAAATGGAGAAATTTTTAAAGCAAAAAGATCAGATAAAACTTCAAACGTTTTGAAGAAAATAAGAAAAGATCAACCAATTCAGATTGTGTTAATTGTTGGTTTCAAGTGGATGTGGGAAAAAACAACCTTTATTATTGAATTTTATCATACAATAGGTTGATTCCTTATTCCAATTTGTATGTTTTTAGTAAATCTTTAGAACAAGACGCTTATAAAAAATTGCAAGAAAGATTTGAAAATATTGAGAAAAACTTAAGCAAAAAGGTATCACATTTTATAATGCCTCTGAGGGACATAGTTCCATTAAGCGAGTGTAAACCCAATTCGTTAATCGTTTTTGATGATTTGTATTTTGGAAAATCAGGAACGTTATTAAGGAATATTTCGTAATGTCTCGTCACAAAAAACATATCTTGTATCTATCTTTCCCAATGCTTTTCAAAGGTTGATAAACAAGTTATAAAAATAATCTGAATAATGTTTGTGTATTTTTAAGCAAGATGATCACTATTCGAGAAAGATTTATAACAATTATGTGGGATCTGATATGAGTTTTAACCAATTTAATGAGCTGTGTGATAAAATTTGGAAGGAAGACTACGGATCTAAAAAGACATCTAAAAATAAATTATCCTGAATTAGAGATTTTGTTCATTGATAACGAACCAAATTCTATCAATCTGTATAACCAAATGAAAGAATCTTTGAATATCTTATACAACGGAAATCATTTTACCACAAATATGACTGAATCTCGACTGATTTATAGAATATCTAAATTACACGATGAAAATGTTACTCAATTTACTAAAAACTCTTGAATTATGATATTTTGTTTGTAAATGTTTTTGATAATTATTTAACCATTTTATAGTTCTTTCCACATTCACATTGAGTATTCTTCATAATATAATCTATGGTGATTCTTCTTTACACAATCTTTACAATATGAGTCTTTCTTATCTCTACTATAAGTGATGACTATTAAACTCTTGAAATTTTGGTGGGGGGGGGGGGGGGTGGGGGGGGGGGGGGGTGGGGGGGGGGGGGGGTGGGGGGGGGGGGGGGTGGGGGGGGGGGGGGGTGGGGGGGGGGGGGGGTAGTGATATTCTGTAAATTCAGTTTTAAACAGCTTATGTTTACTACTTTCCTCGTGCTCGTTTTACTCTTTTTACCAAATACGTTTCAAAGTGTTTAGTTGTAGATTGGTTTGCTAATTAATCCTAACATTAAGGTCATCTATCAAGCCGTAATTAAGAGGAAAAAAATTAAGTTTCAACTGTTTTGTTTTATAACAGATTTTTTAGTTTTTCCTATTCTCTGACTTTTAATATAACAACAAACATTTTTGAAGATAATTTTTACGAGACGCGTTACATCATGCTTTGGAGGGGGGGATAGTAATCGGTTGCGAAATGAATATTTGGAACGAACGATTCTAAGAAAATTTTTTATGAGAAGGAAGAAACACAAGTTATAATATTAGAGGTAAATGTTTTTGTGTTGTTTTTTTTATTTCAAATGGGAAATGTTTATTTAAACGTTAAAAAAATGGCTGAAATAATGTTGGTGTTTTAAGGAATGAAATGTGACATAGACACTTAAACTGCTTATTTAACACGCTTATTTTTTTTAATACTCCTACAGGCTTCTCTAGAATCGTTTTGTATCATAGACCATCCGTCTGTCATTCACTGCGATAACTCTTAACATAGTTTCTAGAGACAGGAAACTTGGTACCAAGTTTTCTCGTAAACTATGGTACTATATTGATTTATATGGACTCTAAAAGTATAAAAGAGTCTGTCCAACTGTCTATCTCTGTAAAATAAATATTTCTTTACGTTTTTATCAGTTTTTTTATTATTCCCTTCAATATTTACACCTGAAACCTGATTAACTAGGATTTAAAATAATTTTTATGTATAACAGCAAGCGCATTACATGGGAAATGCAATCCAATACATAGGATCAGACACACGTTCAATTTAAAAAGAAATAACAAAATTTTCACATTGTAGAGGGCGAAAATTCACTCACTTTTAGTCATTAATATCAATTTATTTAGATACTCAGATACTATTATGACTGATTAAATCTTAAAAATACTGGAAAAGCTACTCAAAAATATACAAATTAAATTCCCCCTTCATGTCTAATAGCAAAACTATGGATATGTTTTCTGTGATATGTCATCAACAGAAGACCTATGTAACTTTTTATGCTAGGAATGGAAAATACTCTCTACTGTGTGTAGAGATAAACAGAAGGTGAAATAAAAAGAACAAAATAATACAAATTTATTGTAAGGTTTTGTTTAGATTAAGGTTGTGAAATATATATGTATTATGAGCAAGGGCTGCTGTCAGAGGATTTAATAATAGGTTAGATTGGCAATACAGCACACTCAAATGAACCAACACGTATTTTATTTTTGACAGTATCTCATTATATTGATTAAAATTTTAATTAACAATGGATAACGTCAACCAACATATTGAGCACAAACTTTAATACCTTAATACTTTGAACACATTTTTAATATTAAATTATTCATTACAATTTACGTTTAATTTAATTAACTATAACATTTACTAGTAATTGTTGTAGTGTTGCAATAAATATGTGCTCATGAACTAACGTGAGAAAACGTTCTTTTAAAATATCTAAACATTTACATAAATTTACATGATTAAAACAAATGAGTGACTTTTCCAAATTTAGAACATTTAAATAACATATATAAAAAAAGAAAATATGAAATTCAATAGTAAACTATTCATTTGATGTCTTCACATTATAATCTTTTCTTTTCATTACTGTACGTACCTTGGAATTGTAAATGACACGTATTAAAATGATTAATGAACTCTGATATATATACTACGTTCCTAAAATTAAATACAAGATTATCTTAACTTACATTTGTTTGCACTTGACACTTAATAGGCGTAAAAGATTTTTTCCCGCACACGAACACAAGCACTGGCACTCCCGAACGTCGCTTTTCGAATCCCGTCCTCGACTTCCTCCTCTCCTCCTTGTTCCACATTTTTGATGTTGTTCTCCCACCAGCTCATGACTACGCCTCTGCCAAATCTCTCCCTCACAATTGGTGAGTACCAATTTTTTCATATCAGCTTTTTCATTACAATAACTAACTAACTATATATATATATATATATATATATATATATATATATATATATATATATATATACATATATATATATACATATATATATAGTTATTTTAATATATAATTGTTAGTTTTTTATATTCACATTATGTCCAACATCCAATATTTGGGGTATCTAAATAAAAGTAAACGTCCCTTTTGATTCTTTTAGAGGGTTTCTCCAATTTTTATAGGAACAATTAGGAACTTGGATAGCAAGGAAGAGGATATGATTGACAGGAAGGAGTTGAAACACACTAAATCTTTACGTGGGATAGTAAGACTAACTTAATCTGCAGCTCGCACAGCTAATGTCTTCTTGTTTCATCGTAGAGATGTCTTGGTTAACTCCGAAGATGATTCTCTTCAAGCAGACGAGAATTAAGACACCTAATTCTATTGTACTCGACATAACTCCACACCATACGACAGTATATGACGAAATGTCAATGATGTCATTTATTCCTCTACTTTCTCAAAGTGCAAAGCACTTAACAAATGGAATACACCTGTTGCCATTTGATTATTAATTATAATTTTCTACAGACCTAATGGAAATACTACGAAGTTTTAAAATGTTCTCTCAAGCTTCAGCACCAACTAATAACATCTGTAACTATTATACAGGGTGTCTCAAAACTCACTACCACCCTTTCCAGGTATTATACCTGAAACAAATAAAAGCAAAGCTATCACATTTATTGTTTTAAAAATAATCTTTCAGCTAATAGTTACATCCTATTAGTTACAAATTTGCACCTAGCATTATATAATGCAGGATTGTACATAAAAACATGTTTTTAATTATTTTTTAAATAGTGCCTTTGTAAACATTTTTAACTAATCATAAACCTTAATATTGGTAATAATGATATTACATATAAAATATGTTATATTTACTACGTTTAATTTTAACAATCTATCGAAAATAGGTTCAAGAAAATTGACTGATAGGAAGAGAACACATTTTTTAACTTGGAATTAAAAAGTACAAAATACGTTACTGGAATAATGGTGTTTACATGTCTTTAATGGATTAATCAACATATTAATCCTCCTCCAGTATAAAAGTTCACTTGCATCTGTAAGATACATAAAAATAATCTTTCAAGTTTATATTTATTTACCGTACACTGATCTTACAATAAATTAGCCAAAAATTATGAAAATATCCTTATTCACATTTTTACCACGGTGTCTTAGATAGAGATATGATACTTTGTAACTTCAAATTTCATAGAACGTAGATACATTTTACACACTATAAATAGATGTATAGATATATTTATCTCTATCGTTTTAAAGTTTTAGGTTATGGAGATATTTTAATAAAACTGTTACAGTTATAATCCAATTTTGAAAATATTGTCGTGGATGTTATCAATGATACCATGAAGTATATAAAATACGCTAAATAAAATAACGATAATCGAAAAAAAGCGGTTATAAATACTTTGTAATGGGCTATTTTGTAACTAACAGATAAAAAAAGTTCCTTATACCTTAATGCTTTAGAGACTTGAATATAAGACCTTCCTCTGTTCGTATACTTTGATGAGAGTGAGTCAGGCTATGTAGTTTACAAACAGACCGCAGACATGTTAGTAGTATATAGTCGTTAATACCAACCTTTCCTACCCAGGAAACCATGAAACCCAATGACAAAAGAATAGACTGTCAAGACATATAAGATGGACCTTGTAAATTTATACAAAGTGTAATGCTTGTTTTATTATTATAAGTAGAAGATAAATAAAGACCAAACATGTTTTAACTACTTTGGTTGAATAAGTTATCACGTTTTGTTACGTATGTGTTTTGGCAATGTGTTATGAAATATCGCTTTAACAATTGTCAATACCAGCATTTTTAAAGTACTTTTTAAACGATCAATCGATGAATTATGTCTTTTAACATTGATGTATCCTAAATATACAAGACAATAAAATAAAAGAAAACATATAAAATGCAATGAAGTAACTTAAGCTGTGAAAAATCAGTATTAATATCTTATGTAACCCATTTAATACCCTCCAAATTCATACAATTATGAAAAATTTGCAAAACTGAAAAGATATTCCTTATTTAAAAAAAAATTGTTTTTACATTTAAAACCAGTTTTTTTCTGAAGTTAAAATTTCCTCTATTATTCAAGGCTACATACAATTAGAAAATATGTTTAGAAGATCTTTACAAAACGGATTATTTGAATTATAATATAGGATTTTCGTTAATTTTCCTTTTATTTGTGAGAATCTCAAGAAATATATTTGCTTTCCACATTGTAAACCACAATATTACCTGTTGTATACTGTACTATGTAGCCAATAATAGAGTTTGCCTCAAGCTACAGATGAATAGTTTCAATCTTGAGAAGCCATTCCAGAAATGGACTGCCATCACTCTTCTTTATTTGCAATTCCTTTGTTCCATAAAGCTGTTACAAGCTTCACTCATCTCTAACGTAAAATAAATATTGACACGTATCACTCATATTAACTGCAAGGTGCTTTTGTCATCGAGTTCTTTACCTGCTTTCCTCTCTATCAGAAATATTCGATCTTTTGCGTATAGTTTTGCGATTAATTATACAGTTTATACACCATAATTGTCATTTATCTAGTAATTCCATATTTTATTATTATTAGAGGAAGCTTTTTGTCTTTACGACACAATAAATGTCAATTAGAGTAGTCAAAAGAAAATAGGATTTTAAAATTAGATATCAGTCTAAAAAATTACATTGAAAGTGATTTTGTTTTGAAATTAGTTATTGTGTACATAAGTAGCAGAATATAATGACTTTTTATTTAACAGTAAAATTTTTTTACTATACAAGAGATTGTGAAAAAAGACTACTACTGTACGTTAACCTAAGAGAGGTATCTAAGAATCGAAGATATTCTGTCCGGCTTCTGGAGTGTCACGTTATTCAGGATAGGTAAGGCGTTATCCTATTATCATTTCAAACTGTCAATAGTGAATAATAAACTATAAAAAAGGTATATATGCATTAGATGAATTTCAAATTATACAAGGATTTTGTACATTTGCCATCGTTATAACTGTTTATAAAATTACATTAATCCATATCCGTCCAATCAATAGGTTTAACATATCTTGAGGCAAAGAGTTAAGCATACACAATAATTAAAATATCTAGTAAATGTGTGATCATCTAGTAAATAGCGTATCATGAAGTTAAAAATGTCATCACCATGTGGGGATTTTTTTATTTTTTGTTTGTTAATCTTAAGACAATGTGTTTAGGTGTTACCTTTTAAAGAGAAGCGATTCCAATACTTGAAACATAGTACCCGATTTAATTATCATATAAAGATGGCACAAAATCCTATTATCATTTCAAACTGTCAATGGTGAATAATAAACTATAAACAAGGTATATATGCTCCTTGGTAAAAACACATGATACAGTTACCATTAGGAGGCAGTATATAGGAGTAAGTTGGAATTCTGCCTAGCACCCAGGTAAAAGCAGTCTTTTCTAACCCACCCTCTACCATTTAGGAGTGGATCCTAACTCATGCTTATGCCTGCTATACCCTATAACTCTAGGATAGCCCCACCTACTATTATAACTGTTAGTAGTATACTTTGGCCGTTGCTGGGACAACGCACCCGAGACCGGTTCTGGGACAAACCGTGTGAGACCGAATCTGGGACAGAATTTTTTAGAGAGCGACTAAGAGTGTGAGTACGGGTGGTCAGAACCGCGCCGCGCGAATCACCACGCATGTCATCGCTGTCCCGCCACCGCCACCACGCGTGTGTTTATTTACCACAATTGTGAGTATATGTGAGTGTTTGTGATTTACTGATCAGATCTAAATAGACGATGTTGTTTACATGGTTGTTCTGGAGCAGTTGGTTGTTTTGGTCTACAAGTGTGATTGTGATCTGTTGAATCTTTCGTAAACCGCTCCGAAGAGGTATGTAGTGTTTTTCTTGAGGTGATTGAGATATTTTGTAGCCGTGTGGTACATTAGGGGAAAAGGAGTAGAGGATTGCTGTCTCCAAATGTTTGTGAGAGTGAACATCATGATTGACAAGACTGTTGTTGACAATATTGCAGTGTATCTCGATGACATCAACGGCTCTGAGATTCGGTGGATTCGATGCAATTACATTTTCATTTGAGTTGAAGTAAGACGATTCTTTTTGTAAGTTTGTTGCATCAGATTTTTCAAAACCTAAGAGATCACTAACGGTTTTATCCAAGTAGAATTTAATTGGAGAATTAATTGATATTTTGTCACCATCTTTAAAGATCTTAAAATCGTCAGAATTTATACTAAGATTCAACGATTGTATGTAATCTCTGAAACTCTTTTCAAGTTTTTCAATGGTCCAGTAACCGCATTGAAGTATCAGTGGTTTCGGAATGAAATGTATTTCCCAAAAATAGACTTTTGCATGTTGCAACAAGTTGTATATGTTGTTCTAAGAGTAAAATCCAACAAGAGCCATATAATACTCTGCGTTTGGATCCAAGTGGATGGGGTGTTCTAGATGGAGAGTCAGTACAGACTCAATTCCAGTTAGTTTGAGTAATGGCATGATTGCAGTTTTTTTATATACTTATAATTCAATACAAGTTTTAGATGAAGTTGCTACCATCATGGAAGTCTTCAAAACCTCTTTCCATATATTTTTTATTTCGTTGTTGAATTTTTTCTGCATGATGTATATCTTGCCTTCTAATTCACTCAATTGAACTTTGACAACCACATCATATGGCTCCACTGCTTTGCTCACTTGACCAATTCTCTGGTGGTTTTTCAGTAGGAAGCTGCCCCATATCTTTTCACCATTTACGGTACTAGTGGGGACAATCTCGATCGCATTTATTATTTTTTCCGATTTTACCAAATGCGATTCCAATAATTTCTTGACTTCGGATAAATCTTGTGAGACTTTTGATACATCACTTGCAAGCTCAATTATCTCGTCAGGAGAAGGGTCTGAATTGGGTTGAGTTGGTATTGATCCAATTTCAATTTCGTCTCCAAATCTGTTGAAAATAAAACCATGGTTTCCATGCATTTTTATTGTTTCTTATACTACGAAGAATATGTTCCCAGTCCTCACCAGCTGAATCTCGTCGTAGAACCTCCAGGCACAGATGTCCACAGATAGGAGGATCGTCAAACCCCTGAATACGCTCTGAGTTATAAACCAACCCTTTTGGTCCCAAGTACCTGACTACTTCTATTGGAGGATTGACATCGCCATATGAATCAAAATAGAATTTCTTTTCACCACATTTCACATAACACGTCCAGTGAGTACCACCAGATGAAAGGTCACCAAGATTTACAATACCACGTTCGATATTTGTAGGTTTGTCTGGAAGTAGCTGTCGCATGAAAACACCTCTAAACTCATTAATGTTTAATATACCTGCTAATTTTTCTATTTCACCAAGAGACAGCGGGAAGATCTCTTTTTTTATTCACAGACAACAATGCATCAAGCTTCCGACCAATACGTCGTTTCAACCCTCTACCCGTAGGATCTTTTTCAATAATGGTGTCTAACTCCTCATCGACTAAACTCTTTAACCAAGGTATAAATTTTTCTCTCAGTAAAGGAGCCACCTTTCTTCTTATTAATGGAGAGATGAAACGTTTACCTCCAGGAACTGACGAATCCACCATTTCCATAATTTCCTTCAAAAACCCTCCTTGTTTATTAGATACGAGGTTGTAACTTAGAAGCAATTGTAAACCTTTTTTGTTCTTAACGGCTCTAGAAACAGTTTTGTGTTGCTCTCCAGAAAGAAGTATACGATCACTTCCGTGAGACAGCTGTTCATTAGATAATCTGATTACTGTAGGTTTCCGTCTTTTGTACGCTGTACGAAGCTTACGTTTTTGAGCTTCGGATAGCCGAACTGTATAATTATGCTGACTTTCCATTCTATACGCTTTCTTATATACAAAACACTGACATGAAAACAATAATTGCCGCCTACTAATGAAAAAAAACATTTTTATTTTACTTTTTTTGTTTTTTGTTGTTTTTTTTATTTGTTTTTACAGGAATTTGATTATGTTTCGAGTAATGTCATATGAGAAATGTGCCTCAGATACAACAACAACATATGCTGTGGTGCCGCTACTCCCCTGTGGAGATGCAATAGCTTTTACAAAATCTAATTCAATCTGAATGTCACTTCGAGATCTGTCTGTTGTTGGTTGATGTAGATGTGTGTCAATTACAACCAAAGGTGAGTTATCAATAAATTCTTTCAGGTTTACTAACACGTTATTGTCTCCGAAGTTTATTTTTCGGAACCCTAGGTACTGATCGTACATGATCCTGTATATACCATTAGTAATATCAAAATTCTGCAATTCCTGAGGGTACCTTTCTCCATTAATTTTCACAGACACATTTTTGATGTTGCAACTGTCAAATCTACTAGGATCTTTTGCCTGGGTGTTTGTTCTGTTTGTCTGAAGTGCGATTATAACAAATCTAGGATTGTACACATTTCTGTAAACACTTGTAATATCGAAGCTGAACGATGAACCGAACACCCCTCTTTTGTCGATGCATTGCCATTGAAAGAAGTTGTAGACTAAAGCATCCTTGTCACTCAGATGTTTCAAACCATCAATTAACTGGATTTTGGAAACGAAACCGATGTCTTGCTGCTTGCAGATGTTATGGAAAACTTCAGGGATGTATGTCTCAATACATACAAATTAGATCCTGCATGGTATTTCACAGCACCTGGGTTGGCTTGGAACGCAATGCTAAAAATTACAAAAGTCGAACTGTCCCTATTGACTGACATCGATATGGTACTCATGGTTGAAAAAGGTATTCGTGGTGGTATTTCACAGTGTTCTCATCGATATGTGAACGCAAACAATCCCTACATGAAAGACTACGACAAATCGAAACCAAACAACTACCTCATGTACTTGGATGCAAACAACCTGTATGGGTGGGCAATGTCTGTAAAACTACCATATGCAAACTTTCAGTGGAGCAGTACAGACATCGATGTAATGAAAGTTAGTGACGATTCACCCACAGGCTACATATTAGAAGTTGATTTGAAATATCCTGAAGAAGGTACACGATGTACACTCTGATCTACCTCTCGCTCCAGAACGTAGAGTCCCACCAGGATCGAAAATGGCAAAGCTTCTGACAACTCTCTATGGCAAAGAAAAGTATGTCGTACACTACAAAAATTTAAAGCTTTATTTGAGTCTGGGTATGAAACTAAAACATGTTCATAGAGTTCTTAGTTTCAGTCAAAGCAATTGGTTGCAACCGTACATTAATCTGAATACCATGGAGCGTACAAAGGCGAAAAATGATTTTGAGAAAGACTTTTTCAAACTTATGAACAACTCAGTTTTTGGAAAAACTATGGAAAATATGAGAAATCGTGTGGACATTCGTTTGGGTACTAAGTCCAAATTAGTGGAAAGATGGGTTAGCAAACCGAACTTTAAGAGTCGAACCATCTTTACAGAAAACCTAGTTGCTGTACATTTTAGTAAGAAAAAACTTTTGTTAAATAAACCTATTTACGTAGGTATGAGTATTCTAGACATATCAAAGACACTGATGTATGATTTCCACTACAATGTAATGAAAGAGAAGTATGGATCTAATATAAAAATGGTGTACACCGATACCGATTCCCTGATATATGACATCAAAACGAAAAACTTCTATGAAGACATGAAACATTTAATTGGATTATTTGATACAAGTGACTACCCCAACCCCAACCAATATGGGCTTCCCCACGTAAACAAAAAAGTTCTGGGTAAAATGAAAGATGAACTTAATGGTCGAATCATGCGAGAGTTTGTAGGACTACGATCCAAGATGTATGCGAGCAATATAGAAGACAACCATTTTATAAAGAGGTCTAAGGGTGTGAAAAAAGCTGTAGTTGAAAATGAAATTACCTTTAGCAACTATAAAGACTGTTTGTTTAGTAACATCGAGCACTACAAAACGATGAATACAATTCGGAGTCAAGCACACAATCTCTACAGCGTAGAACACCATAAAGTGGTACTTTCATCAAAGGACGACAAGCGTTTCGTACTCGAAGACAATATCCGAACCCTAGCATGGGGTCATTATAGAATATGCGAAAACTGTTAAATTGTAAATGTATGTAAGAGAACATACTATGGAAATTCAAGTGTATTGCAAAGATAAATTCGAAGACCAATTTTTACCTAGACCGTTACGGTGTCTTATTGTAGGACCGTCTGGGAGTGGTAAAACGAACTTGTTATTGAATTTCATTTACAACAAAGATGGAGTTCCGTTCAAGAATCTATACGTGTTCAGTCGTTCAATAGAACAACCTGCATATGTAGATCTGCGTGAACAATACAGTAGATTAGAAAAAAACCTTAGAAGACACATTGCGTTTTTCTATTCGTCCTGTCAAGATCTCATTTCTATCGATGACTGCAAACCAAACTCACTTGTGGTATTCGATGACTGCCTCCTAGAAGAGCAAACTAAAATCAAAGACTATTTCATTAGAGGACGTCATAAAGGGATTTCTTGTGTCTACCTGAGTCAGAGCTATGGTCGAGTTAATATGCAGGTCATACGAAACAATGTTAATCTGTTGTGTCTGTTTACAATGAACAAGTACTATACAAAGAGAGTGTTCCAGGACTTTGTAGGTTCTGACATGACTTTCAACCAATTTGAGGCTCTCTGTTTTGAGTGCTGGAAAACACCTCATGGATTCATATCTATTAATACTACAGCTAAACCACAAAAAAGGAAATACATGTGCAATTTAAAAAGGAAACTAAGTGTTGAATAATACTTCGCTGTACAACGTACCAGTATAAACGTAATTTGACGTTCATAAACGTAATGTGACATTCATAAACGTAATTTAACGTTCATAAACGTAATTTGACGTTTAAGTATAAACGTAATTTAACGTACATAAACGTAATTTGACGTTCATAACGTAATTTAACGTTCATAAACGTAATTTAACGTTCATAAACGTAATTTGACGTTTAAGTATAAACGTAATTTAACGTTCATAAACGTAATTTAACGTTCATAAACGTAATTTGACGTTTAAGTATAAACTTAATTTGACGTTCATAAACGTAATTTGACGTTCATAAACGTAATTTAACGTTCATAAACGTAATTTGACGTTTAAGTATAAACGTAATTTGACGTTCATAAACGTAATTTGACGTTCAAGTATAAACGTAATTTAACGTTCATAAACGTAATTTAACGTTCATAAACGTAATTTGACGTTTAAGTATAAACGTAATTTAACGTTCATAAACGTAATTTGACGTTCATAAACGTAATTTAACGTTCATAAACGTAATTTGACGTTTAAGTATAAACGTAATTTAACGTTCATAAACGTAATTTGACGTTTAAGTATAAACGTAATTTGACGTTTAAGTGTAAACGTAATTTGACGTTTAAGTATAAACGTAATTTGACGTTTAAGTATAAACGTAATTTGACGTTTAAGTATAAACGTAATTTGACGTTCATAAACGTGACTTGAAAGATTTGAAGAATAACTCTGTGTCTATTACTATAAGTATACAAAATGGCGAATAAACTAGATGCAAAAGAAGCAAGGCGACTTGAAAAAATTCAGAGTGTCTTGGCTGCAAAGTTCAAACGTGCTGAACAGGATGAATTAAAAAACTTCTCAAGCAAAAATACTATATCATCAAATGCTAATGAGACGTCTGCCAATCGTAACTTATCAATAACACATGATCGACCACTCACTGTTTCTAAAGCTAGAAAGTTGGATGAGTTAAACCGGAAATTACAAAGTGAGTTTGCTCAGACCCATTTTAAAGAGTTAGAAGATGTTCGTGAAAATGAGAAAAAGTACGAACCAATCACCAGAGCCATTAGGGAACAACAACATAGAGAATTGGAAACACAAAAGATACGTAGTCAAAACCGTATGAAACAGTTGGTAAGATTTCAACCTCAAGCATCAGATCGTCGAACGTTTGAGGATGTAGATTACGATGATGAGCCAGAAGTACAACCTCAAGAGCAATCGATGAAACAGTTGATGGATTCTAAAGTAGTAACACTTGGTTCTCTAGGAGCCCGATACCTTCCAAAATCCAACGACAAACAGTTTGGTATTTGGTACGATGAAAATCTAGAGCAGCCGATGATCGGTTCCGAACCGATTACATTTGATTATGATGACATTATATTAGTCAGCTCTCAAAAGAAATACAAAGGGACTGAGGGTCTTTGGAGATTGTTGACGAAAAACAATATAGTAGAGAAGGATCTGTACACCGATGAAGACTGGAACTCTTACAAGGACATGTTGGTGAGGACAAACTCACTTTTCCAAAGAAACAATCCCAAAAGTAATCGTCCCAAATCAAGTCAAGGACTAAAGTGGAAACATATGATAAAACCTATTTGGGATGAGTTGGTGAATGGAAAAGTGGCAACAATTGGTTCAGGGTTAAAGGTTTACAATGAAAGTCCGGTCGAATATAAGTACATAAAGAACTTCAAAGACCTCATTGACAGGTTACACTACATTCAAGCTCAGGAAGAAGCTGGGAACAACAACTTTCATAATGAAAAACTGTCTGTGGTTGATTTCCTTCACGATGAAATGGAAGACCTAATTGCTACACCTAAAGGGTTGAAGTACTTAGTCAGATGTTTGTCTGTTTTGCCTGAACATGTTATAGAAGGTAAAGGGCTTTTGAACGACATCATTAACAAGTTACCATTCGAGTTACATGCGCCCAAGAACTGGAATCTTGATACGTACAACTACTGTGGGCCCGGCACCCAGCTTGACAAGAGACTTGTTAGGGGAGATAAGGGAATTAATCCCCTCGATGAAGCTTGTAAGAAGCATGATATATGGTATAGGGATCATAAAAACACAGAAGACAGGTGGGAGGCGGACAAAATATTACAAAAGAAAGCTTGGGAGAGGGTTACCTCAGATGATGCTGACTTGAATGAGCGTATGGTCGGCCTAGCAACAACAGGAGGAATTTGGTTGAAACGGAAACTCGGTATGGGGTTAGGAACTTCAGGATGTATCTACCCATCAGATATATAAAGCATTGAAAGCAAATATTTTTTACCCTATATATAAGAGAGGATATAATAGAACAGTGATCAGTGGTAAAACCAGTGATGGAGAAACTGTATATTGAATTTTCGAGCGGTATAGCAAGAAGTGAGTATAGAACTGCAATGCCAGTTTCAGAGCTCAACTTCAATGCACCCAACAACAATACAACATTCAAACTGGATCATGTAGACGCATTTTATGATTCACGCATAATGTACCACATTCAAGGAAAGTATGTGCAAAAATCTGATGGATCTGATTATCAAACTAACTCTACCGTCAAACTGGTAGACAACTTCGCGGCCTTCTTGTTTTCAAGAATAGAGCTGAGGAAACACAATACATTGATCGACACAGTAGAACTCCCCGGCATCACCAGCACTATAAAGGGGGTTGTTAGTTACAGTAACACTGAAAAACAAACACTCTCAAGTAGTGGTTTCTCATCATCGTTTACAGGAGGTGGGAAGTTTGAAGCACTCGGCACACTTGGGCATTTAGGATTAGGGTTCTTTGACCACCTACGTTACCCGATGTACAAGGGAGGTTTTGAAATCACATTTACTAGGAATGAAGATAATGATGCGTTGTTTCACTGGAAAGGGGCAGGGTCCACAGCAACGGATCCTGGTGATGGGAAAATTGTGATAGAGTCGTTTGTGTTACGAGTCCCCATAGTCGATTATACCAGCACTTCCAAAATCCAGTTAATTGATGGTTTGAAACATCTGAGTGACAAGGATGCTTTAGTCTACAACTTCTTTCAATGGCAATGCATCGACAAAAGAGGGGTGTTCGGTTCATCGTTCAGCTTCGATATTACAAGTGTTTACAGAAATGTGTACAATCCTAGATTTGTTATAATCGCACTTCAGACAAACAGAACAAACACCCAGGCAAAAGATCCTAGTAGATTTGACAGCTGCAACATCAAAAATGTGTCTGTGAAAATTAATGGAGAAAGGTACCCTCAGGAATTGCAGAATTTTGATATTACTAATGGTATATACAGGATCATGTACGATCAGTACCTAGGGTTCCGAAAAATAAACTTCGGAGACAATAACGTGTTAGTAAACCTGAAAGAATTTATTGATAACTCACCTTTGGTTGTAATTGACACACATCTACATCAACCAACAACAGACAGATCTCGAAGTGACATTCAGATTGAATTAGATTTTGTAAAAGCTATTGCATCTCCACAGGGGAGTAGCGGCACCACAGCATATGTTGTTGTTGTATCTGAGGCACATTTCTCATATGACATTACTCGAAACATAATCAAATTCCTGTAAAAACAAATAAAAAAAAACAACAAAAAACAAAAAAAGTAAAATAAAAATGTTTTTTTTCATTAGTAGGCGGCAATTATTGTTTTCATGTCAGTGTTTTGTATATAAGAAAGCGTATAGAATGGAAAGTCAGCATAATTATACAGTTCGGCTATCCGAAGCTCAAAAACGTAAGCTTCGTACAGCGTACAAAAGACGGAAACCTACAGTAATCAGATTATCTAATGAACAGCTGTCTCACGGAAGTGATCGTATACTTCTTTCTGGAGAGCAACACAAAACTGTTTCTAGAGCCGTTAAGAACAAAAAAGGTTTACAATTGCTTCTAAGTTACAACCTCGTATCTAATAAACAAGGAGGGTTTTTGAAGGAAATTATGGAAATGGTGGATTCGTCAGTTCCTGGAGGTAAACGTTTCATCTCTCCATTAATAAGAAGAAAGGTGGCTCCTTTACTGAGAGAAAAATTTATACCTTGGTTAAAGAGTTTAGTCGATGAGGAGTTAGACACCATTATTGAAAAAGATCCTACGGGTAGAGGGTTGAAACGACGTATTGGTCGGAAGCTTGATGCATTGTTGTCTGTGAATAAAAAAAAGAGATCTTCCCGCTGTCTCTTGGTGAAATAGAAAAATTAGCAGGTATATTAAACATTAATGAGTTTAGAGGTGTTTTCATGCGACAGCTACTTCCAGACAAACCTACAAATATCGAACGTGGTATTGTAAATCTTGGTGACCTTTCATCTGGTGGTACTCACTGGACGTTTTATGTGAAATGTGGTGAAAAGAAATTCTATTTTGATTCATATGGCGATGTCAATCCTCCAATAGAAGTAGTCAGGTACTTGGGACCAAAAGGGTTGGTTTATAACTCAGAGCGTATTCAGGGGTTTGACGATCCTCCTATCTGTGGACATCTGTGCCTGGAGGTTCTACGACGAGATTCAGCTGGTGAGGACTGGGAACATATTCTTCGTAGTATAAGAAACAATAAAAATGCATGGAAACCATGGTTTTATTTTCAACAGATTTGGAGACGAAATTGAAATTGGATCAATACCAACTCAACCCAATTCAGACCCTTCTCCTGACGAGATAATTGAGCTTGCAAGTGATGTATCAAAAGTCTCACAAGATTTATCCGAAGTCAAGAAATTATTGGAATCGCATTTGGTAAAATCGGAAAAAATAATAAATGCGATCGAGATTGTCCCCACTAGTACCGTAAATGGTGAAAAGATATGGGGCAGCTTCCTACTGAAAAACCACCAGAGAATTGGTCAAGTGAGCAAAGCAGTGGAGCCATATGATGTGGTTGTCAAAGTTCAATTGAGTGAATTAGAAGGCAAGATATACATCATGCAGAAAAAATTCAACAACGAAATAAAAAATATATGGAAAGAGGTTTTGAAGACTTCCATGATGGTAGCAACTTCATCTAAAACTTGTATTGAATTATAAGTATATAAAAAAACTGCAATCATGCCATTACTCAAACTAACTGGAATTGAGTCTGTACTGACTCTCCATCTAGAACACCCCATCCACTTGGATCCAAACGCAGAGTATTATATGGCTCTTGTTGGATTTTACTCTTAGAACAACATATACAACTTGTTGCAACATGCAAAAGTCTATTTTTGGGAAATACATTTCATTCCGAAACCACTGATACTTCAATGCGGTTACTGGACCATTGAAAAACTTGAAAAGAGTTTCAGAGATTACATACAATCGTTGAATCTTAGTATAAATTCTGACGATTTTAAGATCTTTAAAGATGGTGACAAAATATCAATTAATTCTCCAATTAAATTCTACTTGGATAAAACCGTTAGTGATCTCTTAGGTTTTGAAAAATCTGATGCAACAAACTTACAAAAAGAATCGTCTTACTTCAACTCAAATGAAAATGTAATTGCATCGAATCCACCGAATCTCAGAGCCGTTGATGTCATCGAGATACACTGCAATATTGTCAACAACAGTCTTGTCAATCATGATGTTCACTCTCACAAACATTTGGAGACAGCAATCCTCTACTCCTTTTCCCCTAATGTACCACACGGCTACAAAATATCTCAATCACCTCAAGAAAAACACTACATACCTCTTCGGAGCGGTTTACGAAAGATTCAACAGATCACAATCACACTTGTAGACCAAAACAACCAACTGCTCCAGAACAACCATGTAAACAACATCGTCTATTTAGATCTGATCAGTAAATCACAAACACTCACATATACTCACAATTGTGGTAAATAAACACACGCGTGGTGGCGGTGGCGGGACAGCGATGACATGCGTGGTGATTCGCGCGGCGCGGTTCTGACCACCCGTACTCACACTCTTAGTCGCTCTCTAAAAAATTCTGTCCCAGATTCGGTCTCACACGGTTTGTCCCAGAACCGGTCTCGGGTGCGTTGTCCCAGCAACGGCCAAAGTATACTACTACTATTTTCTAAAGTAGATATATAATTTAAATTATTAGTTTACCCAAACATCTCGAGATGTAAGTGACAACGTCCGTATTAACCTTATACAGCTTTAATGGATTAATGTGTAATTAGGTTAATAACATTTAATAACACGTTAATTAAACAATTTCAAAATTTTAGAATTTATATACTCTGAAAATCATGTAGTATTCTTATAACGTGAGGCAATTTCGCTCAGTTTATACGGCTGTTCAAAATGTGTGGAACCATCATTTTATCTGTTAAGTGGTTAAAGAAAGATATTGAGATTTTGTATACGGGTATACTATGGTTTTGCCCATCTTTTGGTGCCTCATGTAATATTTATCACTGATAGGAGACGTCCTGAAGAGGATGCAGTAAAACGTTCTTTATATAAAATCCTAAATGTTTTATCATATTTATCCATAATAATATAAATTATTACAGACTTTTCTCGTGTCTTGACAGTATCATGAACAGTTCTGTAACTTATTATACTGTAGCGTAAAGTTAATACAAAATATAAACATTCGTATACATACATTTTAATATCCGCATCTTCATTTGTAAATAAATAATTTTATCTCTTAAATCTGCATTTCAAAAAAGTGACTTCTTTTAGTGCTATCTGCAATGTACGTTTTACCTAAATTTATTAAAAAACGAAAAAGTACTACAAATAATATAAAACAGTTTTTCAACCTCATAAATATAAATATGTTAACTAAAAATTTAAAACGTCATTTAACACAATACATTAACATTTTTATCCCTTTTCCAAAATAAGTATTGTTATATTCTGTCGGTTTTAAATGAGATAAAACGCTATCCTATACAATTAATTGTATTTAATGAATACAAAGGTTGATGAAAAAAGTCTTTAAAAAGTTTGAATTCGTATAGTTAATACCACATGCATTTTTAAAATATCACATTTGAAACAAATGAATATTGTAGACAAACCCTTCAATATCTAAAACGTTGAATATATTTTTTAACAATTATAAATATTAAACATAACATTTCTGTTTGTTTATAATAAGTTATATTATAAAATTCATGGGGTTAATGGGCGTTTAAAAAAAATTGAGTGTTCCGGACAATTTAACCGCTACGTAAATCCGACAACATCGGGTTTGTAAGAGTAACACATTTTGCCGACTTCTGGAACTGTTGAATATTAATATACGAGTAATCTAGTTTTACGTGTTTGATACCTTCCTAAGTTGAAGATATATATCCATTAAATTATTATGTTTTTTTTTTACCCACAAGATATCTTTAGTACAGTAACAATTACGTAACTTTTTGAAGTAATTAAAATTTCGACTGATTGAAAATTTAAGGCTGATAGGTTTAAGTTTAAAAAATCTCCAAAGAAAGACTTCCAAGTGAAGAAGTATGCATTACAATAGTATACATGGAAAATGTCTTGAACTTTGCTAAAATTTTACATTTCTCACGTCGATTCTGATGAACGTGTCTTATGTTTAAGGGATATCTTTTGAGGATTTGGGTAACCTCGGTGTGTATTTAAAAATTTTATTAGGACAGAAAGAAGTAGGTGATCAAGATACGTTTATTCCGGTCGATAACAATAGGTAGTTTGATGTCTTATCAACTCTTGAATATATTTTGATTAATTACCCAGGGGATTCCCTACTGACAAATTTGAATTATCTTTTATATATTTTTTAATTCTATGGCTTATAAGAAACCATAAAACATAACATTTACTATAATACAACTTTTCATCACTCTGAAAATAATATTTGAAGAGGAGCATGTACACCTGATTTTACAACCTAATTATGTCTTTGTGATCATTTATTATACATTTATTTTAGTGATAATACAGAAGATATAGCCTTTTCTCTTTCCTTTTAGTGGTTTATTAGGCCTACATAATGTCTTCAATATATAAATATACCATTCACCGACTACGCGTACCAGTATGGTAAGTTACTCTCATCTATATCTACTAAATATATGTGTGTTAACTTCAAACGCTGATTCCCGCAGATTTACAATTTTTATATTTTTCACACAAAAGTTCTTATAAATTTTTTACTATTAAATCTAAAGCAGTGAAACGTTTAATACGTATACTATTTATAATGTTGTAAAACGTTTTGTGCATGGATATTATTATATCTTAAAGAAAAGTTTGTAAAAAATAAATATAATATTTATAAAAATATGTTTTAATCTTTTTGTAAAGCCATAGATTTTAGACTATTTGAAAAATAATCTTGAGCATGCACAAAACTTATCATTTTATTCACAAGAGATAATAAACAGTAATATTAGTTTATTAGTTACAAAGTAATAAGCCATTCAAAATCATTTTTCCAAAAATAAACTCAAAAGTTCCAAAAAAGAGGTTAATATATATAATAAAAAGAGGTTTTTGGAACTTAATTAATGTATATATATATATATATATATATATATATAAATTAATTAAATTTTTATAAGTGGCAATAGCCTAATTTAATTTCAATAAACATTGAATCGCAAAAAGTATTGCTCCGCCAGGACTCGAACCCGGATCTCTCACTTACCGGGTGAATGTGCTACCATTACACCACAGAGCCCTCACCTGTTATAATCATTAAACAGGTTTTAAAGAAAATCACTAGTTTCAGTAGGAAATCCCCTTAATTTTAGTTATAACACTTTTAAAATTGAAATTGAATCTTTATCATAATTTCACGTCAAACGATGGCTGCGTTTACTAATTATGGACCTACTAGCTTTTACCATAGCACTGTGTCACGGTGTGCATACGATCCTTTTTTGCCCTTCACTATCCCTGAGATGATGGGAGGTATCAATGCTGTATGGGCACAGAAGCGATTGTGTAAGTATACGAATGCCTTTTGTAAGCATTGTAAGCACCTTAAGGGAAATCTGTTGGCTAAGAGTAATAGTATTCAATTAGTGGTTCTGAACTCAGGGATAAATATCTACTATTACCTCAAGAGGTTGGCTTGGATGTCTGAGTCGTACTTGTGTAGAGTTTTTGAACATTGGAAACAACTTTCTAGCTCTGAGAAGGTGAACTACAAGAAAAGAACGTCATTTGAATAGTGAGCTCTTTGGTCACTTGTCAGAGACTTCTGATCATGTAAATCTAAACTGAACAGAACTGACGAGTGACAGTCACTGTAAGCGTCGTAATGCTGTATGTGGCCCAATGGTGGAAGCTGTGACGATACTGTGTAGTCAGACAGCAACACAAGATAGGTTGCTTGTCATTGGTGAGGAAATATGATACCGATGAGGATTTTAAGAGAGTTGATGATCAGATAGTCGTTATAACTTATAAATGACTTTAATGACTGTAATTAGAATTAATGTCTGCTATGCTGTCGGAATTCATGCGAAGAGTACTTTACACGGGTCAAAGATAACTTATCAATATGATCATATTAGACCCAAGAATAGAGTCTATAATCTAGAATACTCCGGAGAATCACTACGAGAATAGTACCAGGGTGTTACATGGATTTACTTAAATGGAAGGCGACGAATACCAGAGTTGCGGGAGCTTTCCAGAATCGTAAATTCTACTCGGGGAAATTGAAAGATAAAAGTGGTCAGTATCGTGGCTTCAAGCACCACCATTCCATCTCTATTACTATTTTATTCATTGTTTAACTTTTTGTTCAATTGTTTCAACAGTCATTGCGAAAAAACCATACATTCAATGTTCAGAGTAATTTAAATCAACCTTGACAGCAAATTTATCTTCATTTTAATAAACTATTTCGTATCTATAAACCCAAAATATTAACATAATTATTGATGTAAGTATTTGTATCTCTACAATTTAATTATTTATATTATCGTAAGAATACCAAAAATGTTTCGCAAAACATTTTAAAAAGTTATAGGTTACAAAAAAATCTTACATAGTGTAAAAATAATATTAAAATATCATTACATGAACATTATGTAATGTTAACGTATATTAATTATTAATGTTCAATCCGCCACAAAATAACGCATACTTATAAAATAAAGTTACCTCGTTTAAGCTCATCAATCAAGACTTAAATGCTTAGAATATCTTTGATTGTATCAGAGTAGTACGGGTGTATGAGTTTTTATTTAGTTTTGAACATCTTTAACTTATTGAGTAAACGTTTAAATCTTTATAACACAAGCATTCTTGTAGAGTTAGGTAATTTTTAAAATTAAAACTTACTTCGTTCAAATGTATTTGTTATAAATTCAAACCATCAAAGTATACCATCATTAACCAATCATTAATGTCCATCATTAATGTCAGTGCGAACTTCAAACGAAATACTTGTGGAACTTAACAACACGTGACGTTCCAGGAGCGGCGTTTGACTTTCACAACTAACAAAGAGCCAACAACATAATCCTTTTAAATTTTAAGTTCGCTCATTTCATTTCCCACTTAACTTATAACAAACACTCTTAAATGAGTTCGTAAATGTGCGAAGTATAACACATCATATTTTTATAACTTAAAATTGAACTTTTATATATTTCATAAATCAAACACGCGTTGAAATATTGTTCACTAAAATACATTGAGAAAATTAGACAAATACAACCATTATTGGTCAATTTCTTCAAAAATATCAAAATATTTTTAATATATTCTACCTATATCTCAATGGTAACTAATGATAATTAACTTTTTTGCATTCTCACATCGCTCTCAATCGTATAAATTACAATAGCAGTGGTAGAATACAACACTAACTGCATATTATTGGATCGGCATTATTAAAAACCAACTGAGGAACTAAGAGAAGTTGGTCTTCTATGTGTATGTCTGTCTGCCTGGCTGTTTACAGGATATCTCTAAAAAGAAGTGGGCTATAGACTTGAAACTTTGCACAAACCTTCATATATATATATATATATATATATATATATATATATATATATATATATAAGATCGAAGTAGATTAAGGCCCAGCTCCGAACTAGTAACTTAACTGAGCGTTAGCGTTATCACTCAGAGAAACATTTTAGAATAAGTCTAGCTGAAATACAAATTTTGTCACTTTGCAAATTTGGAAAAACATCAATATTAATTATTTTGATATGAGTAGCGTTATAAAACTCAGATACACTGAAAGGCACGATATAAAGACACATTGTTGTGTTATGTTTCTTCAATGCGCTAAGACGGTAGCCGAATCCTTCAATAATCGTATTAGATACTGTACCGAATGGACGAAACACATGGATACAACTGAGGTCGTAGTAATAAATACTCGATTTTCAAAGTTTACTTATGGGTTTAGCTGTGGCAAATAAACGTAAAAGCACCAGTACTAAATATTGTAAATAAAATAATGTATTGCCACGTTGCTACCAAATAGAGTGATAAAGAACTACATGATATTATGGGTGGTCGTAACGGTTCCAATGTTCAATGGGAATATTTCATACGAAGTTAATAATTATTTAAAACATTAAAATTGACTTCCCTTCTACTTGATGTCGGCTCACAAGAGCGGGCGTTAGCATCTTTGCTCGACATTGCAGCTGTAGTGGGAAAAAGTGAAGATTAGTAAATTAGAAGTCTAAAAACAGAATTTTACCGAATCAGAGACTCGAAGTTGAATCTGACAGAGACTCGGTTGAACTCGTGGACATGGCACGAGATGTTGCTCGACAGCAGGATGGTAAGCTACCAAGTTCACGAGAGAAAAAATTAATATGCGTGCCAATTAGGTTAATATTCCGGTAAGAATTTAGTTCCAAGAACATCGGATGTAACTTATATTAACAAGTAACAGGGTTGCAAAAATATGTATTATATAAAATACAACTAAATAACGGTACATTAAAATATTGTTAGGTCATTCCAAATTACGTTATAACTAGATTTTGCACTCATACCAAAATGAGAATGTAATCCAGCTAAATGCAGGTTTGTTGAAACAAAAACCATAATTCACCCTCTTGAACGCAATTGCTAAGCAAAAAAGTTTGCTATTGTACAAGAAATACCTCTGTTGAGAATATAATACTACCTAGTAATTTGAGAATTAAAATAATGATATATGTAATCGTAATTAATAACGATTACTACCGAAACATCACAACCTCGACTCATTCCGAGCAATTAAAGTTTTCAAAGATTTCAGTTCTTAACTATTTTGCTAGGAACTCATTCTTTGCTACAAAACTGACTGCAAACATGCCCCTCCTTTCACCACTTAAGAATACTAAACAACACTATTGTTGGTTTTTATTTCTGTTGTTTTTAGATATTTAACGAGTAACACGTAAATGTATCTGTTCGCATTACAAGGAACGCTTTGTGCGTACTTTCTTCAAAATGCATACAAAGATATGTTAATGTAATGAACACACAAATGTCAAAGTTGACATAATGGTTATATATACCGTACTTACCTCTTCGAATTAGCATTTGCAGCTGAAGTATAATACAACTGCATATATATTTACGTCTATAAACGGTAGTCATTTTATGTAGTTTTGAGTTATCTTTTCTTAAGATTTTGCATTAATTTTAAACTGTAAATAATAAGTTATTTTCATTAAAAATTTTATTACTCAAGTCAAAAAACCGATATATTGCATAAACAAATTTGTAAACCCGTAATAATGCTAGTTTTATTTTTAGTTTTAATATAACACTAACAGAACAGTTAGGATGATTGAGTTGGAATGTTACATTAAATAATAAATAAAAGAGTTGAATTAGTTTTGTTAATACTTATTATTCGTGTGTTTCAGGAGGTAAAATAAAATATTAACAATATTTTTCAATATATCAATATTATCAATAATGATATGTTTAATTAATGAGGACACTTTTTTAAATCATTCGGCCTTAAATAAGAAAACACAAATTAACAGAAAATTGATATACAGTTAAGAGATGAAAATGTTTTAATATGGATCCTAAACTTACAGGATGAAGAGAAAGTACAGCAAGAGAAGCGCTGGTTATTAAAACTCTGCTCCGTCTCTTCTTGAAACCACTCTTACTTCAGTAATTAAGGTGATAAAAGGTGTTTAGGAATTCTCTTTGATTTTTGAGCTTGTGACTTATATGATGATATATTTTTGCACAATACAGTGCATTTAAATAAACACGTTTCTCATTAATTATTTTATCTCCACAGATGTTATGATATATGGTGATTTAAAGGAATATATTATGACAAAACTATACATAAGATGAATTCATTATATACACAAAAGATGTTTGTTGATGATTACAGTTTGAGTATAACTTATTATTAGCGCCTTGAATGCTTTATTGACTGTTATTATTTAACATTTGTATTTATTGATATATATATATATATATATATATATATATATATATATATATATATATCAATTTTTAATTTTTATATAAATTTAATTTTTTATAAAAAATATATTTAATTTTTTTGCACTTACACTATATATATATATATATATATATATATATATATATATATATATATATATATATATATATATATATATATATATATAGTGTAAGTGCAAAAAAATTAAACAAATACAAGTACATATTCAGTTTTAATTAATTAAATATGATATTTATATACTGAATTCTGTGTACTTCCTATATCAAGTTTTCATTCATATTATGTTTCATACGTTTTATTCGGCTAGACATATGTAACAAAAGAAAACTACTATAATTCTGTTATGATTTACTCTGCATGTATGAAGTATTTTACTTAAAAAATCCCCATTAAATTGCATGTAGCAGTTCATTATGATTTCGTATATTTTTTCATACAAAACAAAGATAATCAAGTTTAAAGAAATATATTAATTACATTAGAAGGACTATAGATTAAATAATTACACTATTATATTCTATTATTTTACAATAGAACTTATCCCTATTCCTTTAGTTCACAAGGGGAGACCTCACGTACAGGGCCTTACCAACTAATATCAAAGTGTTTTCTATGGAATTAATTTTTCTTTAATACTGTGACAAAAATGTCTGTAATAAATATTCAAATGGAATAATATATGATAAAGATCTGTTAATTATTTAGAGCTTTTGAATAATGACTTGTAATCTAATACTTTGATACAGTAATCCGAAAAGTGGCTGTCCTGTATCCTTCCTTTCTTAACTATCGCCATCCTGTCCTGTTTTAAATTGCAGCGATGACACCGGAAGTATGGAAGTGACCATATAGATTTCTTTTAACGTCGATAGCGAGTTATGGAAGTGATATTTTATGTACGTGGTGTTCAGTGCTGTGACCTGCTTGGTGCTTGCTTTAGGCACCTTGTACCGTCATATGTACGGTTAAGATACAATACATGTACAATATTTTCAGTTTTTATATAAGTCATGATTATCGTCTTATATTTAATAGATTCTTAATCTTTATACACGCTTAATCTTATACCTTAAAGCTATTAAAAGCTTGCAATCTTTCTTTGTAACATAAAAAGATGGCAAATCGAAATCATATTATTCTTTAATTTCCATGTATTATAAATCAGCCCTTGCATTCCGATCTATTATATTAGTTATGATTACCACAAATAAATAAATAAATATATATATATATATATATATATATATATATATATATATATATATAAGTAGATATGAATGTAAGGGTTCTAGACCACTTTTGGAGTAAACAGAAAACCAACGGAAAATACTGTTTAAAGGACAATAAACGAATCTGTAAAATCAAACAGTAAGGGGTTCCTAGACCACTTTTGGGACAGTCAGAAAATCAATGTAAAATACTGTCCATTGAACCATAAACAAATCTAAGAAATCTAACAGGAAACCACGAATGGAAAATAACCGAATCTTTAGCTGTTTTACTGTTCATTGTAGGCTTCTAATTTCTTAAGCTGTTTTAATGAAAAAATCCAGAAATCTTCGAAATCTTTATTCCACGAAGTTAATTGTAACACAGTCTTTATCTTTAATAGTCTTCTTTCCAGTAACAACCAAGTGTAATTTTTCATTTTTGTTCAATTCTTTAATCTTTTTTTCATCCAAAACAGTCAAAAATCTGTTCGGTAAGTGTACTTTATAATCTTCCAACTCGGCAATTATTGTAAACCCGAATTTATCTTTCATTTTCTCCAGATTCAAAATTTTGTATTTCTTATTTTCTTCTAATTCCATTAATTTCTTATATTCTTTGATCTTTAAATCACCAACCTCATTTAATTCTTTTAGTAGTTCCATTTAAATAAGACAAATTTCTTAACTAAGGTTTGTAGGAGGCAATTTAAATTCTCTATACTATTTTTTTCAATAATTTTAAGTCTTAGTTTACACATTTTTTAAATAATAAATAGAAGAATCTATCACTGTTTCACCAGAAATTGTGCTGATTTCCGTCAAATTCAAGTAAAAATCATTAATTTTTTAAATTCTAAAAATATTGAAAAAATAGTATTATAGAATTTAAATTACCTCCTACAAACCTTAGTTAAGAAATTTTCCCTATTTAAATGGAGGGTGAAAAAGTAACATGTCCGTTTTGCAAAAAAGAAATTTTAAGAAGAAACTTCGATCGACATTACAACTCAAAGATTCACTTAAAGAACAAAGACATTTACTACAAGGAATTGAATCATTTAAGACAATGGGCCAAAGAAAATCAAATTGTCGATCACGAAAAGATGTTCAATATTGAACAATTACGAGAATTAAAGAGAAATTTCAAAGTTGAAAAGAAAAATCTCAATCTATTTAATGATGAAAAAATTAATTCAATCGCTGAAAAATTGTCCATTGAAACAAACGATAAAACAAAGTCTGAAATGATCGAAGAAATTGATAAACACAAATCTGAAAATATCATTGATGTAGAAGTTTTATCGTCTATACACGGTCTTTTCAAGCAATACATTTTAACGAATTTAAACGATAATTTCATGTCAATTTACAAATATCTTTCTATTTTGCGCCCGGAAATTAAAAGTTTAATCGAAAAATTTCAAGAAACTGTGAAAAACAGTAAAGGATATATCTCTTTGGAATGCGAATACGAAAGAACTTTAGTGAACGGTGAAACACAAACTTGTCCAATGTACTTTACTATAAAAGCAGACGAAATCTTTGACATAAACGACTTTATTTCTAAACAATTTAATAAATTAACACATCGAGAACAGACAAATCATCCAAATCGAGGTTCTGGATGGACATTAAAACGTTGTAAACAACTGATTTTGAGCCTTAATAAACATGAATTTATGAACGCAGGATCATATATCGATTTACCAAAGAAAATCAAAGATAAGAAAGCTTGTATAAATATCAAAAATAAAGATGATTATTGCTTTATTTATTCTATCCGATGTGCTATTGAAAAACCAGAAACTCATGTAGACAGAGCAAAACAATATGAAAAATTTGTAAATGACGAGATATTTTCTGGGTTCGACTATCCTATGTCTTTAAAAGATATACAATTATTTGAAAAACGAAGCAGTAAAGCAAAGTATAATTATCCGGAAATGTCTGTAAATGTCTATAGTTTTGATGAAAAACTCAATATTGTTCCGTTGCAAATTTCAGAAATTTATGATGCCGAGTTAGAAATCGATTTATTGTATGTTAAACAAGATGACAAATCTCATTATGTTTTGATAACAGATTTAAACAAACTTGTATTTTCTCAGTTATCTAAGTGTAAAAATAAAAAATTTCTTTGTAGAAGATGTTTAAGCCATTTCTACAAATCTGGAGATTTAACAGACCATTTAGAAATTTGTAAAAATCACGAAGTTTGTAAGCCAATTATGCCGTTTCCAGGTCAAACAACAACATTTATTAATTATCAAAAGAAATTTTCTCATCCTTACGTTATTTATATGGATTTTGAAAGCATATTAGAGAAGATTCCCACATGCAAAAACAATCCGCAAAAATCGATCACAACCAAGATTCAGAAGCACATTCCATATGGTTTTACTCTATACTTAGTGTCTAATGTGACCAATCGTATGTACAAGCCGATATGTTATCGAGCAAAAAATGAAGAAGATTTGCCAAATGTTCCTGCAAAATTGTTTGAAGAACTTAATAAATTATCGAAATACATAGCTAAAAAGTATAATTCTAAGAATAAAATACCTATGAAATTAACTGAAGAAGAAGAAATTTCGTATCAAAATTCCAGTCTTTGTCATATTTGTGAATTTGAGGGTTTTGATAATCAAACAAGAAAAAAAGTACGAGATCATTGTCATTTAACAGGTAAATTTCGAGGTGCTGCTCATTTATCTTGTAACTTGAATCTCAAATTTCCTCAAAATATTCCCGTTTTCTGCCACAATATGTCATGTTACGATACTCATTTGTACATAAAAGAGTTGGCAAAACAGTATGGTAATGTTGATTTGATCGCAAACACAGATGAGAAATATATAAATTATTCTGTAAATTCTGGATATGGATATGAGTTTGAAGATGATAAACCAAGAAAGTTCATCAAGTTTTCTTTCGTAGATACGTTCAGATTTATGGCATCGTCTATTGAAAAGTTAGCTAAAAATCTAAAGAGAGAAGACTTCAAACATACAAATCATTTTATACAAGATGGTCTGAACGCAATTCTAGATAGACAACCAAATGACGAAGAAGAAATCTTTAAAATTCTATCTGGAAAAGGCATATTTCCTTACGAATTTATCGACAGTATTGAAAAACTTGATTACACAGAAGAATTGAGAATTCAAGATTTCTATTCACTTTTGACAGACGAGAGCATATCTGAGAAAGATTTTCAACACTACTTAAATGTATGGAACAAATTAAAAGTAAAAAATCTGGGAAATTACTCCGATCTCTATAACATTCAAGATGTTCTATTGCTCGCTGATATCTTTGAAAATTTCAGAAACATTTGTTTGAATTGCTATAAACTTGATCCAGCACACTATTTAACAGCTCCCAGTCTTGCTTGGGATGCTATGTTAAAATTAACGCAGATAGAATTACAATTAATTAGTGATTATAACATGTATTTGATGATCGAAAAAGGTATTCGCGGAGGCATTTCTCAGTGTATTAAACGATATGTGAAAGCAAATAACAAATATTTGAAAGATTTTGATAAGACAAAGCCTGAAAACTATTTGTTGTACGTCGATGCAAATAACCTTTATGGGTATGGCCTAATGCAAAATTTACCATATAACGAAATCAAGTGGATGGATCCAAAAACTTACACAACTGCAGAATGGAAAGAAACAATTTTGGAACTCACTGGCGACGAAGATTATGGCTATATTCTCGAAGTTGATCTAGAATATCCGAAGAATTTACATGAAAATCATAAAGATTTGCCTCTTGCTCCAGAACATTATAACAACAAACTTTGCACAACTCTTTTAAACAAAACAGAATATGTTGTTCATTCTAGAAATTTGAAATTCTATCTGGAACAAGGAATGGTGTTAAAACATGTGAATAGAGTTATTGCATTCGATCAGAAGCCTTTTATGAAAGATTACATTGATTTTAACACAAACATGAGAACCAAAGCTACAAGCGACTTCGAGAAGGACTTTTATAAGCTAATGAACAACTCAGTTTTTGGAAAATCTATGGAAAATGTGAGAAACAGATGTGATATTAGACTAGGAAATGAAGAATTTTCAATGAAACAAGCTAAGAAAACAAATTTCAAATGCTTTAACATCTTTGACGACAACTGTATAGCGAGTCACATGTACAAACAAAAGGTTAAATTTAACAAACCGATTTACATAGGATTTTCAGTTCTCGACCTCTCAAAATTGCTAATGTACGAGTTTTATTACAACAAATTAAAGAAGTTTGATCCAGATTTGAATCTGTGTTACATGGATACAGACAGTTATTTTCTAGAATTGAAACGAGATCCTTTTAAAATTATTAAAGAAAATATAGATGACTTTGATACAAGTGATTATCCAAAAGATCATGAATGTTTCACTACTAAAAATAAGAAGGTAATAGGGAAATTCAAAGACGAATTGAACGGCGAGATATTAGAAGAATTTTGTGGATTGAGATCAAAGATGTACTCGTACAAATATCTAGACAAAAATCCAGTTAGGTGTAAAGGAATTAAGAGAAGCGTTGTAAATAAAACAATAAATATCGAAAACTTGAAGAGATGTTTGTTCGAAGATAAAGAAGAATTTAGGGAGATGACAGTAATCAAAAGCTATAAACATGATTTGTATACCATCACCATAAACAAGCTGGCACTGAACGCTAAAGATGATAAGAGAATTGTCCTAGAAAATAAGATCGATACAGTACCGTATGGCTATAAAAATGAAGCAAAATCTGATATATTAGACGAATTAAATAAACTTGGAAACTTTGAAAATTGAGAAATAACCGGAAGTTTTTACGAATGAGAAAGTCAAAGCTATAAAATTTTTTTTTTATATAAATGGAGGCCCAAAAGAAATGTACAATATGTCAAGAATTTAGAGTTTTTGAAGAATTTTCTAAAAATAAGAATACCAAAGATGGATTATACTATTATTGTAAGGATTGCAATAAGAAATATAGAAAAGAATTATATGATAAAATGGAAAAATTATCCTTGGAAGAGAAAGAATGCACACGGTGTAAAATAGTTAAGGATATTTCTGAATTTAACAATTGGCATTATAGTAAAGATAAAAAACAAGCATATTGTAAAGAATGTATTAGAGAAATCTTTGCTAGACCAGTTCATTGCGTATGCGGAAGAGAAATTCAACATTTCTATAGTCTTAAAAGACATTTACAAACAAAATATCATAATTCGAATGTTTAGTAAAATTTAGAAACATTTTCATCGTAAAGTCCAGATTCATTGATAAAAACAGTGTCAGGATGAAGATTGTTAAGGGGCCATTCGAATAGCCCCTTGTTTCTCGGGGTCTATGGGATAGACTCCTGTAATTTATACTATTTGGATCTCGATGTCTTAATAAAATTTCCATTTCTGGGTAATCAATTTCAAGTTCTTTCAATCTTTTCGGTATTTCTCTCTTTTGAGCTCTGATAACGTAATAAGGCCATTCCCACATGTGATTCTTCTTAATTAACACAAAAACATGGTGTTTTTTCTTATCAAAATCTTTACAAACAAGATCTGGTTTCATTAAGTCAATTTTTACACTTTGTTTTGCAATTATTTCCGTTTTGATTTCATCTTTAATTTGCAAGTGCTTAACTTTGTCCTCTAAATATTTAATCTTGTTTTCAAGTTTGTACACACCAAATTTACGAATGCTTGGTAAAACATCTCTCGTAACCCATTGTTGAAAGCTTTTTGCTTCTATTTTATGAGATCTTAAAATTAACGAATAAAGTCCTGATTCATTAATGAAAATAGTATCTTTGTGAATATTTGCGAGGTGGCCCTCGAGGGCTACCTTATCTTTTAGATAAAAGTATTGAGATTTGTCACCTTCATCGACATTATTTCTAATCGCTTTTTCTGTATTGTTATATTCCAATATTTCTGCAACATCTTTAGCCTTAAACCAAAATTCATTATTTTCGTCAACAATTGTTAAAATTTCTTTATTATTGAATTTTAGTTGATTATTTCTTAGATCTATGACTGACTCCATTTAGATAGAAAAAATTTAACAAGCAATTTTTATTTTGAGAGACCTGGTTCATTAACGAAAACAGTGTTATTTTGGAAGTTTGAAGGTAAGCTATTTATAGCCCCCCTTATATTTAGATTAAAATAGAAGTTTTTATCATCTTCGTCAACGTTTATTCTGATCGTTTGCATAGTATTTTCATATTCTAGAATTTTTGCTACGTCTTTAGCCTTAAACCAGATCACATTGTTTTCGTCTACAATAGTTAAGATATTCGTGTTATCGAATGTAAGTTGGTTATTGAGCAGATCCACAACTGACTCCATTTAGAAAGAAAAAATTTAACAAGCAATTATTTGAGTGTAAAGTCCAGATTCATTAATAAAAATTGAACTAGGATGTAATTTTTGTAAGAGTCGCGATTCGATACCCTTGTCAGAACGTATGTTTTTGAATATTTTCTCGGGGTCTATGGGATAGACTCCAGTGATTTATACATTTAAGGGCTATTTTCTCGTCATTATCGTCATTTTAATCTAATCGCCTCTCATCAATCTTAAATAAATTGTTGTTTTACTCTCATTATTTAATAAATTTCCCTCAGAGTCTTGTATAGTTAGAACGATTTTTTGAATTCTTTTAATATTTTTTCTAATTGGAATATAATCAATTTCATTCGGTTTTTCACTGATTTTTGATCCATAAGCAACATTTTGAAACGTGAACGTGGAACGTAAAAACGTGAACGTGGAACGTAAAAAAAACGTGAACGTGAAACGTAAAACGTGAACGTGGAACGTAAAAACGTGAACGTGAAACGTGAAACGTAAAAACGTGAACGTGGAACGTAAACGTGAACGTGGAACGTAAACGTGAACGTGAAACGTAAAAACGTGAACGTGGAACGTAAACACGAACGTGAAACGTGAAACACGAACGTGAAACGTGAAACACGAACGTGAAACGTGAACACGAAACGTAAAACGTGAACGTGAAACGTGAACACGAAACGTAAAACGTGAACGTGAAACGTGAACACGAACGTGAAACGTAAACACGAACGTAAACATGAACGTGAAACGTAAACACGAACGTGAAACATGAACGTTCGTGTTTACGTTTCACGTTCATGTTTACGTTCGTGTTTACGTTTCACGTTCGTGTTCACGTTTCACGTTCACGTTTTACGTTTCGTGTTCACGTTTCACGTTCGTGTTTCACGTTTCACGTTCGTGTTTCACGTTTCACGTTCGTGTTTACGTTCCACGTTCACGTTTTACGTTTCACGTTCACGTTTACGTTCCACGTTCACGTTTACGTTCCACGTTCACGTTTTACGTTTCACGTTCACGTTTTTACGTTCCACGTTCACGTTTTACGTTTCACGTTCACGTTTTTACGTTCCACGTTCACGTTTTTACGTTCCACGTTCACGTTTCAAAATGTTGCTTATGGATCAAAAATCAGTGAAAAACCGAATGAAATTGATTATATTCCAATTAGAAAAAATATTAAAAGAATTCAAAAAATCGTTCTAACTATACAAGACTCTGAGGGAAATTTATTAAATAATGAGAGTAAAACAACAATTTATTTAAGATTGATGAGAGGCGATTAGATTAAAATGACGATAATGACGAGAAAATAGCCCTTAAATGTATAAATCACTGGAGTCTATCCCATAGACCCCGAGAAAATATTCAAAAACATACGTTCTGACAAGGGTATCGAATCGCGACTCTTACAAAAATTACATCCTAGTTCAATTTTTATTAATGAATCTGGACTTTACACTCAAATAATTGCTTGTTAAATTTTTTCTTTCTAAATGGAGTCAGTTGTGGATCTGCTCAATAACCAACTTACATTCGATAACACGAATATCTTAACTATTGTAGACGAAAACAATGTGATCTGGTTTAAGGCTAAAGACGTAGCAAAAATTCTAGAATATGAAAATACTATGCAAACGATCAGAATAAACGTTGACGAAGATGATAAAAACTTCTATTTTAATCTAAATATAAGGGGGGCTATAAATAGCTTACCTTCAAACTTCCAAAATAACACTGTTTTCGTTAATGAACCAGGTCTCTCAAAATAAAAATTGCTTGTTAAATTTTTTCTATCTAAATGGAGTCAGTCATAGATCTAAGAAATAATCAACTAAAATTCAATAATAAAGAAATTTTAACAATTGTTGACGAAAATAATGAATTTTGGTTTAAGGCTAAAGATGTTGCAGAAATATTGGAATATAACAATACAGAAAAAGCGATTAGAAATAATGTCGATGAAGGTGACAAATCTCAATACTTTTATCTAAAAGATAAGGTAGCCCTCGAGGGCCACCTCGCAAATATTCACAAAGATACTATTTTCATTAATGAATCAGGACTTTATTCGTTAATTTTAAGATCTCATAAAATAGAAGCAAAAAGCTTTCAACAATGGGTTACGAGAGATGTTTTACCAAGCATTCGTAAATTTGGTGTGTACAAACTTGAAAACAAGATTAAATATTTAGAGGACAAAGTTAAGCATTTGCAAATTAAAGATGAAATCAAAACGGAAATAATTGCAAAACAAAGTGTAAAAATTGACTTAATGAAACCAGATCTTGTTTGTAAAGATTTTGATAAGAAAAACACCATGTTTTTGTGTTAATTAAGAAGAATCACATGTGGGAATGGCCTTATTACGTTATCAGAGCTCAAAAGAGAGAAATACCGAAAAGATTGAAAGAACTTGAAATTGATTACCCAGAAATGGAAATTTTATTAAGACATCGAGATCCAAATAGTATAAATTACAGGAGTCTATCCCATAGACCCCGAGAAACAAGGGGCTATTCGAATGGCCCCTTAACAATCTTCATCCTGACACTGTTTTTATCAATGAATCTGGACTTTACGATGAAAATGTTTCTAAATTTTACTAAACATTCGAATTATGATATTTTGTTTGTAAATGTCTTTTAAGACTATAGAAATGTTGAATTTCTCTTCCGCATACGCAATGAACTGGTCTAGCAAAGATTTCTCTAATACATTCTTTACAATATGCTTGTTTTTTATCTTTACTATAATGCCAATTGTTAAATTCAGAAATATCCTTAACTATTTTACACCGTGTGCATTCTTTCTCTTCCAAGGATAATTTTTCCATTTTATCATATAATTCTTTTCTATATTTCTTATTGCAATCCTTACAATAATAGTATAATCCATCTTTGGTATTCTTATTTTTAGAAAATTCTTCAAAAACTCTAAATTCTTGACATATTGTACATTTCTTTTGGGCCTCCATTTATATAAAAAAAAATTTTATAGCTTTGACTTTCTCATTCGTAAAAACTTCCGGTTATTTCTCAATTTTCAAAGTTTCCAAGTTTATTTAATTCGTCTAATATATCAGATTTTGCTTCATTTTTATAGCCATACGGTACTGTATCGATCTTATTTTCTAGGACAATTCTCTTATCATCTTTAGCGTTCAGTGCCAGCTTGTTTATGGTGATGGTATACAAATCATGTTTATAGCTTTTGATTACTGTCATCTCCCTAAATTCTTCTTTATCTTCGAACAAACATCTCTTCAAGTTTTCGATATTTATTGTTTTATTTACAACGCTTCTCTTAATTCCTTTACACCTAACTGGATTTTTGTCTAGATATTTGTACGAGTACATCTTTGATCTCAATCCACAAAATTCTTCTAATATCTCGCCGTTCAATTCGTCTTTGAATTTCCCTATTACCTTCTTATTTTTAGTAGTGAAACATTCATGATCTTTTGGATAATCACTTGTATCAAAGTCATCTATATTTTCTTTAATAATTTTAAAAGGATCTCGTTTCAATTCTAGAAAATAACTGTCTGTATCCATGTAACACAGATTCAAATCTGGATCAAACTTCTTTAATTTGTTGTAATAAAACTCGTACATTAGCAATTTTGAGAGGTCGAGAACTGAAAATCCTATGTAAATCGGTTTGTTAAATTTAACCTTTTGTTTGTACATGTGACTCGCTATACAGTTGTCGTCAAAGATGTTAAAGCATTTGAAATTTGTTTTCTTAGCTTGTTTCATTGAAAATTCTTCATTTCCTAGTCTAATATCACATCTGTTTCTCACATTTTCCATAGATTTTCCAAAAACTGAGTTGTTCATTAGCTTATAAAAGTCCTTCTCGAAGTCGCTTGTAGCTTTGGTTCTCATGTTTGTGTTAAAATCAATGTAATCTTTCATAAAAGGCTTCTGATCGAATGCAATAACTCTATTCACATGTTTTAACACCATTCCTTGTTCCAGATAGAATTTCAAATTTCTAGAATGAACAACATATTCTGTTTTGTTTAAAAGAGTTGTGCAAAGTTTGTTGTTATAATGTTCTGGAGCAAGAGGCAAATCTTTATGATTTTCATGTAAATTCTTCGGATATTCTAGATCAACTTCGAGAATATAGCCATAATCTTCGTCGCCAGTGAGTTCCAAAATTGTTTCTTTCCATTCTGCAGTTGTGTAAGTTTTTGGATCCATCCACTTGATTTCGTTATATGGTAAATTTTGCATTAGGCCATACCCATAAAGGTTATTTGCATCGACGTACAACAAATAGTTTTCAGGCTTTGTCTTATCAAAATCTTTCAAATATTTGTTATTTGCTTTCACATATCGTTTAATACACTGAGAAATGCCTCCGCGAATACCTTTTTCGATCATCAAATACATGTTATAATCACTAATTAATTGTAATTCTATCTGCGTTAATTTTAACATAGCATCCCAAGCAAGACTGGGAGCTGTTAAATAGTGTGCTGGATCAAGTTTATAGCAATTCAAACAAATGTTTCTGAAATTTTCAAAGATATCAGCGAGCAATAGAACATCTTGAATGTTATAGAGATCGGAGTAATTTCCCAGATTTTTTACTTTTAATTTGTTCCATACATTTAAGTAGTGTTGAAAATCTTTCTCAGATATGCTCTCGTCTGTCAAAAGTGAATAGAAATCTTGAATTCTCAATTCTTCTGTGTAATCAAGTTTTTCAATACTGTCGATAAATTCGTAAGGAAATATGCCTTTTCCAGATAGAATTTTAAAGATTTCTTCTTCGTCATTTGGTTGTCTATCTAGAATTGCGTTCAGACCATCTTGTATAAAATGATTTGTATGTTTGAAGTCTTCTCTCTTTAGATTTTTAGCTAACTTTTCAATAGACGATGCCATAAATCTGAACGTATCTACGAAAGAAAACTTGATGAACTTTCTTGGTTTATCATCTTCAAACTCATATCCATATCCAGAATTTACAGAATAATTTATATATTTCTCATCTGTGTTTGCGATCAAATCAACATTACCATACTGTTTTGCCAACTCTTTTATGTACAAATGAGTATCGTAACATGACATATTGTGGCAGAAAACGGGAATATTTTGAGGAAATTTGAGATTCAAGTTACAAGATAAATGAGCAGCACCTCGAAATTTACCTGTTAAATGACAATGATCTCGTACTTTTTTTCTTGTTTGATTATCAAAACCCTCAAATTCACAAATATGACAAAGACTGGAATTTTGATACGAAATTTCTTCTTCTTCAGTTAATTTCATAGGTATTTTATTCTTAGAATTATACTTTTTAGCTATGTATTTCGATAATTTATTAAGTTCTTCAAACAATTTTGCAGGAACATTTGGCAAATCTTCTTCATTTTTTGCTCGATAACATATCGGCTTGTACATACGATTGGTCACATTAGACACTAAATATAGAGTAAAACCATATGGAATGTGCTTCTGAATCTTGGTTGTGATCGATTTTTGCGGATTGTTTTTGCATGTGGGAATCTTCTCTAATATGCTTTCAAAATCCATATAAATAACGTAAGGATGAGAAAATTTCTTTTGATAATTAATAAATGTTGTTGTTTGACCTGGAAACGGCATAATTGGCTTACAAACTTCGTGATTTTTACAAATTTCTAAATGGTCTGTTAAATCTCCAGATTTGTAGAAATGGCTTAAACATCTTCTACAAAGAAATTTTTTATTTTTACACTTAGATAACTGAGAAAATACAAGTTTGTTTAAATCTGTTATCAAAACATAATGAGATTTGTCATCTTGTTTAACATACAATAAATCGATTTCTAACTCGGCATCATAAATTTCTGAAATTTGCAACGGAACAATATTGAGTTTTTCATCAAAACTATAGACATTTACAGACATTTTCGGATAATTATACTTTGCTTTACTGCTTCGTTTTTCAAATAATTGTATATCTTTTAAAGACATAGGATAGTCGAACCCAGAAAATATCTCGTCATTTACAAATTTTTCATATTGTTTTGCTCTGTCTACATGAGTTTCTGGTTTTTCAATAGCACATCGGATAGAATAAATAAAGCAATAATCATCTTTATTTTTGATATTTATACAAGCTTTCTTATCTTTGATTTTCTTTGGTAAATCGATATATGATCCTGCGTTCATAAATTCATGTTTATTAAGGCTCAAAATCAGTTGTTTACAACGTTTTAATGTCCATCCAGAACCTCGATTTGGATGATTTGTCTGTTCTCGATGTGTTAATTTATTAAATTGTTTAGAAATAAAGTCGTTTATGTCAAAGATTTCGTCTGCTTTTATAGTAAAGTACATTGGACAAGTTTGTGTTTCACCGTTCACTAAAGTTCTTTCGTATTCGCATTCCAAAGAGATATATCCTTTACTGTTTTTCACAGTTTCTTGAAATTTTTCGATTAAACTTTTAATTTCCGGGCGCAAAATAGAAAGATATTTGTAAATTGACATGAAATTATCGTTTAAATTCGTTAAAATGTATTGCTTGAAAAGACCGTGTATAGACGATAAAACTTCTACATCAATGATATTTTCAGATTTGTGTTTATCAATTTCTTCGATCATTTCAGACTTTGTTTTATCGTTTGTTTCAATGGACAATTTTTCAGCGATTGAATTAATTTTTTCATCATTAAATAGATTGAGATTTTTCTTTTCAACTTTGAAATTTCTCTTTAATTCTCGTAATTGTTCAATATTGAACATCTTTTCGTGATCGACAATTTGATTTTCTTTGGCCCATTGTCTTAAATGATTCAATTCCTTGTAGTAAATGTCTTTGTTCTTTAAGTGAATCTTTGAGTTGTAATGTCGATCGAAGTTTCTTCTTAAAATTTCTTTTTTGCAAAACGGACATGTTACTTTTTCACCCTCCATTTAAATAGGGAAAATTTCTTAACTAAGGTTTGTAGGAGGTAATTTAAATTCTATAATACTATTTTTTCAATATTTTTAGAATTTAAAAAATTAATGATTTTTATTTGAATTTGACAGAAATCAGCACAATTTCTGGTGAAACAGTGATAGATTCTTCTATTTATTATTTAAAAAATGTGTAAACTAAGACTTAAAATTATTGAAAAAAATAGTATAGAGAATTTAAATTGCCTCCTACAAACCTTAGTTAAGAAATTTGTCTTATTTAAATGGAACTACTAAAAGAATTAAATGAGGTTGGTGATTTAAAGATCAAAGAATATAAGAAATTAATGGAATTAGAAGAAAATAAGAAATACAAAATTTTGAATCTGGAGAAAATGAAAGATAAATTCGGGTTTACAATAATTGCCGAGTTGGAAGATTATAAAGTACACTTACCGAACAGATTTTTGACTGTTTTGGATGAAAAAAAGATTAAAGAATTGAACAAAAATGAAAAATTACACTTGGTTGTTACTGGAAAGAAGACTATTAAAGATAAAGACTGTGTTACAATTAACTTCGTGGAATAAAGATTTCGAAGATTTCTGGATTTTTTCATTAAAACAGCTTAAGAAATTAGAAGCCTACAATGAACAGTAAAACAGCTAAAGATTCGGTTATTTTCCATTCGTGGTTTCCTGTTAGATTTCTTAGATTTGTTTATGGTTCAATGGACAGTATTTTACATTGATTTTCTGACTGTCCCAAAAGTGGTCTAGGAACCCCTTACTGTTTGATTTTACAGATTCGTTTATTGTCCTTTAAACAGTATTTTCCGTTGGTTTTCTGTTTACTCCAAAAGTGGTCTAGAACCCTTACATTCATATCTACTTATATATATATATATATATATATATATATATATATATATATATATATATATGTTTCATAACTCTAGAGAAACAAAAAAAGTTAATGAGAAAATAAATCAAATGTCTTAATATTTTTAAAACTAATATTGATAGATTTATAGAATGACGCAAAACATACAATCGGAATAAATTTGCTTTAAAGTACACTTTACTGAGATTAATTTCCACTCTATTTAAAGGGCAATCAGAGTACATTCAGGTGATTGCAGTTGGTTACAAACAACATCAGTCAGCTCTCATCAAAATCGATTACTCGGCTTTAATAATAGTTCAGTAAACACAGTATATTCTCTAATCTGGCACGGACGAATCGTATAAAAAGCAGCGGAGTTTTCCACACGACAGTCCGTCTCATTATTAACTCATCAGTGCATACATTCAATCAATTGGCTTTACGTCATTTTTACATCTTTACTTAATTTGAGAAATCAAACTATCCGGCCGAAGAGGACCATTAATGTGGGATATTTTTAAAAGATATTAAAAGATAATTCGAGGTAACTGTATCTTTATTCTTAAAAGTGGTTATCCGAGATACACATACAAATGTCGAGTGGGATATGAACTTTTGAAGTTGTTTTTCATGGAGACAAAAGAAACTTGTTTTGGTATTAACTACTTTGATGAAGGGAGGTTTAAGCAATATATTTAATTAAGATAGCCCGAGAAGACTACTAGAGTGCCGCGAGCTATAAAGTGTTGTCGAAGTGCTCTGGAGGCTTGAGCGTTGAAGAACAATTTTGGACTCAGGGCAGCGTCGGAGAGGTCAGCTATTTTGCAATTGCTTCCCAGAGGGGTTGTTTGAATTGCTTGAACATAAATATTTCCCTCTCACACCAAATATAGATTACAGTACTGCTTAAAACTATACTAATCAAATAGGCAAGTATCTCATGTACATTAAAAAACTTACTGAAAATATTTAAATTATAAAGAAACTGACTATTTCAAAACAACATAAAATGTTACATTTTCCTAATTGCATGGTTTTATTTTAAAGCAGTGGAGTTGATTACAGTTCTGCCCTGGAGACGTGAGCAGCGTTCTTAATTCCTGTCCCTCCTTTTACTGTCGCACCGTTCCATTTAGTAAAATGCAACTTTTCAAAGCAAGATTCTCTTCGAAAATAAGGACCTCCCTACCCTTACATTATGGCACGTGATGAAACTAAATCATCTTATAACAGTTTTAAATTTAAAAGTAAACATATTTAAATTTAATTCATTGATAATAGAAATATAATATAAACACCATATACTGTAGACCAGAGATTATAACAATACATTTATTTGAAATTTAAATGACAATACAATATTTTTAAGTACCTGTGATCAAAGAAAGTGTTCGAAATGTTCCCCTCCCGTCATCTGTCAATGTAGTAATCAAAGCCAGGAATCAATAGTTATTACCAGTCACACAACTACTGTTAGAATGTGAAAGTGGCTCTTTGGGTTTTCCCAAAAAGTGAACTTTGACTGCAACCGTTGTTATCTGTATTTTGTTCAACATTTTGAATACTTACGTTGATCACAGGTACTTAAAAATTGGTTTTTACTTGTAATGCTTAATAATTTACATTGTTCAATTGTTTTAAAATTCAGATAGCTGTAACTACTGAATGAATCCACCTTTTAAAGTTCGGTTTGCGGCATTGTACTCTGCTAAGTAAGACCTTTAATTTGACCAAACTTGACCTATGCTTTAAGAATTTTGTCTGACTCCTTGTGTACCATCCCCCAAAGGGATTATCCGATCGGTAATTGGGCAGATGTGTGCGTTACTATCACCAGTTAGCACGTGTAAACTTTGGTATTTTTTTATATTGTGGTTTAAAAATTAAAAAAGAGGATCCAGACTTCATTGTCACCCTGTATAACTAAGTGCAGAGAGTAAGACTAAGAGTAAGAGTAAGAGACTAAGAACAAGAGAAAACTCCAAAAACTCTATAGGTCTAAAGAACTGAATTAAAATGTAGACTAAACAGAAATGTACATAATTTCTGATACCATACAAATACTTTTATAAATATATTAATTACTATAATTACATAATACTTAATTATATCTCACAAAATATCGTCCTCTTAAATGATACATTTGCTACATTTTGAAATTGTTTTAATTTCTTCAGCTTAGAGTCTAATAGATAGAGTTATTTTTAAACAATATTTTGGTCTAAAACGCCAGCACACTTCCAGTAAGTGGAGTCTATGCTCGCTGAGGTGTGAAGCAATCTCTGAACCGGATATTACTTCGGGATTAGCGTAAGAGGGCAGTTCTAGCAGACTCGTTCCCCGGCGCTTCGAGTGGGCCAGAATTTTAAAACTCGAGGGAAGGCAAACTGCGGAAATTAATTAATGCGTTTGCAGCTTGAAGCATAAATTTCACTTATATGTGAAATACACCCTGCAGTTTGATCCAGGTCATATATTTAAATAAATGAATAATTTACTATAGACATTAATTAATCCAGGCAATAAATTATGGAACTTTAGAAAATATATGGTAAAAAGTATAAAAACAATTTTGTAATGTTCTATCAGAGATACCATATCCTTATTTGCACTCTTCAATTCCGTATATAGTGTTGTATGTAATTATACCCATTCCTCTAGTAAAATTGTTCTATTTTTACATCTCTTCTTTAGCACTTAAAACTTAGGAATTCTATGCCATTTGGTGAACATCAGTGATTTGAAGTCTGATCATCCATTCAAACAAGAAGACCTAATCATTATCACCAGATATGCCTAAAGGTATTAAACAGACCTATCCGATACTTGCCCAAACATTTTACTTTTTAGTGGTCTCAGGAAATTCCCGACGTTCTGAGTCAGTACTGAAAATGTCCTTCTACGAATAACGTTCTCTTCCAAAGTATTGTTTTACTTCACCAAGAATTTTGACACCATAAGTCAACTATAGTGATTAAAAATTTAACACTAAGTGTATTTTCTGCTGATAATATCTCTCAGATGAGGTCATATGGGTCAAGAGGTTCACTCCTGGTCAATTTCCTTACTCCTCCACTTATCTGTATGAAATTGTCTGACTAAAACACATCATCGCATAAATCCTTTTAATCTCTAAATAATCAATTACTGTAATTTAAACAAAATAATCATCGTGTTAAGTTGAATTTTCATCGCATATTACATTGTACAGGGAAGTAGTTGATTAATTTGAACTAATAAATTTAACGATTGTAGATTCAAAATACAGTCGAGCTAAACTATTTACAAGTAATTTATTAAACAGGATTTTTTTAATTAGAAACTGTGTGAGGAACATGGTATTAAGTATAAAAATGCATTCGAATTTGCCAGATATTGCGGAACTACTACAGACTAAAATAATAATATATATCTTGATGTTCTTCTCTGAGTATGCGGTCAAAACCAAACTAGATTCTCTCTATATATCTATCTTACTCTCCCTTTTTGAGTATTATATGAGAACTAATGAGTGAAATAGTTAAATATAAACAGCTAAAGAGCTCCTAATAAATATTTTAACTAAAGTTACATTTGTATAATTATAGACCAATGTATGAGTAACAGATTTAAAAAGAAAACAACATGAGTTAAATAAAAAAAATTATAAATACAAACTGAACGTATTACAAAGCAAACTCTAGTCAAACGTTAATATTCGACAGTTTCAGAAGGTAACAATTCGCCAACACTCGGTATGTTGCTCTAACAAGAACATGTTGTCAGATTCCCGCTGTGGCTAAAAACTCCGTCTGTGTGTTTCGCTTTGTATTTTAACTGAATCTATTGCTGTTTAACTGTTTATAAGTGTATTATAACTTTTTAACTCAAATCTGCCTGAGGATATTGTAACCATAATAACTAAGAACAGTAAATACGCTACACCATGTTGTCCTATATAGTTACCAGTAGGTTGTGGTATAAGATTTGAGTAGGCAAGAAATGATTGTGAAATGTCCTATGCTATAAAACTGTAAATAGTTACAGAATCATATGATATCAATACAAATTTGACCATATTTCTCGGTCGCGGAATGAAAACACAAAACCATCATAGATATTTAAATAGTAGTATCGCAAAATCTAAAACTAATGTACTATAAGGTGAACCGTTGACAGGCTTCTAATTCCGCTGCTTTTTGTACGATTCGTCCATTCGAGATTAGAGAATATAAAATATATTATTTTGTATTCATTTGAAAATAATTAATTAACTAGTTAATAATGTCAACATAACATTATGACAATGTGCAAAAAGAGGTTGTTGATAAATTAGAATATAATATAATATTTTTAATTAGAAAACAATTTTATGATATAGTTTTTGGAACATTCAAGGTATTGCTATGTAAAACTTCTTTCCATACATAATTTGTACACTTACATCAAAATATTCCTCTGTATCACCTTTTTACTAAACTTTTCGTTTTGACTTATAGGCTCTTAAAACTATAGGGTGCTACAATTAAGTCTAAGAAACTGCTTCTGTTGCAAAATAAATTATTTCGAGTTCACAATGCATTCATAATACGCAGCTTAAAGTAAACCACTTTTCCATATACTCTCCATATAACCTAAACTTGTTTCTATATTCTATTTATACATTCATGGGGTATGTCCGTTTAAATAAACCTTGATTTTATAAATATTTTTCTCATCGTGGCTAGAATAAAATAAATAAATCAATTCTTAACTACTCCGTCCATTATAAAACTACATTTGAAAGAACACTTTTTGAAATTGGGTAATATTTTTACACAATTGTTAATTGGTTTAAGATCTCAATGAAGTATTTCGTACTTTATATAGTGTAAGACTCGACATCAGAATGTTTTTATGAGTTTTACTTCGTTTTTAAGGATTTGTATTGTATAATAAAACGTAATACTCATTTATTGTTATTGATATTTAGATTTATTTTATATTTTAACTGAAAAATGGTTTAATTCTTTGTTATTATTAGTAATATATATATATATATATATATATATATATATATATATATATATGGTATTTATATATTTTATATAGTACTTAAAACATTGGAACGGCGTTTATTAAAACAATAAACGTAAAAACAATCAACGGCACCTAGGAATCCAACAACTGTGTTTATTTGCAATAGTATGTTGTGTTGTATAGTTGCAATAAGAAACATATAGACGAGACAAAAACACTATTAAACTTAGGGATAAAGAAAACACACAAAAACACGAGAAAGAGGCTAACATAAAAGTAAAAACTTCCACATAGTTTGTCTGAAGCCTATCGTATGAATTGAAATGAAGCCTACATAAGATATCGGGAAACGCAATTCATTAAAATGAAATTATTTGAGGTTACATACATTGAATTGGTAGACCAGCCAATCAGTAAAACAACAGTCGATATTATTCCTATTTGTTTACCAATTCTGATAAATAAACTAATAAGGGATCATAAAATATAAAACAGATTAATGATTTGTAATAAAACATGCAATGTTCCAGCATGTTTTAAGAATGTCATCACAATTGAACCAATAATAAAAAAGCCCACTCCCGTACTCTTCTTTTTACCACTATCTTGTTTCCCCACTGACTAATGCCATTTACTTGGCAACAAGTCAATTTTAAGTGGTTGGTCGTAAATTCTGTAGCTCAGTTATAATAATTAGTGTTGTTTTGATATTAATTAGATTTAGTGGACTTAACACACAGCAAGATGTTTGTGATTCCTAACATTCACGTCACAACGCTCTGTTTTAATTAGTTAATTTCAATATAGATTTCAGTTATTAAGGTATGCGGTTTTTCTATCCTGAGGCGAGATCAGATTGCAGATCTCAAAACGTAGTGTTTCTAATTTTGTATATCACTGAACAATGGCAAGTGTCCAGAATCGGCCTGTTTTAATGCTTCTCTTGCAAATGTATATTCAACGAAACGTAATTAGTTCTAAGTAAATATGAAAAATTACAGGTATAAAAGTAAATTTATCTAATGCGATAGTGTTTCAGTGTATACCAATACCAGTCTGTGCACACTATTTTTCATTTAGAATATTTTAATAATTTTCATAGCTGGAATGTAATATTTAATTGAAAACACAACAGATAAATAACAATGAATGTATACACAATCAATTGGGGTTGTAATTTAAGCCATAAATATCTGATTGTGTATTGTGCTTTGTCGAACACAATGGCTTATCGATAATTTATTAGCGACAATCAACTGTCCCAACCCTCCCTTTCCTAAAGCAATGCCAAGGCCACCATATTTATTTCATGTTAAACGACATTAGATGTTTTGCTATCTGTTAGTTATCTTTCTCTGAAATTTGAAAAAAAAACTTTAACTAATAATCAGCTTTAACTAAACACTACAACGACTAAAACATACAGTTTTCAATTAATATGTCTTAATGTGTAGAGTTTTAAACTTGTATATATCTTAAATATATAGTTAAATTTTGGAAAATAAATTTCAATGAGCACTATAAGCAAATTAAACAAAATTATTATCTGGACATACATATTTCCTTTAAAACTAACTTATCCATGTTGTTCGGATAAAATACTCACCTACTTGAAAGTATCTACGAGTAAATGTTAAATTTGTCTTAATTACTAACTTTAATTTATGTAAATCAGCCGTAACCATCTAATGCCTAAACCATATCCAAAACGAAAACAGAAAAAGACTTTGCAACTGATTTCTTGTATAGTGCCGTGTATTTCCTCTACTGTAAAATATATCTGACACATAATCAGAGTTTATATTTTTTATAGGCGTGCTGCTGAACAGATTCTAAAGTATTTAATGTGGCATTCAGTTATTCGTATGACATAACGATTACTCAGCACTTTTAGCTAACTGAGATGAGTTAGAACATGCAGTTTGAAATTCTTCCTCATATTACGAAAAACATGATAGTATATCACGAATACAAATTACAAGCTGGTCTTTTATAGTAAATATGTCGTGTTAATTTAATTTAAACAGCAGATATAACATTATATCATAAAAATTACTTTTATTGTTGATGACAATTTCAGGTAATCAGGGAATTTCAACACTGAGCGACATACAGGAACACCAGGGAAACCGGAGTAATGTAAAGAAAGGCGATAATTTTTTCATTGGGTACCTAACTGGCTGATCGTTAGCAAAGCCTATCACTTAAGGAGCCAGAGAACGGCCTCTCTGACAGTCTGCACGATACAGAGAAGGAACTGATCTTCAGAATGTTTTTGCGTCAAAGTATATTTTTGTATTGGGATCATAGATTTCGGTGATGGTTAATCCCTTTCCATGGAAAAAAGGCTGAGCATTAACGAACGGTTTGATCTTATGGTTGATTATATATCAATTTGTAAGCAAAAAGTGAATATAAATAATCATGTGACATTTGTTACGTAATACAATATGTATATTGAGCTGTAGATTAAATCTATAGATAATTTTCTAGCACGAACAAAATAGTTATTTTGTTACTTATCATGTCGAAATAAAATAAAGAAACTTATAGAAATAATAAATAGGAATACAGTTGGGATATTATTACTGACATTAAATTGTCATTTATGTTGGAATACATTTCAATTTTAATAATCCAATGCAACTGTGAACTTATTATATTACATAGGTAGTTTAATTTTTAGTTATTACAATTACGAACCCATAGTTAGTTATAACCACTCCGATACACTTTGTATTCATATTTAATAATAAAACTCGTACTCTTTAACATATAGTACATGTCCGGTCTAAAAATATTACAAGTGCCAGAGTTCAAGTACTTCGAAGGTATGGAAAGACATTTTTAGTGTGTTCGTTTATGGGAGATTGTAAGGAATGTTTCTTATGATTTAAACCGATCCACCACCTCTGCATTACCCCCTCAGTAAGCGATTCCGATCGCGCCTTGGTTGAGTGTGTAATACGTAATGTGGTCTATTTTTTTCAGATTGCAATTATTTAGTTAATCCACAGTTCTACGCGCACTTACAACACTAAGACAATGTGCATAAACAGGTTTTTGATAAATTTAAATATAATTTAATACTGCTAATTAGAAAAAAATTTACTGACAAAATTATAACGTAGAGTTTAGATTATAAAGAAAATGCCTGTATCAAAAGAAAAAAAATTGAAAGTTCATGTAGGAAGTGTTTGATAGACGAATTGATATCCTTTTGAAAGGATACATCACTTTCAATGTTTTTTTAAAAATGTAATACATTAAATCTAACTTTTTATATTCAATACTTGAAAAATATCATCATTTATCTGTTCTTAGCAAGGAAACATATTGTTCAATAACAATTTACGGTTTTTCAATCCAATTTAAGTTTTACCCTAATGTTTACAGTCACAAATTTATACTATGGGATAATTTTTATAATACTTATATTTAATTTAATGACTTAAAAGCAACAGAAAAATATACATATATTTAATATTAACTTTTATTTGTTTTATTATTATTATCTATTTTTCATCGATGTCGTACCTTCTCTTGTGTGCGCAGATGATTTTTTTATTGTTCCTGTTTTACGTAACAATATCTTAGGTAGTTTATCTGTACACTCTGAACCCTTAGGTTTCTTCTTCAACTTGTGTGTGTGTGTGTGTGTGTGTTTGTGTGTGTGTGTGTGTGTGTGTGTGTGTGTGTGTGTGTGTGTGTGTGTGTGTGTGTGTGTGTGTGTGTGTGTGTGTGTGTGTGTGTGTGTGTGTGTGTGTGTGTGTGTGTGTGTGTGTGTGTGTGTGTGTGTGTGTGTGTGTGTGTGTGTGTGTGTGTGTGTGTGTGTGTGTGTGTGTGTGTGTGTGTGTGAATGTTTGCTAACGCATACTGAAATACCATGGAGTAACAAGCACAACAATCAATCTCGATATTCGTTTATAGAAATCTCCATACAACATTCCAAGCCTTCAGGAAAGTTCATTCTAGAGGTATGGTGAGGACAGACACTATATTTATATAGATATGGAGTTTTTCCTGCCTCTTCAGCGGTAGATTCGCTCACGTGGAGCAATATAATGATATTTTATTCTTGAAGCATTATGTTATCGCTTATCTCACAATACAGAATATTTATTTAACTAATTCTAAATGGCGTATAGCATAAATAATTATACAATTTATACGATAAATATGTTTGTACATGGGTACATATGCCAACATGTAAAGGTTGTTGCTGACTGTAGTACGTTTGTAGAGGTGATGAAAGAGGAGTTCCTAAGTAGAATTTAAGTGTGCCATATGTTGTTTTTGTTTCCTTGAGACTTTGCCTAAGAGTGTTTGTTGTTCGTAAAGTTTGAATCATATTTAATTTTAGCCTATGTATTTCAAAATTATCACGTTATCTAACAAAAAAGTATTTCATCATTTTCTAGGGAATACATACTTGTAGCCAAGTGTCCAAATGTTTAAGTCTAATCAAGCCTATTGTAACATTATACATACTTTTCATTTATGTGGATAATTAAAGTTATTATTTTTCTCAAACTAAACACTTAAATTGTGAATTTAACATTAATTTTATTGAATTAGCCATCCATTAAAATATTACAATAATTTCTAACGTATTTTTTTACAAAAACTTAAAACATTTACCTTTAACAATACGTATTACTACGAGTAGTATGACGTTGACTAAAATACATCATCACTTAATTAACAGTGTAAGAAGAGCAGAGAACTGGCCGTATGATTTGATGTATTACAAAGCCACCAACTTTGGCTGCCAGCTTCTCTTTTGTTGGGAGCTAAAAGCATTCTATTAGTTTAAATATTGTGTGTGACAATTTTTACATCTAAGTGGTCCAATTATATTGTGGTTCCGAGATTAATGAAAGTTACAAAAGTTTTCTCCTACTTCATTATTTTACTGGAGTTATAATCACGGTACAATCGAGATAAATGTATTATTTCAGTATTTCTACACACCTCTACCTGTTACATTACATAGTAGAAACAAAAATTATCGCCAAACTTTAATTAAGTAATATCTCCAATTGCACCTTTATTGGACGGTGTTGTTAAATTATGAAAACTAATTTTTATAAGAAGGAAAATTCATAAATTGTACAGCTATACAAAAACGAAGCTTTCTTACAAATTTTACTCTCCTTTCTTTTCAATTATTCTACACTTTTGTTTCCTAATGCCAGCAAATTTTATTATTTTTTAGGTAACTGCAAAGCTCGTACTCTCATGAGAAAAAATTAAAGATCCAAAGAAGTACGTATGTGATAAATTGTAAGATAGAGCACTTCTTGACGAAATATTTTTAACTCAGGAACAGTTCTGGATGTAACTGTCTCATGTGCAATGGTGATCTCTGTTTCTTTTAACATTCCTCATAATAATCATTTTCACTCCATCACGTTCATTTTCAACAACAATACCCTGCCTAACATGTCTGTCTCTTTTAAATAGGCGACTTCCGATCTATAAACATATTTAAGAGATAATTTATTTAGTGCTCCACTGTTTCACTAATGATGCACAAACAACGAAATAAAGATTGTGAGTTTGGTTATCCAACCAGTACTTTATTGGATTGTAATACTTATGTTGCAATGTTACTTTCTATTAACGCAGAATAGTTAATGGTTTCATAACCAACCTTTGCAAGTAAGAAATGACATGGTTTCTATAACATTTAAACCATTTTTCAATTATTGTTATATTATATAACAGATTTTTCTATCCTATGGGCCACATCTAGTTTTTTCTTGGTTTTTTTAATGAGATTTAATTAAATTTGGCTGAATAATATAATAACACTAAAAATAATAGTTTAGAATTACCTGTTATTGACAAAAACTTTTGTCTAATGATTTTTATTAAATGCGCAGCTCATTAATAAATTAACCATGTCAATTGCCGAATTGAAGTACTTAATTAAAAAACAATGTACGTAATACTTACTCTAAAAGATAGAATTTTCTTACATTTTATTTCACAAAATATCCGTTCTTATTACAAATTACAAAAACGTGGCATTTTCTAAATTTAAATGTAGCGTTAGTTTTTCTAACATTTCTAATTTAAATATTGATATTACCTCGTCGACGGTAAAAATTCAATGTTTACTGTATAAAGGAAGTCATCTAAAGAGCCAATACTTTATCCAAGATCCGAATGCAGTACATTCATTAATCTCTCTATAGAATGCACAAATATGAGACTGCAGACTTGATTGAGACTGATTTAGAATCCGGGGACAAGAATATGTCCTTTCATAATATTATAATACCAGATTTCCAACGTCATAAATGAATCTGTAGTTAACATGATTGCCATAGTTTATCTGATAATTTCTTTTATAAGGAAGAGCAAAATTTTACAATCATCACACTCATCCCTCGCCAAACTAAGGTTTGGTATTGTGTCCACGTGTAAATTCTGCTTTCAGTAAGTAGATCCAAACTATTCAAATTTCTGTATATTCGTCTTGATATGGACAGTACAACCCAGATTATTCTTGTGTGTATGATTGTAAAAATAAGTGTAAAATGGAAAGAATATGTGATAAAATAAATCATTTAAAATGTAAAGATGAGCTACTCATCTTAACGCTATGAGAGGTACTTCTTAAACACCACAAAAACATGGGAAGTAACATATAAGACAGGCGTAAGACAAAATAAATTATTTAACTAATTCGATTTTTAATACAAATTACAGTTTAAATGGATTTGATAAAATTTACAACAATTTTGGTTTTTTTATGTTGCTTAACATTAATGAACGTTAATTTTTACTCTTCATTACTTAATAATTTATTCAAACTTGTAATTAGAAAGTTAATGCTGGATTAATTGTTAGTTAATTTAATAAAAAATTAAACAATTTCTGCTCCTTATACTTCACAATTAACCAAGGGGTTTTTTAACCAAACCAATGATTTACAGTTTACTAATATTTATAAAATCATAATTTTGTTTTTGTGATCTAACCAAATAAAAGAGTAATTTAGTGTTTAATTTAAGAGTTTCCTTACAGAAACCAAGACTAAACAACTATGTTTATATGCTTAGATATGAGATATAAATTTACAATATCACGCAATATTATAACTAAAGTAATCATCTAGCAGCTGTTTCACATTTAAATAAATTACAAATATAATAATGATTAGAAATAAAATTTCAAGATGTTTAGTTTAATAACAGATATAATGTAATATTTTTTAAATATATCTTTTTTATTGAATTATAAATAATTTAGCAAAGACAATTTAAAGATTATTTTCATCCAATTTTCTTCTCCCAAAACACATTTCACAGTACTGCTCTTGCCGTCACGGTGGAGCCCCTTCTCGCATTTCTTTTAGGGCACTACTGGAAGAATTCCCAGTAAACTGGCTGCTCTCCAAAATCTGTATGGTCTGGTAGACTCCCTGCTAGAGGCCACCAAAACCAAAGTAATAGTTAGCTTAACTAATTGATCTGTATGTTTGTTCGATAAGATATATATATATATATATATATATATATATATATATATATATATATATATATATGGAGGTAGGTACATAAGGTGGAATATCTTTAATTAATTTTTTATGTTTTGTAAAGATCATGCACGTGGAGATTAATTTACTTGGGAATATAGAGTCTGCATGAGTTGATAGATTCAGGGTTGAATGTCTGTAATATTTGCATGATCAGATGATTACGTAACTCTGGAGAGTTCTAGGAAGGATAAGATGAGATAGCTCGTGCAAATCAGCATTCAGTGAGAAAGAAAGGTTTGGTGGAGGAAAAGGTGGTGATAGGATGGCTAAAACCCGTGACACCTTCCCAAAACTGTTTATAGTTAAGCTCTGTATTAACAGAATCAGGGAGTAATTAAAACATTGGACAATGAAAAATTATGTTTAGAGAAATGTGATCACAGTATTATTAGATTTAATCCTGAGAGTTATGTCACATATGGTGCTATATATGTTAGGATGGCATGATAGTAAAATAATACCGCTATAAGATTATCCTCCACTGTTATTCAAAATATTTTGAATGGGTTTCCTCACTTAATAAACTAATCATGTAAGTTTATATTTGGGTAAAAAGTATTCGTAAAAGCCTAGAATATTTAACAGTAAAAGACAGCAAATAATAAACTCAAATTTTAAGCTTCTTTAGCACACATATTATAGCTGACCGTGTAAAACTATGAAGAGGACATACAAAAGAGCGTAATAAAGTTAGTTTTGATTGAAACTGATAATAAGATATAATTACATATTTATTATTAGTACAATATCAACTTTAATTAGCACCGTAAAACTGGAAAACAATTGTTACATCTTTTAAGCAACTCAATACATTTTAAATATTCGTGATGATATGGTTAATTTTGATTCGTAATACGAATTTTGATTAATGTAGGATTCATAATCTTCAACTATATTCACATAAAATCATCTTTCATTCATTCCCAATGATGTAAACTCCATTCGTTAGGAATATTGAAAAGTAGTTTGGATCATTATCGGTACACCTCCGCCCAATATTTCACAATTCATGAATAATAGTAATGTTTATATCGTCAGCAGTATTTTTAATGTATCCTTAAATCACTTTGAATGAGGCTCTGAAACTCAATATTATATAGGTGTATTTTACATTCTTAAAAATCTCATCATAACCGAAAGACCTTATGAAGCCCTTAGCATTGGTTTTCTGTACGTGTTTCTACTATTTATTAAAAATCTACATCCAATATTTTCACTTATTGATTTTTACAATCGATTGGTATAAGCTCTATTGATACATAGTCAGAAACATTAAATTTATTAGTATATATTTCCAACCAGACTGAAATCAATAGTTTAGTGGATAAGTAATTATAATGTAGTCGCCTGGAACTTATTCCTGATTATGAAACTGAACCAAGGAAACATTTTATAATGTATACTTTTTAGCAATTGAATTTAAAACTTTAAAATCTATTATGACATAAAATCATTTTAATACTGTGAGAAATTATTATTCTCCTAAATTAAAAATATTTATAATCAAGAGCAAAATTATTTTTTATCCATTATCTAGAATATTTCTATAGACAAAACTAGCAACTGATATAACCCGAAATGTTCTATCCATTAAATAAAATAAATATACACACTGTTTGAAGTAGTTTAGAGTTCAATGTAAGTTACAGTTCTACTCTTTGTTCAAAAACATTGTTTAACTTATATTGATAATATTGTTAAATAACCCATATTCTATAACTATGATATCACTACAAGTTGAACATTTTTCTTTTGGTTTAGCGACTAAGAACGGTTTAATTAATTTATCCACTGAGCACGGTCAGCCGTATTGAACAGCATTAATTCTAAAGTTCTGGATGTCGATTGCAATGCCACCAGCATTATAAAAATTAATGATTTGTTGTGTATTATTACACATAAAATGCTAAAGAGAACAGTGGAAATGATCAACTTAGGGTAATCCTGCTGAAACATAATGTACTTTCATACCAGCTAATAATTTTAACTGTGTGTATTATATTGCTTTGGAAAGGTCTTAAAAATATTCTAGGTACATAGAAATTATACGATTGTTGAATTAAAATCCTGTATCAAAAATTTTAAATATGATTAAGTTGAATTTATTTGTAACACTAATAAAAACGTAACATATACAAGGATTAACAATAAAATGTTTGCTGCAAAATTGAAAACTAGGCATCCTATTTTTTTAAAATAAGGTAACACAATTTACTTGCGTAAGAAAAAAACACGTTTCATTGAACGTTACTTAAATATTGCATTAAACTTTTCGTTTTTTCCAATATTTAAATTATTTTTGTTAGGAAACAATAACAAAGTCGGTTTAATACATTATTAAACCAATTACAAGAGAAGACCAGTTCCTTGCGTAAATACATTTTAGATTTCCAACATTAATTAAACTTCACTTTGCAAAACTGGAATAAACAAACAATCTATCGACGTAGACTTATTGTTGCAGTCTGATCTAGTAAACGTTTAACTTTGCCATACGTTTCGTTTGTTAATCTTAACTTACCTTGAAGAACTTTGTAGTAGATTAACTTTGGCATTGATTTATAATTGCCTTCTCTTGCTTAAAGCAACTAATATCCTTCTGACAATAATTAACGAATGTGGCGTGCTTAAACCTTAGTGTATTAGGGTTTGAAAGGACACATAAGAAATAGAGTAGATTCTACAACCTTCAAAATTGTAACTATGAAAAATAACCGCTATATAATCACAGACTATCGTGAAACATTACCGGCTAATGTATAAATAATCCTGATCAACCTTTCGGTAATATTAGATATCACACACAAAACTAAAATAAAAGTCCTATGTGAGACGTATAAAATAGTAAATTCAGTAGTCCTGCAATAGAAAATCTTGAGTTATAGCAGTTTATAAAGATTTTTTTTTGATAATGAACAGTATACTCAACATGTAAACTACTTTCATAAGTTAGTTAATTTAAACTAGCTTAGGTTATAGCAATTTTGCATTTTATGACTAAATCGTTTTCTTTACGCGTACCTCCACACGAAAAATGCATTAACTGAAGAAAAACTGTAAATGTATCTAAATAAATGCAAAGGCATACACGCCCTAATTAATAATTTGAAATGTTTAACGTGTTTAGAGAGGACTTATGCTATTCATCAGCTTCTTTTGATAAGACTGTCACTGCTTAAATCAAACACTTTATACTAACACATAATAGTTGCTAGTTTTTAGTTTCTACCCGGAGACAAAATCTCTCATAATATGGACATATACTGCTACGGATTGATTATGACTGAATATTTAATTCTTGATTAATCAGAATTGTTAATGTATGAGTTTTATTATGATAAACTTAAGAAATAAGATCTAGATTTGAATTTATACAATATGGATAAAGATAGTTTTTGTTTTTTCTAGAAATGAAACGAGATCCTTATAAAATTATTATTAGAAAATAAGGATGAGTTTGATACAAGTGATTATCACAAAGATCATGAATGTTTCGATAATATAAATAAGACAGCTATAGGAAAATTCAAAGATAAATATTGAATAGCAAAGTTTTTGAAGAATGTTGTGGATTGAGATCGAAAATGCACTCGTACAAATATCTAGATAAAAACCCGGTTAGTTATAAAGGAATTAGGAGAAGCGTTGTAAATAAAACTATAAATATGGGTAGTTTAAACAAATGTTTGTTCGAAGATAAATATTAATTTTGTAAGATGCCTTGCATTAGAAGTTATAATCATACAGTTACCATAAACAAGTTGGCACTCACATCGAAAGATGATAAGAGTTTCTTTTTAGAAAATTAGATCGAAACAGTACCGTATGGTTACAAAATCTTATACATTAGATGAATTAAATAAACTTGGAAACTTTGAAATATAAATTGAAGATGATTTAATTTAATTCACGGTCACAAATGTAAAAAGAAAACAAAAAATATGGATTCTAAAATTGTTCAAACTCAAAGTGGATTATATAGAATTACTGCAAAATTTTGAAAATGTAAAACAAATAAAAGATAGTTTATAAAGAATCTAAATCAAAAACAAGTCAGTGTTAAGAAAACATTGAAGAGTAAAGAAGAAATAGAAATTGAAGCTAGAGAAATTCATGCACCAATAGGAACAAATGTTAAAAAAATTATAACTCTTTTAATTTATTATTTATGTGCAGCAGATTTAGTTATAATGTCTAATATTATTGGGATCAAAACGATGTATTTAAGTATATATTAAATGTTATTGATACTTTCTCTAAATATGCTTGGTCAAGAGCGATTAGGAGAAAAACGGCAAGGATTTTTTTCAAAGCTTTCGAAGGTATAGTAAAATTTGCCATAAGGATGAAGAGGATATATAACATTAAGATTTATCTTACTGAAAACGAAGGGAAATCAAGTATTGTAAAGAGATATAACAGAACTCAAAATGAAAGGAAGAAAGTCATTTTTAAGATTAATAAAAACTTCAAATGTATTGATATTCTTCAAAAAATAGTAAACAATAAAATGATAGAGTTCAAAGTACAATCAAGATGAAACCGAAAGTCGTAGATAAAGATGCAGAAAAGGAGTTATTAGAGACAGTTTTTAAGTATGCTCCACCAGAAATTCACACGAAAACTAAATTTAAAGTCAGTAATCAACAATTGTAATAATTGCGAACAAGAAACAAAACATTTCCGAACAAATATAAGAACAAGGGATCAAGAGAAATATTCGTAATTTACCAAATTAATAATATAAATCCTGTAATTTTTAGTATAAAAGATTTAAATAATGAAGGAATAACCGAGAATTTCTACGAATATGAACTTAAGAAATCAAAACTCTAAATACACCTTTTCTATGTGAATGGTGTCAAGAATTCAAAGATTTATCCAAGTTTTATAAAGATAAATGCATAAAATATAAATTAAACATTTCTTCGAAAGAGTGTTTCAGTAAATATTACAAAGAATTGCAAGACAAAATAGAAACATTAACTTTAGAAGAGAAAAAAGTTGCATATGTAAAGAAAATAAGGATATTTTTAATTTTGAAATTGCCATTATAGTAAAGATAGAAATAAAGCTTTTTGTAGAGATTGTGCAAATAGAATTTTCCGACAAAGTCGTAAAAAGAAACTTACTGTGAATGTGGAAGAATTCTTCAATTGTTTCCTAATCATGCAAAAGATTTACAAACAAAATATCATAATTCATGAGTTTAATAAAATTATTAACACTATCATAGTGCAATTTAGATATTGTATCAGTCGAGATTGTATGATACTTGTAGTAATATTATTTCCGTTGTATAAAATATTTAAAGATTCACTCATTTTATTATAAATACTTATACTATTTGGATCATCATGTCTTAATAAAGGTTCCATTTCTGGGTAATCAATTTCAAGTTCTTTCAATCTTTTTAATATTTCTCTTTTTTGAGCTCTGTTAACGTCATAATAAGAATATTCCCACATGTGATTCTTTTTAATTAACACAAAAACATGGTGTTTTTTTCTTATCAAAATCTTTACAAACAAGGTCTGATTTCATTAAGTCAATTTTTGCAATTTGTTTTGCACTTATTTCAGTTTTTATTTAATCTTTAATTTGCAAGTGTTTAACTTCGTCCTCTAAATATTTAATCTTGTTTTCAAGTTTGTACTCACCATATTTCAGAATATTAGATAAAACTTCATCTAAAATCCAGTCTAGAAATAATTCTGCTATTTTCATTTTAGATTTATAAATTAAAGAATATATGGCTGGTTCATGGAAACAGTGTCCGGATGTAATTTTTGTAAGAGTAACGAATCGTTACTCTTGTCAGTATGTATATTTTCGAGTCATTTCTTATAGTTTACTTTAACATCATCTATGATCGCTTTCTTCGTATTTTCATATTATATTATTTCTGCAACACCTATTGCTTTGAACCAGAATTAGTTATTTGTATCTTTCAAAAAACAAACTTCTACTACAATGACTCTCAGATTCAAGACTGTTAAGATCCACCAATGTGTGGACGTTTATATGTTTTTGTTTTGAATGAAATGACTGATATTAAAGATATTAAAGAAGTTGTTAACAAATTATTACTTAATGAATATGGATTCGCAAAATATTGGTGACATATTTGGAACACAAATTGAAAGTGGAAAATTTTAGATGAGATTATTAAAAATAAAGTTAGTAGTTTGAGTTTTGATAGTTTGAGAAATGAGTTTGATAACAAGTTAGAAAATGTATTACAAAACCTTCCAGATTCGGGTGTTTTTTATGTAAAATTTGAAGATTTTAAAGCAGAATATTATAACAAGATTACTAATTAACTAACTTTGAGAACCGAATTTGATGAAAAAATTTAAATATTGAAGAAAGAGTTGGAAGCTGTAGCGAAAAACATGTTTAACCATTTTATGTCTCATATCGAAAAGGCAGATAACATTACTGATGCGATCAAAGTTTAAATCATTATGTGAGTTTGTCTGATAAAAAAGAATTGTTGGAGTAATACCAATTATTGATAAACATGATATTGTTGCTAAAAAGAAGAAATTTTGAAACCACTAAAATTATCAGAAAACATCGATGTTGATGATTTTATTGATCGGAATGTTAAGAATTCCATAAATGTTAAAGGAAGTAGAATTAGCAGTGTTAGTAAAAGAATTTCTTATATTATATAGGATATTACTGTGGTAATACTTTGTTTAGGCATAAAATGCTAATAATTTTCCAATTAAAATAATAATAACTATATATGTCAAGATTGGTTGATTGGCTGAATTTTAACTGATTATCTATCATCGCAGAAGGATCGCAATTTTTTTTTTCAGTTAAAGTTATCTCATTTTATAGATTTTATCTCACCAACACAAGAATTTGCTAAATGTGCATATTTTTTATTCTATCGATTTGTTGTGTTTGTTACCATTAACATAATTGAATAAAGTGTTCTAAATGATTTGTTAGTAAATTATAAATACCCCTTTTTTTACTGTTTACTAATTTTTTTTCATTACGAGGTATGAGTTAGCCACGCAAGTTTTGCATAACAAGCTGCATGTGAAATTAATTTCATTTCAAGCAACATGTGTTACTACTTCATAAGTTATAATGTCATTTAATTGTACAATTCATTTACACATTTATGTTTTTTGATACTCTCTAAGGGCCCAAAAAGACAACTTTTTGTGAAAGGTTAACCAAATTCTATGGAAATAAAATTTTGCTCCAAATTTGAACTGTATCGGTCTTTTCGATTTCAAAATATCGTGTGGATAGATTAGCAGACAAAATTACATATTTCCAGGCCATTGACTTATAAACTACGACAACGCTCAGCAAAAACCTTGAGGGTGCTATGATTCATTCAGTCAATATAAAACTTTAAATAGGCTACCTTTAGAGTTTTATAAATGTAATAACAAAACATATAACTCACGTAAAAGAGCCTATTTTTAAACATTTCATATTATTACAGTAAAAAATGCACAGCATTGTACTCTTAGTCAAAAGGTCCCGCGGCAGTTACACTGATTCTCTTTGTCATATTCTGATATTAATTTAGTTTGAATTCATGTATGAATGAGTGAGGTAATGAAAATCTCTCCATATTGACTATTCAACATTTAATATTCTTTTACTTGTCCTTTATGTTGTGTATTATTATGATAACAATGGCCTGATGGGTTAAAAGTGTAAAGTTGCATTAAAAATGTTAAGCATACGGCTGAAATATTTCTCCAGATATCTTGCACATTATATATACACAATTTTATTCCTTAAGTTAGTTTTCACAGCAGAGTTCTAATATTAGGTTGCAGTGAGCCAAGACGGGTAGGAAACATCAGAGTGCAATTAAATCAAATCTCGACTTTCCACTAAACATTTATTCTTACGTTCGGTTAATCCCATGGAGTAAAATGCACGATCATCTATAGCATTGTTGCTCATAGAAAAATAAAGCTTCAAGCAAACTTTCAAGTCTATAAGTAATTTTATTTTTGAGATAGTATGCGGACAGTCAGAAATATATACAGACAGACAGATAAGAAAATGTTATATAATACAAAACATTATACTTTTATTGCCAATTTTGCAAACAATTTTAACATTGCATAGCATGCGTCACATAATAATAATTGTATATTCATTAAAATAATGAAATGTCTTATGATAACGATTTAATTTTTTTAATATTGTAAAAAATATCGATTTTGGTTAACAATAAAAGTTGTCGAGCAATAAAATTAATATATAATAAAAAATAACTTGAACATATAAATAACTTGACAGGATGTCAACGCCCCTGTACTACCGCACATTGAAGCTAGTGAGATGGTCCATGAATTCACCAACGTTATAAAATAAATGAGACACTAAAAAGTGTCGCAATGTGCTTTTGAACCGATTTAGATCATTTATTGATTTTATTTCTTCAGAGAGCCCATTTAGAAACTGTATGCCGGCTTGAGAAGGAAGTTGCTCGTATCTTCTCAATCTATGCTGAGCAGGTCTAAGATTTTCGCGATACCTTGTGTCGTAGTTGTGAATGTCACGACCTCGAACCATTTGGCAATTAAACTGACAATGTACAGTAGTTTTCTGTATATACAAACATGGCAATGTTAGTATTTTGAGCTTCCTAAATAAATTCCTACACTACTCTCTAAACTTTAATTTAGCAATAATTCTGATATCTCTCTTCTGTAAGACAAAAAGTCTGTGGAAGTCGCTATTTGAACAGCCACCCCACAATATAATACCGTAGGATAAATGTGGGTTGACCTAACAGTAATATGCAGTTTCCATTATTTGATCTGAACAGTACTCGGCAAGACCTCTGTGTCTTATTTGTGTGTTATTTTCAAGCCTCTCGAGTGACAGGCTTCGTTAAAGCTTAACCAATAATCTCTCACATATGAAATAATAATAATGAAAAATTATGTTTTATAATGTTAAATATATAAGTCTTAAAGGGAATTAAGGGATAAGAAAAGGAAGATTTATTGAATGTAAGGTACTGCCAGCTGTGCACACAATCTCTTGACTAATATATAAACTGTTCCGCGAATTTATCAAACTGCCCTTCCTTTCATACAATATTGAACTTTTATACCTTCTTTGTTCAAATTATTAACAAATATTATTGGAGAATTACTCTGTGCTACGGTCATCACTTCATACAAAACGTTCAGTAGTGTTTTATAATGAGAGAATTATATAATAATACTTCTAATAGAAACACAATCTATAGCTTTAACAAAATTTCGTGATCTTTTAGGAAGTCGAATAGGCAAAGTTTCTATAAGAAAGCTGATTTCTAAACTACATTACAAAACAGGTAGTTTACTATTCCAATGCATGGTAGGATGCATCCCGTGTGGATTAAAATGCCTCACTGAGGTTGTATGCAAAATTTCAAGTCTATAGCTCATTTCATTCTGAAGATGTCCTGCGGCAGTCAAAACAGAATTTGTTCCAAACTACTGAGTGATCAAAGATGCTAAGCAAAATTCCATCAAGTAGAATGCACCATTATCAATCTCCATATAACCTAAAAGACATTTAAAAATGTAAAGTGATATCATGTGATTTGCATGATAACAATAAGAAGTCCAACTACACTACTTCTAAAATACGGATTTTCAAAACTTGTATGTTTTCCAGAAAAAGGTAGGTACCTCGTGAATCTGATGTTATTTTATGCAATGTACACAATAAAACTTTTCATATAAAAACACATTTTATAATCTTACTTGTTAGTTATTTTTACTCTAAAACCTGACTGGTAACTAATTACCTCAGTTTCAAAATCTGATATCCGCTTCGGTAAGACAGTTGGGGACAAAAGCACAAAGGACAACAGTTGCCTATCTGATAGACGTTACCATGGCAACCATTGTTGACGCCGCTTCCGTGTTAATTGCTGGCTTTGTTGTGTTTCTCAGACTCCTTGACCTAGCCGGGGATTGTTTTGTTTGTATTGGAATGGTAAGTAATCCGTTTCTTTTTTTGTTTATAAAAGTATTTCCATACGTGCTATTAAACAGGTGCCTAGTATTTATTATGTGTTATATAAAAGAATACATTACCGTTTTATGACAATACCTTTAAAAATCCCATTGGGTGTCAATGATATTCACTTCACAAAGAAAATATTCCTGGAATGAATGGAAATACAGTTATCACTAAAGATAGTGATATTTTTATTATTAGAGTACTGGCATTATATACAATCATACTGTATCATCCATCCCATCTGGCTAACTTCTAAGCTAAAATCCATTGCAGTAATTCATTGTATAAATAAAAACAAATGTTGCATAATAATATGAAACACAATTTACTGTTAATAGTACTGCAACTAAAAAAACTGAAACATTTCACCACCCGCTTAGTGCAGTGACTGAAATGCGACGCTGTCAAAGACATAACTCCTGGAATATAGAGTCTACCTCCACCTGAAGGAACACAAAAAGGAGGGTGACGAAAAACTTCAAAACGATTCTGTACATAGACATCAGAGACACTAATACGACAAAGTTTAATTCTGATCTATAGGTGAAGAGATGTTCTTATTGTCTCATCACCTGAACTCATTCCAAGGTTATGGAAATATTTAAAATAATTATAAATATGCACAGTTTTTATAAGCTTTTAAGTATAGGGCGTGTGTAAAATGTTTATAAACACCCAAATTATCTTTTTATAACCATAATGTAGTTGCCCGGTTGCTATACCGTGCTTTGGTATCGTGTCGAAATTATCGTAGAGAAATAAATTACGCACCTAATGAGACAATGAGAACACAACCTCATCTAGATTATCGAGAAGCTTGTGATAGTGTTAATATGATAATCGGAGGATGAAGTGGAATTGATAAAACATTCGAATTTAATCAACTCTACCCACAAAAGATACGTTATGAGTAAAGGCAACAAAAACACTTATATTTTTAAAATTACAGAGAGACGTGTGGAGTCTTGACTGGTTCTTACTTAGTACTTTTTTATAGCTCCAATCTTAACTTTACTAGTACAGATTTTAACCATAATTCCTCGGAAACACAATTCGTAATATAAAGGTTTTGGTTACAAATATCATATATCAAATTGTTCCACCTTAACTTGAATTATTTTATACGAATAATAACTATATATCCCCAATTTTAAACAATATTTCTACTATTTGTCTTTAAAAATGTTGGTTAATTTTTTATATGAATAAAACAAGCATAGGCCTAGTTAATTTCCGTATTCAAGCACAAAGCTTCTATTCTAAGACATAACGATGACTGGTCGAAGTCTCAGTTAAGGTACAGTCACAGTGTTGTTGTGTGATAGTGTATTGTAAGTTAATGTTATTAGATCACTAATTTTGTTATTTGTTGTTTTGTTTCGACGTGAAAACAGTTATTATATTGTTATAATAAAGCGTATATGAACATTTTCACTACAATTACATTATTTATTAACAGACTTTATATAAATACACCTCAGTAAAGCAGTTTTATTCTATTAAATTCTACTCAATATTATTTATTGTTACAAAATGTACTTGCTCCGCCGGGACTCGAACCCGGATCTCTCATTTGCCGCGTGAATGTGCTACCATTACACCACCCAGCCCTTACTTTTTACGATTTAATTATTTTGTATTTGTGCGTATCTCTCACATATGCGTATAAATAACCAAACTAACATATGATCTGAATACCAAATACCTGTCAAACGACGTTTAGTTACATTGTAAAATTTGTATAAATGGCAATACTTGAATTTAATGTCAATAAACGTTGAATCACAACTTAGTACTTTTTTATATATATAATTTCAGAGACTTTAATACTAAAATTTTAAAAAGCATAAAAAATAATAAATTTATTATTAAAATTTTTAATATTTGCTTAACTTCATAAATTATATTTCGTTTTTCTCTATCTATCTACGAATCTATTTTTATATCTTAATTTCAATGGAGTTATTTGCAGACAATAACGATATGTTTTGAACTTAATTCTAGTAAAATATTAGACATCCTTATCCACTTATAAAACACTATTGTTGTATCCCTATTACTAGACATATCTATACAGATTAATTTATATAGAGAAGTTACTCTAATGTTGTCGGTAACGTTTGTAGAAATACATTTTTATGGGTTGTGGAATAGTCGAGAAACAATTGACAGACACATGAACTATCCACATGTGAACATTTTTTTCTTTAAACAGGTTAATTCGATTTCCACGGGATATTAATTGCTGTATTCGTACTTATATTCTTTTGAAAAAACTTAGACATTTTATTGCATTTTTCATAAAACCTTCTACGACCTTCCTGAGATCTTACTACCGCCCGTACAGCTTGACCGAACAAACGTTTCTATAAACGATACGATATTATAAGACTCTTTTCTCTTTTGTAAAATTGGTAAATTAGTTCAAAAGCACAGTCCAGCGAACATAGATCTTGCCGAATGCTTCGAAGGGAGTCATCAGAGATTGTCTCTCTATACATGTTTCAGTTGAGACGAAATGTAGAAACTTTAATTTTGATTCTATACAAGAAGATCAATATTTAATTTCCAAATTAAATATCAATCCTTAATCCACTTTAGGTGTTATTTGTTGTGTACCTTGTGAGCTCTAGTTCCTAATCTTCTTGAACAGTTTAGTGTAATCTATCATTTTTCTTATTTGGTGATAAAAACATCTTAACGCGAGCCTCAAAATTTCCCTTGATGGAAGAGCTCGTATTTTGGACGAATTCTCGTAGAACTCAATAAACATATCACTTATGAGATACCTTAAATTAAATGCTTTTACCAACTAACCCGTTTAAATTTTAGATGATATACATTTTTTTGTTTGCTACTTTTTGTTTGCCTCTACAAAAACATAGTTTAAACTTCTATTACTTTACCTAAACCAACAGCTGCTATGTCAACTTAATGTATTAAACGTTTTAAATTTGGACTATTTCCTATATACAGTAAAACACACTTAGTTAATTATCTCTTAATATTTGCCCATATTAAAAAACATAAATTGCTACAACAACAGTGAAAATGCTGATAAATAATACAGGGTAACCGCCGGGAACCGGACGTTTTTGGAATTGCTAGTACACGCTCAGCCAAGATGGGAGAGGGGGGAGAGTGTAGTGAATGACCTCGCTATACAATGCCATTTCAGTAGCCATGGAGCAGTGGACAGTGGAGCATCGCATGTTTGCATACAACGCGTATGTGCAAAATGGCGAGTCTGTTACAACGGTACAACGGCTTTTCGCACTCATTTCAACCTTGGACGCCATGGTACGGTTCCTACCCGCAATACTATTCTCAGGTGGGTTCAAAATCTGAGAACGACAGGAGTTATTTTAAAGAAAAAATCTCCTGGCCCAAGGAAGACCGTAAGGACGCCGGAAAACGTCGAGAGGGTGAGACTAGCCCTCATTCGGAGCCCAAGTCGTTCAGCAAGAAGACATGCAAGTGAACAAAGATTAAAGCGTGAATCAGTGCGGAAAATTTTGCAAAGTGAGTTAAAATTTCATCCCTATAAAATGTGTGTTGTTCAGAAGCTAAAGGAAAGAGATTACATTCAGCGAGAGGACTTCGCCGTTCACATGCAAGTGTTGCTCGAAGATAATGACAGCACAATAATCATTATGAGTGATGAGGCACATTTTAATTTAAATGGAGAAGTTAACAAGCAAAATCTACGTTACTGGGCAAGCGAGAATCCTCGCATAATTCACCAAAAACCTCTCAATTCAGAACGTGTAACTGTGTGGTGTGCGGTTGCCACTTTTGGAATTATTGGTCCATATTTTTTTGAAGGTGAAAATGGAGCCTCAGTAACAGTTAACTCCGAACGTTACACTCACATGCTGAACGCTTTCTTACGTCCACAACTGAGAAGACAAGGTCTAGACAGAAATGAACACATTTATTTTCAACAAGATGGTGCCACACCGCATACTGCTCGCTTGTCAATGGCTGTGGTCCGCCGAATGTTTCCAGGAAGGCTCATTTCCCCTTTCGGCGACATCCAGTGGCCCCCAAGGTCACCAGGCTTGACGACTTGTGACTTTTTTTGTGGGGGTACCTCAAATCACGAGTCTACAACAACAAACCTCGCACCTTGGCAGAGCTGAAGGATGCAATCAAGACCGAAGTGGCAGCAATTGATCAAGAGCTTCTCGAACGTGTACATGCGGATTTTCTTAAAAGGTTAGAAACCTGCATTCAAGAAAATGGACACCATCTATTTGACGTTATATTCCATAAGTAACATTGTTCTTAAATGACATGTAAGTACAAACGTTTCTATGTAATAAAATAAGTTTTATGTTAAAAAATAAGTGGTTTATGTTTATTTAAAAAACGTCCGGTTCCCGGTGGTCACCCTGTACTTTTTTTAATATTTAACACATTATTTTATCCTAAAATGTTCTGGATGTTTCATATTAAAAGCTCTACACAAATATTGTGCACATAAAACAAGAATATAAACATGTGTCCTGTTAAATTTAGATAGGTCATACTTCAAAATTAAATGTTAGGCTTTAAATTAAATTCAATTAATCTCTCACTCATTTTATTGGTATTAAGATTCTGGTTCAAGTTGAAATTTAAAATGGCAATCTTATAAACAAAATAAATTAAATAAGTATTACCAAAGTAATACATATATGTATCATCTAAAGCCTGTTTATTGTTTTTTTTACAACTGTCTAAAAGTTATTAAATTTCATAAAAACTTAGTCATTAAACTACTAAATATACAGTCCCATAGTTTATTTTAAAATTATTCATGAAAGACACGTCACGGTGTTATGAATTGTGTGAGAATCTCTAAAACACGCATTATCACCGAAAGTGTACGAGTTTTTTCATGAAGGGACGGAGCAGAATTTTAATAACCAGTGCTCCTCTTGCTTTATTTCCCTTAATCCTAGGAGTACGGAATCGGGCTTTAACTTTTCGTCACTTACATCACTGCTGTTATGTTTGTATTTCTTTAATTTAAATAAAGCGTTTTAAGTTTTAATAAAAATTTACAGTAAATAGCTTTAAAACGGTCCCTTAACCCCCAATTAATATTGAAAATGAATAATTTTTAAAACGTATGCAATGAATTTCAAATTATTAAATAATATATGCAGTACAACCATACCAGAAGAAAGCTTCACTTCTGGTTACTAGTTTATACCCCCAAGATCCAGATAGACATACAGTGCTAGGCGATGTTTCCTTGGCAGTCTTGTGGTTTATGGACTTAAACGACAGGCACCAGCCGAAATTTTGTATATACACCTGAACCTACAATAAAATCGTACCTATTTTGTTACCTTGGTTGGTTTTAAGTTCATCACAAGTTTTCAAATTATCCATTTCAAAGTAATGCTCTGGTTAAAAAGCGACAGTAATAACTATATTAACTATCCCTGGCATATAAACTGGTAATTTTGTGTATATAGTTTGCTCTATACAAGTAAACTCATAATAAAAAATTTTAATTTTAATGCAACTTCCGTTACTTCAGCCCCACTAGATAGTTTGTTGTAAAGGATAGTTAAATTGTGTAGTCTATATACTACTATCATTAGTTATAGAGATTCATACTAGACCTCTTGGCTATTGATGTATTATAGCTATATGTCCAATTGCCAGCTTACAGTTAAACCGAGCCTACCGCCAGTTAGACTGTTATAACTAAATGCTAGTTGGTGAGCGTAGAGTAAAGCCTCTATTCCTCAGTCCTTAATGTGAAAACATATAACATAATTTTGAGTTTTGAGTGGTAGTATTACAACATTACTTATTTATTTAAAGGGTTTAGCCCATTAATTGTATTTCTGTCATGGTTTATCGTAATTTATATTTTAGTAATTTTTCTTCCCCTTATAGGCTACCTAAGAATTTTAAAAACTACAATATTTTATGTGAAAATACCTTTTATCACAATTCGTACATTATTAAACTCATGTAGTTTTTATTAAAATTTACGTGATGAAGATAAATGAAGCGATGGAACGTAGGTGACCGAGATCAAAATTAGGAGTTTCTTCTGGGCTCTTTGTCAGTTTTGGGATTCAAACGTTCTTCCGAAAATGTGACGCATCTTTACTGGTAATTTGGATTATTACGGATTAAAGTTTAAAAATTCAATACTTTCAGTTCAAAGTTTATTTATGTAACATTTATTCTGCTTAAGTAATACAATCCAGGGAATTATATGGATACAAAAATCTTTGTTTCCTAATGTTATAAGCAAATTATTTTGGTACCTTTCTCCAAAATTTCTTGTTTTATCAAGTATTAAGATACGAAAAAAGATAGCTTGTCACTTGTTTAAAAAGCATATACCGCTGTACATTAACTAAGACTATTTTGATATTAAATTTCCATGAATAAAATAAAATGAAAATTATATAATATAATATTAAATTTAAATCATACGAAATATTATACTAAAAACTACAGTATTTAATGATTCAGTAGATTAAAAATCTCACAAACTATATATTTCTTTAGAGTTTTAAACTTGGTAGTATTTTGCCTATACATAGGCACTCACCAAATTACTTGATACTTAGAGAAATTGCTCCAGCTCTATATACTAATACAGGTTTGACGAACATCTCGTGTAAGATTCAGAACTGATAACAACCGTTGAAGTTTACTGCTTACGTAGCTGTGGTTATGAGATGTCCTGAAAACTTAAACATGCACTCTGAGTCTGATCTTGGAGTTCTGATATAGATAATTAAAACTTTTAGTTAAGGGGCTCATTAAGTGTGATTACCACACACATATACAGAATAATATACAATGTTGTACTACACCGTGTTAACAGAGTTTACTTGACAACCAAATGCCATTGACCATCATAGAATTCAATCTTGTCTATATATAAATAAGTTGCATGCAAAATTTAAACTATTTAATCCTTTTCTAGATAACTTTTAAATGGTTAGGCTACTTAAATATCTAAGTTATGGCTTTACTCAGTTGATTATACAACTTATAGCGTATATTTATAAACATTATACAGATCCTAAATTAAAAGACGGTCTGCCACTGGTTTGTTACCTGATCCATTATTATCCACAATGTATATGTTATAATTGAAGAGTAATTTTATTGCTATTTATTTTATTGTTCTTTTATATCATACCTCTCCTATACCTTACCATATTATGTAGTATAATACTCTCAGTAATGAACGTTCATAGTAATTAAGATCAAAAAGGGGCGAGGAAACATGCTGTTAAGGTAACTTAACGATCTGCATCATTAAATAAATTTTGACGTGGAAGAAGAGAGCTCTATTATTTTATTCATTCAAAATACAAAGAAAATATAAAAGTGTTGAATTTCGCGTAGTTTATACTATATATAACACAATAAAAGAATACGAGGTGAAGTTAGATCTAATGAGCCTTTTCTAATACTTAACCTATGGACCAACGGCTATGACGAATATATTCTTTTAAAACCTCTGAAAATCTTCCGAAATAACATTCCGAAACGCCATCATTGGATACTGGTTTTTTTATGATTGGATTTAATTATCAATAAATATAAAATCCATTCCGTAATGTATGCCCACGTCTTGGTTAATGATGTCTAGATTTTTTATACTCTAAATACTTTAATCTTTAAATTTTAAATAATCCACTATTGGAGTTTGATAGGAAAGAAAACTCATAACCAATCGCCAAACTATAGTCAACCTTTTATATTTTCTTATGTTGAAGGTAATTATTGTTAGGTGTAATGTATTACAAACATTTGACTAACAACTTTGAAAACTGTAAACCTGATTTTTCGCTTTATGTAGGAGGAGCATGTATAGTTGTGATACAACACATAAGTTCCACTGATACATGTGGTTCATGTCCTGCAGTCTCTACTAGTTAGTTGTGATGATCATGGTCTCATATGAATGTTTTAAATGTGCATCAGGTGTTAGAACCTAAAGACTATATATAAACTTAGCCAATATTCCCTTAGATTGCTACACGTTTTTCAATATCTCGTGTGGTACAAAGATTATGGAAATTAGGAATTTAAAAACGTATTTCATTATAAAAAACATTTGGCTAGTATAAGTGTGTAAATCAAAGATCGATCACTTCAGTTAAATATGGGTAACCCAATGAATGTCTAGGACTGCCACATTAAGATCTTGGGGTAAAGAGGTATCTTAATCGTTAGTTCTGATTTACTGCAAAGGAGTATTGTTGGAATGGGAGGCGCTAACTTAGTTTTAAATGCTTTAGCAAGCATAAGCGTGAGGGAGGACCCACTCCTGATTGATACAGGCTGGAACAGAAGAAATTACCTCTTTTCCATTGGGGCAAAACAGATAGATCCTGTTACCCCTCAGGATCTTGGCAGGAGGCGACTCTTTATTTAAATTATGTTATTGACGATGGACAGTTATATTAAAAATAGAATTTCAGACATTAGCCATCATTACATATATTATCCAAATAAATATGCCATCGCTACATATTTACTAGAGTAAAAAATAACAAAAGAGAACTAATATAGATTTTTTAATGTTTGTACATGTTTAACATTTAACCTTAAAGTTTTTTCACCCAGGGGGTTTACTTTTGGCTGGATTATACCTTCCAGTTGAACCTACACTGGGTACAGCAATAGCTGATGTCACAAATCTGGACAATCTTATTGATGCCCAGGAGCAGCACATCACTAACCTCAAATGTCAAGATATTGGAGTGCCAGGGGATATGACTGTTGCAGTTGGTGGGGCTTCCTATGTGTTAAGATCTGTTAATAGCCTAGACATAAGAGTGTGCCCCTCCCTTGACGGCTGTCACTCGAGATGCTGGTACACAGTACCTTTCTTCCCCCAATTAATGCCCAAAATTCTTCCTCATAGGTCACGACTGGAGGCGGCACCTATCCCCAACCAACCGTACATAACCAATCGCAGCGCTAAAGTCCTTTTAGGATTACGTGCAATTTCTCAGATTTCTGTGAAAGAACCAAAAAGACGTGTTTGATACAAGATGATGAGGATTCATTCCAATATTTGATTATTGCTGCTCTTTTTTGTTAAATGTAACGGTGGAATGTATCCAAAATCCTATTATCCATTGACAAGTATGTAATATCCTTATCCCTCACGAATACAACTTTACTACGGAAGCCGGGCAGGATATCTTACAGGTCTATTTATTTGCATAAAGGTTTTCTTAAATTCTTTTTCTAGTCAATACAAAATACAAAACTTTAAACCGTTAAATAGTTTTCAAAGATGTTCCATAATCGATGTACCCAATAATTTATTTAATATCAAAGTCAATTAGAAGGTCTAGATCCTTCTTCCTTCTCACCGTTTTTAATATAATTAATACTTAAAAATAACTTCACTAGTAATAAACCCCAGCGTTATTATACATTAGCAGTTATTAAGTAATACAAATAACTAATCGTAAAATGTTAAGATAAAGAATACAAATTTCAGAAAGAGAGGAAGTAGGTAAATAACTCGATGATTAAACTCGATTGTTTTTACATGAGTGATACGTAATTTACATTAGAGACGCTTAATCTTGTAAAGTTTCCTACAGAACAAAAGAATCCCAGATAAAGAAGAGTGATGGCAGTCCATTACTGGAATTGCTTCTGGAGATCGAAACTACTCATCTCTATCTTTAGGGAAAGCTATTATCGGCTACATTACGCAGTGTATAACGAGTAATTTTGAGAATTATGAAGGAGAAAGCAAATATTTGTCTTCAAGTATAAGAAATAAAAGTTTAACAAATCTAAACATATATTATACTTCATATTATATACTTATTGTAGTTACTTGTTATAAATCTTTTCCAATGAAATATGGTTTTGAATTGAAGTTAATTATATAAAACAACGTATTTTTTTTTATCTAAGGAGCGATTTCTTTGTGAATCGATAGGCAGGTACGATACATTAAATGGTAGGGATTAGGTTCAAAATACCCAATGATGTTTATTACTGTCCATATTTTTTTTAACAATACACAAACAGTATTACATTTTTTGCAGTAATAAATTTTGCAGTACCACCAAATAATAATATAAAGAGAGTAAAATTTATAATTTTCAATCACATCTTCGTTTTATCAGAAGCTCATATAAACTGGTATTCGTCTTATATTCGTAAAAAAACATTGGTTTCAGTTGTCTCCAGTAAAAGATGTACAAGGCGTATTTGGAAAGTAATTAACGTTCACAAAAGCTAACAAAACCTTATTTTTCCGCCAAATTTATTTTTACTTGAAAGAGTAAAGTAGCTTTTTCATTGACATTTCCCGCCGATAGTAACGACACCACACCATTTTTTACCTCATCGTTATATTCAAAAATTTTACCGCTTATCTTGCTCCTTATGTGCAGAAACAAGTGGTAAGCAGACATTGCCAAGTCGGACTGTACACGGGTGATCGAACTGCTCCCAACGGAACTGTCAAATTACCAATTGAGTTCATTAGCAGAACAGAGGCGAGTATTATCCTGGAACACAATTACTGTATTAAGCATTTTTTTCCTTTTTTTTCGTTTGCACACCGAAGTTTTCTTTAAGTCTCTCAATTTCTTTCCGCAAAAATGGTTTTGCCTCTGGGAAGACCTTCAGTAAGCAATACCCATTTCCTGTCCCGAACACAGTGCACGTGTCTTGTTGTGCCAACATCCTCGTTTCTACACATAACGTAGCTATGGTAGGAAGATTTGACTCAATTTAACTTTGAATTTAGATCCAATTCATCCTCTTTTTATTCCTTTTATAAAAGGAAGGTGAACTGGAGCTGAACTCAAAATGCAATTGTATCTATCCTTACTACCATAGCTACGTTAAGTGAAGAAAGCTCGGTTGCTCCACGGTGCTCCACCTACAGATCGTGTCTACCACATCGTAGTGCACTCAATTGTATAGCTGATGAGACAATGACACTACATTTCACCTATTCATATATGTCTCTGATGCCAAAACGATGTAAATGTTCCGTTTTGTGCTTCTTCGTTATCTTCTTTCTTCGGATCTTATCAGAGAAAATGACTCCAGATTCCGGGAGTCAAGCCTGAGACAGTGTCAGATACCAGACGTTGCAATAAAAGGAAGGTGAACTGGAGCTAAACTCAAAATTCAATCCTCGCTGCGACACAGATGTAGTCCACTTTGAATCTTCCTTTTGTTTTTGGGATTAAACTGGTGAAACTTAAGTCCTATGACGACTTTATAACTTTTAAAGGACAATCGATATCTCAACCAAATTTTACATACCGTAACTCTAATAATCAACAACCTTTCTGTGTATATGGTGATCTGACATCACCTTAGGGGGACGGCTCGTCATAGATAAGAATAAAATCTTTAAATACAGTATTAAACATTTTACAAACTTCAAACACCAATTTCTTCAGACTGGAGCAACCTTTTGAAGTTCGGTTTTCGACATTGTTTCAAGTTTAACTAGACCTTTAAAATGATGTTTTACTCTTACCTCCGACTGGCCGTCTCCCAAATAGGACGTTCTATCACCATATAAGGTATACGAAATTTGCTTGTGATATCTAATGTCAACTAAAAGTTACACCGAACAATTTCTTGTATAAGGAAAATTTCTCCTATAAATTTTACCGAAACATGTAGTGTTCTCAGTAAGTTCAAATTAATTTTCCCTTCCTCGAATAACAATGAATAGATGCTTCAATGTTGAAGAAATTTTAACTAATTTCATGTCATTAGAAACGGATCGAATATTGGCTCGTGCTTTTTTTATTTTTTTATTACAGTTATGTATGATAAACGAGGCTTTAGTTTAACAACACACGAATTTGCTAATATGCATTTGCAATTCCATATATTTATTGACAAAAGTCAACAAATTTTAAAAATTGATATTTTAATTAATTACAAACTACTACTTTTTTGTACAGTTTATGAAATGTGGTTATATTACAAGATGTGAGTCACCCACATAAATTTCGCGTAACAGGCTTCGCTGAGACTGAATGCGATATTAATTTCATAACCAGTGGTTACTATGTCTCATGTTAAAATATCATTTTATATGTACTCAGTTTATTTATACATTTATTTATACTGCCATTTTCTCGTTGTTTAATCACGTGACTAATTTTGACGAACGCTCTTTTAATCGTATGAAAATGAAGCTTTAAGCAAAATTTCTAGTGTATTGGTCTACTTTTTTTCAACGTTTTGTGCGGACCGACAGACAGGTAATTCTTTTTCAACTCCTCAAGATTGTGCTCTGTTAATTATTAGTAGTAAACATTTGTGTTTCATTCAGGCAATCTAAAACTTTATAGTCTTTTATAGTTAATAAGTGTAATGACGAGATATATAATTCACATAACAAAGCCAATATAATAAATGAACAATGTCACGGTAGAAAAAGTATGGTATTGTATTCTCTGAGACAAAAGGTTTATCGACAGTGTTACGTATTCTCTTTGTCATATTCTGTTGTTAATTTGGTTTCAACCCTCATTCAGGATTATTATATAATACACAAATAAACAAAATTAACTGAATTTTTCTACATATTTGACATTCATTATTGTATATTATTATTTTATATCATGCGTACACGGAGCCCTAAGGATTAGATCTGGGGTAGAAAAGTTTGTAAAGCAACATTTTCTTATCTTTGTTTGAAGGTTATTTTTGACGATGGAAGGATTGTGAAGGAAACAGGATTTTTCCGGACATTTGCCATCGTTCAGTGAAACAAGAAATCAGTAACACTACGTTTCGAGATCTGCAATCTGATCTCTTCTTCAGGTAAAGAACTAACCTAATACATAATATTACAAACTAGGTTAAAATAAACAAATCTTACCAAAGCGTTGTGGCACGCCTAAGTCAGGAATCACAACCTACATGTTGTTTGTCAACTTGAATAACTCTATAAATATGCACTTAATAAAAAACTATACAAAAAACTAATCATTACAACAGAACTACGGAATACAGGTCACAATACGTCTTCATTCGTCTACTAACCACCTACGACTTAGGCGTGCCACAACGCTTTGGTAATATTTGTTTATTTTAACCTAGTTTTTAATATTATGTATTAGGTTAGTTCTTTACCTGAAGAAGAGATCAGATTGTAGATCTCGAAACGTAGTGTTACTGATTTATTGTTTCATTGAACGATGGCAAATGTCCGGAAAAATCCTGTTTCCTTCACAATTTTCTTATCCATCTACTTAATTATAATACGCAGATTGACAAATTAACGCATCTTGCAATCTCTTTCCAATAATAATAACATTCAGTTTGCACAAAACTCATGTTAATCATAACAAGTCAAATCCAGGTGAAGAGAGGAGCAAGATAAACTTTTGTAATGAAAGTTTGTGAGGAATTCAGCCTAAGCGGAGTCTAATAACAGGTGTCCTTTGTTAGAAAAACATTATTCTACTTATTTTGCTATATTTCACACTTTCCTTTATAATGTTTATTCATTTATTACTCAGTTTTATTTTTTCAACACTAATGTTTTCAAATATGTACTATACAGTACCCAAATAATTAATTTGTATTGTACCAAATTTCAAATGCTCTTACTCTTTGTAATTTCACTTGAGAGATCGCGTTTCATTAATACTGTCGCAAACAATTCTTCGATTGATTTATAAATTATTACTATGTGCTGAATTTCCATTGATCTGGCTTATAATTACGATTATTATTGAACTAGTTCAGCAAGCTGCAACACAACAGAGGCATATAGTATTATTTTCAGAAGGAAATAAAAACACATTTCTGCGATTGGTAATGGCTTTTTAATGCTCGCTAATTTTTTTATTTTCAAATATACATGGCAAAAATAAATTAAAATATTATCAACATTTAATTTTTATTTATATAGTTAACCAGAATATATCTTCGTAATATAATAAATATGGTAGATGAAATATTCCGATGAACATGTATATGAAGAACGAGACCATATGTAACTATCCAAGTATAACAACTGAGATAGTGTCAGTTCCAGGACTTATACCGTTGCCAAGTTACTAGTTTTCTCATTGTTAACCTTCCAAAACTTTTATCAGTGATTCTGTTTTGCATGCATGCTCATACATATAGTGCATAGAATGTACATAAATATAGTGGTTTGTGGCCTACAGATTATCGCGGTCTACTCGAACTACATAAAATATAGTCAGTATAAGTGATGTATCCGGGAACACACAAAACCCAATCAAAGTGACCGAAGTAAAATGTAAAGATTTTTCTATCAATAGTGTATTTCTATACCTTCGTTGCTATTTCTGTTAGACTAAACTTTAGTTACAAAAAATTAAGCACTCCTGGTACATTTTCACTGACACGTTAATAAAATAGGACGGAGGTCTTTCTTAAAGAACGCATAACTTAGTTATTACCTGATTTATTTTGACTTTTTTACGCTGTATTATGAACACATATACGTACAAATTTGGTTTAAAAATCAATTCCTACTATACGGATAACACATTAAAAACTATTAAAAGCTATAGAAAATAGTATTTATATAATTATTCAACTTATATTTTTAAATTTGATGAGATAATATCTTACACTGTCCATAAATCATTGTAGCAAGTTTCAAAGGGTTGGATGCCATAGTTTTTTAAAATAATTGTACCTAAGCAAAAAACTCCCTTTTCGGAAACCTCAGATTAAAACTCGATTCTCACTAAAACTAACCATATTCTTAACTAAATATTTAAAAACCTTCAAGGCAGTAATCTCCATCCTTCTTACCTCCTTCCTTTCCTTAAATTTCCTTCTAGGCACTCTCTTCTTATTGATCAATAAGAACAATTTTTCTTATTGTTCATTTTTTCGGGATTTCTTACAGAAGTGGCGTCGAGTAGCTGAATTAAAAGGGTAAAGGCGCTAACAAGAACTTTAATATCATTAATACTTACATACATTAATATTTAGCATATCCAACACATTAGCTTTGTCCACTTTTCTTAATTATACAGGAATTACGTGGCAAAAAAACTGTATACATTTATTTCTTTTTTTGTGACATAAATTCATGTATTATTACATATTTAGTATCTTTTTAAATATTCAGAATAATTACTATACCATCATCTGTTATCCTAATGCTTAATTTTTTTTTTCTTTCATTTAAGATATATTCTTTTGTGTTATTCAATTATATATTTTATGGAAATAAATGCAATTTTGATTTAATTTGTGTCTATTCTAGGTTTCATGTTACAGTTTATTTGCAATTTCTTAAAAAATATCTGTAACCAATTTAACTATCGATAATCATGCATTTTAACACGGTGTTTCAATAATAAAGTAAATTTGTTATTTTGTATCTAGCAGTTATGGTTTCAAACCAACTGTCATGTATCAACAGATATCTTGAATAATCGAAATAAAATCAACGTATTTTATTTTATTACTGAAATTTTAGGTCATTAAGAACATTGCAGGTTTACCGGGGCAAACTTTGATCCACAATCCTGCTCTAAAGCTTGATCTAGTATATACTAGAGCGTTTCGTTCACAAAAATAAGGTGCCGATAAAAGTAGTACTCAAACGCCATTGTGAAAGTCGAGAGACTGAATGTTCAGTGAGATCGGTATACTTCCGGATTAGTGTTGCATTAATCAGAAAATTTTGCTTCTAAAGGCGTCATACTCAAATTACTTTTTGGATCATTTTAAGTTCCTACTTATATTTACTCAGAGATAGACTTTGAACCAGGACGGTCTCCAGAGGTCGTGAGGTGGCTTACGTTATTCACGCTTTGCGTTCGAGGACTTCGTTAACGAATAACTTTGTCAGAGATAGCACATTAGCGTAATTTTTTATAAAACGATCTGAGATATAGCTAGGTAAATTCACAAATTCAATTACTATGTACATTACGAACGTACCAAATTGGAGAAAAAACATTTAAAAGTAAGAAATTAAAAAGTATTTTTTAGGATCATATCAAGTAACAAGTGTAGAAAATAATTAAGGTTACTAATTAAAATGTATGTATTAGACCATTTGTAACATGTCATTTTTACAGGGGGTTTAAATAAGGCATTTTTTTATTTTTTTGAGAGGAGAATATTTTTTAGTTAATGACATGTTATGATTTTTATTTCTTCCACCTACAATTATACTCCAGTAGCTCAACACCATCGCGGGAGACGTCAGCTGGCGGGGTCCGGCTCGACCGGGTAAGACACAGAGTTTCAGGATACATCCGCCGGAGTTCGCTTCAAGGGCTGAAGCGCCTTACAGCGGACGACTCCAGAACTACAGTACGTAAGTACGCTGTGCCTGGCTTCCTCGCTCTCTCGGTCGCTGTCCTTCGGTCGGTGTCTAGCAGTCGGAGTCGTCGAGTCGGAGTCGCCGCCCCCACACACGCCACGATAAGGTGCAAGTAAGTAGGTACTTATTTACCTGCCAAAACACGCTTTTACCTGAACTTGCCTAGTCACTAACGATAGGATAAGTACATGACATTACGTACTTAAGCTGCTAACAGAATATAATTATAGATATAAAGTGTAGCAAGAAAATAGATCAGTACGAATAGGATTAGATTCTATTACTAGTAAAGAAGAGTTTGAATTTAGTTTTATTTAGTTTATCGTTTCTTTTCGAGGCCGCTGGGTCACTTGACGTACGTTGGCACCAGCGCTCCTGAGCTTCAGGCTAAGCGTAATTTAATTAAGTTTTACTTAATTTATCGTTTCTTTTCGAGGCCGCTGGGTCGCTTGACGTACGTTGGCACCATCGCTCCTGAGCTTGAGGCTAAGCGTAATTTAATTAAGTTTTACTTAATTTATCGTTTCTTTTCGAGGCCGCTGGGTCACTTGACGTTCGTTGGCACCAGCGCTCCTGAGCTTCAGGCTAAGAGTAATCTAATTTAGTTTTACTTAATTTATCGTTTCTTTTCGAGGCCGCTGGGTCGCTTGACGTACGTTGGCACCAGCGCTCCTGAGCTTCAGGCTAAGCGTAATTTAATTTAGTTTTACTTAATTATCGTTTCTTTTCGAGGTCGCTGGGTCGCTTGACGTACGTACGTTGGCACCAGCGTTCCTGAATTTTGGACTAGGATTGAACGTAGTTTAATTTAGTTTATCGTTTCTTTTCGAGGCCACTGGGTCGCTTGACGTACGTGGGCACCAGTGTTCCTGAACGTCGGGCTAGGCGTAATATAAGTTAGGTTTACTTAGTTTATCGTTTCTTTTCGAGGCCGCTGGGTCGCTTGACGTACGTTAGCACCAGCGTTCCTGAGCTTCGGGCTAGGTTTAATTTAATTTAATTTTACTTAGTTTATCGTTTCTTTTCGAGGCCACTAGGTTGCTTAACGTACGTTGGCACCAGCGTTCCTGAGCTTAGGGGCTAGGTTAAATTTAGTTTAATTTTATTTAGTTTATCGTTTCTTTTCGAGGCCGCTGGGTCGCTTGACGTACGTTGGCACCAGCGTTCCTGAGCTTCGGGCCAGGCGAAATAATTTAGTTTTACTTAGTTTATCGTTTCTTTTCGAGGGCGCTGGGTCGCTTGACGTACGTTGGCACCGGCGTTCCTTAGCTTCGAGCTCTAGGTGAGCTAGGCGCGATTCCGAGCGAGCTCGTGTTTACATTTAGTTTTTATTTAGTTTATCGTATCTTTTCGAAGCCGCTGGGTCGCTTGACGTACGTTGGCACCGGCGTTCCTTAGCATCGGGCAGGACGTAATTTAGTTAAGCTTTGATTTAGTTAAGCTTCTATTTTGTTTATCGTTTCTTTTCGAAGCCGCTGGGTCGCTTGACGTACGTTGGCACCAGCGTTCCTTAGTTTCGAGCTCTAGGCGAGCTAGGCGCGATTTCGAGCGAGCTAGTGTTTACATTTAGCTTTTATTTAGTTTATCGTTTCTGTTCGAGGTCGCTGGGTCGCTTGACGTACGTAGGCACCAGCGTTCCTTAGTTTCGAGCTCTAGGCGAGCTAGGCGCGATTTCGAGCGAGCTAGTGTTCGCATTTAGTTTTTATTCAGTTCATCGATTCTTTTTGAGGCCGCTGGGTCGCTTGACGTACGTTGGCACCAGCGTTCCTTAGTTTCGAGCTCGAGTCGATCTAGGCGCGAATTTGAGTGAACTAGTGTTCGCATTTAGTTTTTATTCAGTTCATCGATTCTTTTCGAGGCCGCTGGGTCGCTTGACGTACGTTGGCACCAGCGCAGCGTTCCTTAGTTTCGAGCTCGAGTCGAGCTGTGTGTGATTTCGAGCGAACTATTGTTCGCATTTAGATTTATTTAGTTATCATTTCTTTTTTTGGCCGCTGGGTCGCTTGTCGTAAGTTGGCTCCAGCGTTCCTCGTTTTCGAGCTTCAGTTGAACTAACAACTGTCGTATTAGGGGACGTTTAGGTAGTGGAACAGTCATCCCAAAGCAAATGCTGACGCCTTCCCTTTATTCCCTTTCGTTTCCGAGTCTGCGATGATGAAAGCATGTTGATCCGTTGATCATCGGTGCTGTATTTGCTTCGGCTTTTGGTTTCACATTAATTCGGTTCTGAGCTGAAATTGGAAACTACCTCTCCCTTTCGAACCCTGGATTTTGCCCCTCTCGACTGTTCTATCCGGTGTCTTAGGGTTATATCTTAGGCTGCTTATCTTTTGAATAATAATGTCATAAATGATGAGACCAGAGCATTAATTTTTTTAAATCAGTACCTTATATCTAGTCACAATAACATATCTTGTAATTTTAGATGGCGCAACATTACAGAATATGTCTTAAAATGTGTAAAAGAGTTGAGTTCTTCTTCTTGTAAAGACGTATATGGATTTTCCAATAAGATCTTAAAGGAAGTAATTCTATTTATATTGAAACCCTTAGTGTACTTATACAATATTATGCTTCAGCAAGGTATTTTTCCAAGAGTTTTGAAAGTTGTTAAAGTCACCCCTATCTACAAGAAGGGTGACAAGTCTAATCCTGCTAGTTATCGTCCTATATTATTGGTTCCAATTTTTAGCAAGGTATTTGAGTACTGCATTAAGAATCAATTATATTTTTATATGTCAAACAAGGGGTAGGCTACATTTGTAAAGAACAGTTTGGTTTTATACATAGCCGTAATACAATTCAAGCTGTGAAGTCAGTGGTTTCTAATGTTTTAGATGGCTTTGAAAATAAAATGATTTGTTCAGCTACCTTGATAGATTTATCTAATGCAAATGAATGGTTCACATCTAATTCTCTAGTTGTAAACCGTGATAAAACAGAGAATATATGTTTCTCTCTGGATAATAGTAATTATGATGATTTAAATTTTAACCCTGTAAAACTTTTAGGAATATATTTGGATAGTAAGCTAAGCTAGGATGTAAATGTGCAAATGATGTGTAAAAAATTTGCAAGAGTCATCTACTTACTAAGAAAATTAAGATTCTGTGTTAGCATTGATATGCTCATGACAGCCTATTATGCCTTACTTAATTCACTTTTAATGTATGGAATTTTGTTATGGGGAAATAGTAGTGCTGCTCAAAAAGCTTTCATATGGCAAAAAAAGGCGCTAAGAGTTTTTAAAGGTTTACCTGACAGAACTTCTTGCAAGCCCCTTTTCAAAGAATTACAAATTATGACTCTCCCAAGTATGTATATATATATTCATGTTTATTAAAATGTAAAGAAAATTTAGAAACATATCACCTCAGACAAAATATACATAATTATAATACAAGGAACAAAGACAAGCAAGATATGGTAAATTTTAGGCTAGAAAAAACTAAGAAAAGTCATTTATGCATGGAAATTAAACTTTTCAACAACTTGCCTGATAACGCATAGAAAATTAGTATTGTCAAGTTTAAAACTTTTATTAGTAGTTGGTTGAAGGACAAAGCCTTTTATTCAATTGACGAGTATTTGTCCTGTGACACTAGTGAAATAACATTTTAGTCTACTGTTTTTATCTTTCTTGTTTCTTTTAAAATTTACTTATTATTTCTCATTGGACAAAGCCTTTTGTTGAGCATTTGTCCTGGGTCAATCTTGACGCCAACGTTAGAAATTTGTTGAGTTGTTATTTGTTTTATTCTCTGCTATTACTTCTTATATATTCTATTTATTGTTGCAATATTAAGAACTTATTTATTGTAGTTGTACATTAAATTTTAATTATTTATTTATTTTATTATAGGCTTATTGAACAATTTTGTATACAAGAAATTAAGAAATTTTGTATTGGCTAGTTAGGTATATGAATATTATGAATTTTCTGACGATGTCAATTGCATTTATATATGTTTAAAGACAAATAAAGAATCTTGAATCTTGAATTCATTGGTCTTTACTACAAGTGTTGAACTTGTCACAGTTATGAGGAAAAGAAGACCAACAAGTTGTTCGCAGGAACTGTGCGTTTGAGGTTTGCTCACTTCATTCATGTGTTACAATAATCTAAATTCGCTTCCTAAATGATACAAGTGATCCGTCTGTTATTCCCTCCCCCTTATATTTATATCATATGTGCAAGTTTCAGTTTTTGTAACTGAAAATGTATAAAAATTCAAATATCTTTATTTGTTTGAATACGTATATATATTACTGGTTATAACATGTTTTATCAGTTGTATTTTACTGCTAACTGTTGAACAATATGCTGTAGAAACTAAGAAATAATACATCACAAATGTGATAACTGAGTTGCTATTTTAAAGAAATACATTGTAAGGTTTTAATATCATTATTTTATATACCGAATTTTTGAGATATCACAGAGTAAATAATAAAAAATATAGAGTGAAATTCATTATAAAAGTTGTTTCCAAAATTTTATTATCATACCCTTATACTTTGTAATGCTCTCACCAGTAAAGGGTGATCGCAATTACCATCACCTTCACCTGCCACATTACACCAAATTCAAATTCATCTATATTAGGTTTTTTCCTCTACAATATTGTAAATTCTGTTCACTTGGATTTATAAACATTTATTTTAAAATTATCAATTGTTTTCAAATGGATTTTTGTTCATTGCAATGCAATATTAATGGTTTTCAAAAGTATATGGGAACTGTGAGATCAAGTTTTGTATCATAAATACATGATTTACAATATACTAAATACAAATCAAGTAAAGCCGGATACAAAATTACACAGGTTCTATGGAACTATTCCAAACCTTTTTATAATTGTATTATTTCTATAAAAGCATAAGCTACGAACAATAAACTGAAATGAATATGTTGAATTAGAATGAATGCTAGTAAAGTAAAGAATACTATTAGATGTTGATTAAAGTTTGTAATAGAAATGATTAAAACAACACACTTTGCCTTTCACAGTATATTGGAAAGCTATCACGTCTTCAATGATGTTACTTCTGTCTCTTACCTCGTTATACTTACAATTTTTCAGAAAGCAATCGCTATGGACTACTAAAATTACCATTGAGGAGAGGGTAAAATAAGCAGACCCGGTTTTTTATATCGAAGAAAATAATCATCGATACCTAATATTCGCATCTCGAATCCTAGACTATCAATTGATATATAAGTATCTATAGTACGAAAAAACAATCATATGTTGTAAATTAAAATAAGAGTATATAGGAATATAGGAAAACCCATAAATAATTAAGAAATAACGTAAATAATAAACGAAGCAGAACGAGATCGATCAAACAGGAAAACTCATAAATAATTAGGAGCCATGATTCATATGGTTTATATCATAATTATTGAATTGTTTATAATTATGCACACGTAATTATATATTATTACGTGTATGTATAATAATTATTATTATTGTTGTTATATATACATGTAATCGTATATATAATAATAATAATACGATTACGTGTACGATTACACGTAAATTGTATATATATAATAATAATAATAATACGATTACGTGTATTATTTAAAAGTTTTTAATTAAAAATAGCCTTAAAAAAGGAGGGTTCTCTCCTGAGCTAAAATCTACGTCAGTGATATCAGAGACAATTTGACTTTCTACACTTTGTTATATAACGCCTCGGTTAGGTCTTAAATTGAATAAATTTGCTACAGCAGAATATAGGATACAGTGCAGATATTGGGATTCCTGGAATGATCGTGTTTTTTTCAATAGTCTTTTTTCCTACAGTCTTATTTACATCAGACTAAGGAATATTTTGCTGTGTTCATATCAAATTTTAAGGTGGATTTTCAGATGGTGTACCCTTAAGGAGAAATTGGAATACATTCAGGAACGACAAGGAGTGGGTTGCAAATATCAGGATTCCAATTATTCTCGCATATCTCCTCTAAACTCCAAATTTTTACTTGACAGAATTTTTTTGTTTCTGGTGACGTACCTTTTAAGTTAAGAGGCCATAAGGATATTTTAATTATAAGTAAGAGACTGAATATAAGTAGCGGGTAAAATGTATTAAATTTCAATATCTTACTTCTGATTTATCTGTAAAAAGAAAATACACAAAAACACGAGAAAGAGGCTAAAATAAGAGTGAAAAATTGCACATAGTTGATCTGAAGACCATCTTATGAATTGAAATGAAGCCTACATAATACATCGGGATCCGCAATTCATTAAAATGAAATTATTTGAGGCTACATACATTGAATTGGCAGAACAAACAAACAGTAAAACATCAGTCGAGACTAGGCCACTTTGGTTGCCAATTCTGATAAATAAACTAAATAAAGGATCATAAAAATGTATAAAACAGATTATTGATTTTTAATAAAACATGCGATTTTCCAGGATCTTTTAAGAATTTCATCATACATGAACCAATAATAAAAAAAGCCCACTCCCATACTCTCCTTTTTGCCACTATTGGGGGGGGGGGGGGGTGGGGGGGGGGGGGGGTGGGGGGGGGGGGGGGTGGGGGGGGGGGGGGGTGGGGGGGGGGGGGGGTGGGGGGGGGGGGGGGTGGGATTCTTTGTGTAGATGTTCGGTATGAATTTCGAAACTAGGTTCAACGAGATTACAATGTACTTCAATTACATCGAACGGTCTAAATTTTGGCGTTTATTTCCTAAATATACCGGATTTGTCTCAATAGTTTCTTGAACAAACCCTAATAAATCTACTATAATTGCTGAAAACATTATTCTTACTGGTGATTTTATTTGAATTTTGTTAAAGAGATATTTTTTTTTGCATTTCAAACTTGTTTTCGTCACATTAAAGATTTATCTGATTGTTTGAATGTTTTCAGATAATTTTTAAAGGCATTTTTTATTTGATCGAAGGTATATTATCCTTTGTTTAAACTATAGTATTTTGTTATGTTCTTCTCACTAAATCCTATGCAATAAGGAGAACTTTCACTAATATTTATTACAAAATTATCAGAATAAAAACCACTTAAACCGATAAAATAATTTGATTCTTCGCCTAAATGAATAGGGTGTTCTAAGTTTAAAACTAATTTAGAGCTTTCTGAAGTCAATTTGACCAGTTTCATTTTCGTTATTTAAATGGAGAAATTTTTAAAGCAAAAAGATCAGATAAAACTTCAAACGTTTGAAGAAAATAAGAAAGATCAACCAATTAGATTGTTAATTGTTGGTTCAAGTGGATGTGGAAAAAACAACTTTATTATTGAATTTCATCTATAATAGATTAATTCCCTATTCAAATTTATATGTTTTTTGTAAATCTTTAGAACAAGATGCATACAAAAATTACAACAAAGATTTGAAAATATTAAGAAAAACTTAAGCAAAAAAAATCACATTTTTATAATGCTTCTGAGTACATAGTTCCATTAAGCGAATGTAAACAAAATTCTTTAATCGTTTTCGATGATTGTATTTTAGAAAATCAAGACGGTATTAAGGAATATTTCGTAATGTCTCGTCATAAAAATATCTCTTGCACTTATCTTTCTCAATGCTTTTCAAAGGTTGATAAACAAGTTATAAGAAATAATTCAAATATGATTTGTATTTTTAAACAAGATGATCACTACACTAAAAAGATTTACAATAATTATGTTGGTTCTGATATGCGTTTTGATCAATTTAATGAGTTATGTAATACAGTTTTGAAAGAAGACTATGGGTTTTTAACTATTAATCTAACTTCAAAGCCTAAAAATGGTAAATACTTGAATAAATTTTTCTAATATAAACGTGTAATAATCTCATATGTTTTTCACGTTCCACGTTCATGTTTTCACGTTCCACGTTCACGTTTCAAAATTTTTCTAATTAAATGGCGAACGTAACTTCTGAAGAAGCGAAAAAACTTGATCAAATCGAAAAGAAATTAATCAAAGAATTTAAAGAACAGATTAGAATTGATGAAAAAGAACAAGAATTTCTTCAAAAATTAATCAACTTCTGCGATTAAAAATGTTGAAGGTAAAATTGAAAATGTTTTAAATCAAAATAAAAATATGATGGATTTGATTCCAGTTTTATGACAATTTGCCGATATTTCAATTCCCGAATCTGAAGCGCTTGAATTGCCAAAGCTACCATCTTCTACACCTTTTAGACCCCGAATCATTGAAGATTCTACAATAGTTGAACCAATAAGTCCTAGGACAATGGATATAATAATTGGTGAAATTGGTAAAAAAATTCCTTCCTAGAGCAAAAGATGATAAATTTAGTTTGTATTGGGATAGAAAAAAGAAAAGTTTTATGATTGGAAATTTAACCGTTAATTTTGAACATAATGATATAATTATTAATGAAAAAACTTACGACGGTACTCAAGGATTGTGGAGTTTATTAACAGACAATGATGTTCCAAATGACGATTTATATTCTGAAGAAGATTTGAAAAATTATACAGAAATTTTATGGAAGTCTGATTCAATTTACAAGAATAATGATCCACCCACTAAAAAAACCTAAGTCAAATAGAGGTAAAAAATATATGAATTTGGGAATTAAAGGAATTTGGGAAAATAAAGATCAAATCGAATGATCAAGTGTGAGAAAATACAGTGATAATAAGATTGAATACAGATATATCGACGATGTGACAAAACTTGATGGAATTTTTAATTATATTTATGCTGAAGAGAAGGCTGGAAATTACAATTTTTTGAACGAAAAGAAAGCAATTAAAAATTTTATTTTGAAAAAACTTGATGAAATGATTGAAAAATGGAAATTAAATATTTAAAACGAATTTTGCCTCAAATAAGTTCTCCAATTTTGATTGAGTGGACTTTTGAATGATTTTATCAACAATTTACCTATTGAATTACACATACCAGGCTATCAATATCTGGGACCAGGCACGAAGCTTGTTAATAGAATGAAAAGAGGAGATTCTGGTATTAATAAATTAGATAAGGATGCAATGGAACACGATATGTTTTATGCAAATCATATAGACACAAATTCCAGAAATATAGCAGATAACATTTTTGCAAGATAAAGCAATGGATAGATTTTTGTCTAAAGATGCTAGTTTAGGTGAAAGATTTGTTGCACTTCCAACAGCTGAAGCAATGTTTTTGAAGAGAAAATTAGGAATGGGTATCGAAGAGAACTTGCAATTTTAGCTATATAAATGGAAGTGAACGTAAATTTCAGTAAAACTCAGAAAGAGAAAATAAAATCCGCTGTTAAGAAGAAAATACCTGTTAGTATTCAATTTATCAAACAACAACAAAATCAACTAAAAATGGCGAAAATAAGATATTTTTAACAAATAGACAATACAATAAACTCGAAAAACATAAGAAAAACAATAAAGGAACCAGAATAGAATTTTCTTATAATCAGTTGAAAGAACTTAAAAATGGTGGACTTTTGAAAGGATTAGATTTTGGAGAATATATTCCAGTTGTTAAAAATGTTGTTCCATATGTTACCTGCTCCAATTGTAAAAAAAGATGTGATTCCTATTGTTAGAAATATTTTAAATTGGTTAGATAAAGAGTTGGAAGATGTTACAGGATCTGGATTAGATGAAAAAACTTTGAATTATGTTAAATCAAACATAAAAAGAAAATTGAAATCAAACCATTAACATTCGGAGAATTGGAAGAAATCTGCAAAAACATTAAACATTTTAGAGGAATTTTTATGTGTGATTCATCACCTGAAAAAGTTAAGAAATTTGAATGTGGAATTGTGAATTTAGACTCGATTACGGGGAGTGAACGCATTGGGTTTGTTATTATAAAAATGAAAAAATTGCATTTTATTTTGATTCATATGGAAGAATTGAGGACAAACCACCTATAGAATTGATTGAATATTTGAAAAAATCAAACGTCAACTACAATGACTCGCATTCAAACGATAGAGATCCACCAATTTGTGGTCATTTATGTGTTTTTGTTTTGAATGAACTGACTGATGGTAAAGATTTTAAAGAAGTTGTTAACAAATTATTACTTAATAAATATGGATTCACAAAATATTTTTGATGTATTTGGAACACAATTTAAAACAGAAAGTATTCAAAATGTAGATAATAGTTTGAATTTTGATAGTTTGAGAAATGAGTTTGATAACAAGTTAGAAAATTTATTGCAAAACCTTCCAGATTCAGATATGTTTGCTGCCTAGATTGAAGATTTTAAAGCAGAATATGATATTGAACTTGTAAATTTCATGAGTTCAAATGAAGTTGCTGATAAAATAAAAACATCGAAAAAAGATTTTGAAGATGGTGCAAAAAAATATTATTCAAAAAATAGAAGAAAAACTTAATAAGTGGGAGGAAGATCTTACTGAAATAGGTATTCGCGTAGGGTTTTATACCTGATAAAATTTCCTTATATAAATGACGCTCATATATTGTGTGAGGTGTAAGGCACAAACTGAAACAAATGATATAAAATACTATGCAAACATCAATGGAGTTAAAAGAGTTTCTGGAAAATGTGCTGAATGTAACGCTAAAAAGAGCCAATTTATAAAAACTTGAAATTTTTTCTTAATAAATAGAGATGGCGGGACATTACAGTGCTTTCGATCTTTTTATAATGCAACACGAAAGAGATTTGAAAAAAGAACATTGGGATGATATTTCTCAAAAATATGAATTATCCGAAGATATGATGCGATTGTACATTAATAAGTTAAATTGGTATAAACATTGCAAAATATCAAAATCTGTCCCCAAAATTTCATGAGTTCAAATGAAGTTGCTGATAAAATAAAAACATCGAAAAAAGATTTTGAAGATGGTGCAAAAAAATATTTACCAATTTAATGTCTCATATCGAAAAAGCTAATAAAATTACTGAAGCGATTAAAGTTGAAAAGAATTACGTTAGTTTGGCTAATAAAAAAGAAATTGTCGGTGTTCGACCTGGTATTGACAAACATGATGTTGTTGTTAAAGAACAAAATTTAAAACCTCTAAAATTATCAGAAAACATCGATATTGTTGATTTACATGATCCGAATGTTAAAAATGCCTTAGATTTTAAAGGAAAAAGACTTAGCAGCGTTAGTAAGGGAATTTATCCGTTTGATGTTATCGTAAAAGAGCAATTAGATGATCATATTAAAATGTTTGATGAACTGAACAAAAATTATGAGAATCATAAACAACATGTTAAAGATTTTACAACAGAATTCTATGAAAAACTTGAAGAAAGAAGTAAAAGATCAGTAGACGATGTTGGTGAAATTAATGAAAAAGTTATAAAACTTGCACAAGATTTTAATGCATATCAAAATAATGTTAGTGAAACCGTTATAAAAAATGCAGGAAGAGTTTCATACATATCAAGAATATCTTCGTGAGAAAGTAAAAAGTAATGGTGAATTACTTGAAAGAATACACAATAAACAATCTTTAAATCTTGATAAAGTAAATAAACTAGAAGAAAACTTTAATAAATTTAAAGATGTTAATAAAACTTTTGAAAATATTGATAACAGATTGAATGGATTAGGCGGCTATGATGACTAATTTTCCTTATATAAATGACGCTCATATATTGTGTGAGATGTAAAGAAAAACTGCAACAAATGATATAAAATATTACGCAAATATCAATGGAGTTAAAAGAATTTCAGAAAAATGTGCTGAATGTAACACTAAAAAGAGTCAATTTATAAAAACTTGATTTTGAAATTTTTTTAAATAAATAGAGATGGCAGGACATTACAGTGCTTTCGATCTTTTTATAATGCAACACGAAAGAGATTTGAAAAAAGAACATTGGGATGATATTTCTCAAAAATATGAATTATCCGAAGATATGATGAGATTATACGTAAACAAATTGAATTGGTATAACATTGCTAAATATCAAACTTTATCATCAGAGTTTATTAAACAAAATATTCATTATCAATTAAAAGATCATATGTCTGTTCTTTGTCTCTATCAACACTTGAGTATAAAGTTTTTGGATGAAAATAAAGATACAGTTGATTGGAATAATATTATAGATAGTGGTTACTATCCTGTGCAGATTTTATTGAAATATGTGGCCGAAATTGCAAAATTTAAGGAAGAGAATCCTGAATATGATGAAATTGATCACTAATAAATGGCATATATTGAATTTTTAATTTTATACATTATTTTATTAAAACTTGTATAATTTATTTTAAAAACTATGAATAAATTTTATTAAAAATGTGAAATTTGTTCTATATAATTGGCTGACTATAGAAAGTATGCAAATGATATTGAGAGAGCACAGTTTAAAAATTTTTATCCTATTAGTAAGCAACATTTAATGAACCAAATAAACGAACAAAGTTTAATATTGATTTTGGAAATAATTTTTGCTCGTCTAACTTCCAGTTTTATATTTCTGGAACTTTCACAAAAGAAAATGGTCAAGCATATGCTGGAACGAATGATGTTAGATTAATTGATAATTTCGTACCATTTTTATTCTCTAAAATTGAAGTAAGAAAACAGAATAAATTGATAGAAGAAATTGAAAATTGTGGCCAATGAAGTACAATTAAAGGAACCATTTCATATTCCAAAAGTGATGTATTTTCAAATAGTTTTGAATCAACTTTTAAATTTGGGCAATTTGAAGCAGTCGGTGATTTAGCACATTTCGGCTTAGGTTTCTTTGAAAATGTCAATTTTCCAATCTACAAAGGTGTATTTTATATTAGTTTCATAAGAGCTGAAGATGATGATGCGATATTAAAAACAAAAACTGGAAATGATATGACAGATGACGGAAAAATTACAATTAACGAGTTTTTTTATTAGAGTGCCGATGATTGATTACAAAACTACGAGTAAAATTTAGTTGATTGATGAAATTACAAAATCTCAAAATATTATGTGTAATTTTCTAGATTGGCAATGTATTGAACAAAAAGGTATTACTGGAACAGCTTATTCGTTCGATATCACAAATATTTATAGAAATATATTCAATCCCAAGTTCGTTATTAAAGGTTTTCAAACAGATAGACAGAATAATCAAGAAAAAATTCTTCAAAGTTCGATAATTTGAATGTAAAAAATATCAGAGTAAAATTGAACGGTTCTTATTATCCAGATGAATTACAAAATTTAAACATTACCGGAGGTCTTTTCAGAATCATGTATCAGATGTATCAAGATTTTAAGAAAGTTTACTACAAAAATATGGAAATGTATTACAACCCCAAAGAATTTATAGCAAATAGACCCATCTATGTCATTGATACAACGAAGAGTTTGACAAATATTTCTGGTTCAAAGAACGATATAATTATCAATATGGATTTTCAAAATGCTGTTACAAACGCGATTTGTTATGTTGTTGTTGTTTCTGAGAAATTTTTATCATATGATGTGAATAAGAATGATATTAGAGAAATTCAGTAAAATTTTAGAAAAAATTGTCTTGTTTTCTATATTATTCATTGGATAATTTTACAACTTAACAGAATTGTTAAAGACAGTGATAAAACGTTGAATTTACATTATATAAAGAAATATTGAAAAATAGGGATGATATAAGGAAAAATCTATTTCAAGATCATCTTAAGGGTTGGACCGGAAGTGATGATTTACAAAAATACTTTAATATTTACTGATCCTACATACCAAATTTCGTCAAAAAAGCTTCAATAGTTCTCGAAATATAAGCGTTTTAAGATAAGGGATGTTTGGGGTAGATTTTGAAAATGTTGTTATTTTCATGAAATTTTAAGTAGAACTCGCTTGTTTTTTAAGTTTCAGATTTTTCTGATTAAATTTTTAATTTTTTATGAATATTAAGAAATAGGGAATGATTTCACCCTTATGGATAAGTTAAGTCGAAAGAGTTAAGTATTTACTATATGTGTACCAAATTTCATTCAGTGGTTTTTGAAATATAAAATTATTAATAAACTTGTAAATTAGCACTCCTAATAAATTGTAAAAGTGAGAACAACTTATATAGCTTATAACTTTCGAGACTCTCCGTAGCTCAGTTGGTAAGACGCTTGCCTTCAAAGCCTGAGGTTCTGGGTTCAAATCCCAGAGCTTCAGACGCGCTTGTTATTGAGGAAGACATGGTTGTCGTTCAGTGGTTGGGGACAAGTCTTTACACGAGTGGCCATAGTGTAATGGCTATAGAACAAGCTGAGTAATGACAACTGTGGTTGGCGCGCCATTTGTTTCCTCACCTTTCCACTTTATTCCTTAATTCCTTCTCTTCCTTGGTTCGTTCATCCCTTCTCTTCCTTAATTCGTTCATTAAATTCATCATTTACATCGTTCATTAATACAACATTACACTTAGAAAAACCCGAAACTGAGACTTGAAAAAAAAAACCAGAGTCCAAGACCCGAATAAATGCTCCTAGCCATTCACTTGGTTGGACAGTAGCAGTGCAGGGCCAAGTCTCTAAACAATAGACGCCGTAGAAGATGAGTAGATATGAGAATCCCAAGCGCAAAAACACGCACACTAACAACACTACACCAAAGACACAATCATTCTTTTTGTTAATCAACGAAGTAATATGGTTAATATTGTATAATAAAGATTTTTTCATTACAGAGCAATAAAATATAGAATTTTGAATTTGGAAAGAATGAAAAATAAATATGGTTGGACTATTATTGCAGATTTAGAAGATTATAAAGTACATTTGCCTAATAGATTTGTAAATGTTTTAGATGAGAAAAAGATAGAAGAAATGAATAAAAGAGACAAATATTAAATATATATTTAATGGTTATTGGTAAATAAGTTATAAAAGATAAAGAATGTGTTATGATTAAATTTGCTGAATAAGTTAAGAATAATAATTATCGAGTTTTTTTTAGATAGTACAAATCATTATAATATGAATATTTATAATGCTTTTTAAATTCTTTTATTACAATTTCTCTTGTTATTTCAAACTCAAAAAGTGAATCAAAAAAAATTTAACGTAAACCATGAAATAATGAATTCTTTTGATAAATCTTGATGCTCCCAAAAAGTTATTAAATATTCATATGGTTATTTAAATTTGTAATTTGTAATGTTTTCTTGCCCAATAATATTTCTGGTAATTGAAGCTCACGAAATTCATCATAGTATACATAATTGGAGTATAATTTGAATAGTAAAATTAAGCCATTCCTATTTAACTCAGTGCTTGAAATATAAGCTATAGTATTTCTAGTTAAATAATAAAACTTATAGAAACGATCAAAAAACCTCATAAAAATCTATGAAACTTGTCTGATTGTTGTTGATCTTTAAATTTACTTTCAAAATAGTCTATCATACATTTAAATAATGCTGCTAACAATGGTATATTATATTTATAATTTACTATTAAATGTAAATGTTTCAATAATTCTTCCTCATTTAAACATGATATCAAACGATGTTTTACATGTTCTGGTATTTTATTAAATTCATTAATTTCATTATTGCCCTTATTAATACTTTGTGTAAATGCCATAAGTTGAAGAGACATTGGAGATTTCATTTTTTCACACTTAGACATCCTTGACTATTTAGTAAGAAAATGTTTTACTTAGAAAAAATATTATTCATAAACTTTGTTACATTTGATAAAATTTCATTGAAATTAAATTAAATACTTATAAAAGATTAAACATGTTCATATTCTTAAATTAATTTATTCCATCCATGGAAGATATACTATAATGATTCAAAATCGCATTTAGAAGGTATATTTTCATTTGATTTTTAAAAGCCCCCAAACTGATTTACTGTTTATTTTCATATATCTATTTATTGACCTTAGACCGTATTTTTATTTGAAATTGTATTGTCCCGAAAAGTGTCCTAGGAGTGACATATTAATATCTACTTATATATACTCTGTTAATCCTCTTATAAGAGTATATACTCATTTTTATTATAACTATTGACTTTTTTTCCAGTTTTTCTGGTAGTTATATTTAATAATATTTAGTATATTTAAATTATAAATTTAAATTAATATATATTATATTATATACAAATTATATTGTTTTTATATTAAATAGTTTAATTAATTATATAATAAATAATATCATTATTTTATTATTTTAATTATATTTTTTAAATTGTTTACACTTGAAAAATCGGAAAAGTACCAATTAATAGTGGCTGGTATTTCCATTCTGTAACGGAAATGTTTTTTTATTTCAATATCACTTCTAAACACATTACACGTAATAGCAATACTCGTTATTTTAAAACGTTCTACAAACAATTTTATTATAATATTCACAGTCTTGTCAGTTAAATATTTGATTAAAATTATTATAATACAAGGTTTATACCCAATCCAAAGTTAATGTTTATATTTTTTTAATTTTACCTTACATGTATTTAAATCTAAAAATTAATCTTCATTTAGCTGACTATTTTGTTCAAAATACGTTTCATATAATGACTTATAAACTGTATTTAAAAAAATCCTTATGTATATATAATGAACATATATATTACAAGGTTGAGTTTATGCACAAGTTAATGTTCCTTATATTATTGTTTTTTTATGGTTTTTAGTCGATTATATAATTTTGTCACTCTATAAGCTATTCTGAAATATTAGCTTTCCTAAAATATACCATAAGATATTTTTCATTTAGCTTTACTCCATGTATCAAAATAACACCATGAGTAACAAATATAGCTGGATATATTTCTTCGATAGCACAATAAATGTTGACATAGCACATTGAAATGCACTATGAGATTGTGACGTGTCTTTTCTCAACACTACCATTTACTGTTAAGAATGACACGTATCGCATACCCTAGATGAACCCAATCAAGCGGGGATTCGATCCAGGGGTCTAAATTTTATTCTTATGGATTATGTATGTCAGTTGGGTTAGATATATTGCTATCACCTAAGGTGGTGGTAACGTTCAAGCATTTAGTAAATCATCATTACCCAACTGGTCTTGAAAAAAATTAAGAATTTGAAATAAAATGATGTCGATAAATAAAATATTTACTATCATCAATTAAAGAAAACACAAAAGCGTAACTACCTAGATCTCTATCTAAATCAAAGCTACCTCAGATCGCAAACACACTGTATGTTATGTAAAATAGTATGAGGAAAAGTAATATCAACACTAAGAACAATATATTATAATGTTTGGTCAGAATCGTATTAACAAAGATTAAGTAAGAAAAGTGTAAGAGAAATAATAATAGATCCAGAGCAATAATCTATTTGTTACGTCCGTATTGCAAGAGCATAGGTTAAGTAAGATAGTAAGTAAGGTAAAGAACCAATAACCAATTTAAAGGTTAGGTCCGTATTGCACGAACATAGATTAAGTAAGATAGTAAGTAAAGTAAAAAACCAAAAACCAATTTAAAGGTTAGGTCCGTATCGCACGAACATAGATTAAGTAAGATAGCAAGTAAAGTAAAGAACCAATAACCAATTTAAAGGTTAGATCCGTATTGCACGAACATAGATTAAGTAAGATAGTAAGTAAAGTAAACAACCAATAACCAATTTAAAGGTTAGGTCCGTATTGCACGAACATAGATTAAGTAAGATAGCAAGTAAAGTAAAGAACCAATAATACCAATAAACAATTTTAAGGTTAGGTCCGTATCGCACGAACATAGATTAAGTAAGATAGTAAATAAAGTAAAGGAACCACTAATACCAAATTTAAAGGTTAGGTCCGTATCGCACGAACATAGATTAAGTAAGATAGTAAGTAAAGTAAAGAGCTAATAATACCAATGACCAATAACCAATTTAAAGGTTAGGTCCGTATTGCACGAACATAGATTAAGTAAGATAGCAAGTAAAGTAAAGAACCACTAATCCTAAATTCAAAGGTTAGGTCCGTATTACACGAACATAGATTAAGTAAGATAGTAAGTAAAGTAAAGAAACCAATAACCAATTTAAAGGTTAGGTCCGTATTGCACGAACATAGATTAAGTAAGATAGCAAGTAAAGTAAAGAGCCAATAATACCAATGACCAATAACCAATTTAAAGGTTAGGTTCGTATTGCACGAACATAGATTAAGTAAGATAGCAAGTAAAGTAAAGAACCACTAATCCTAAATTTAAAGGTTAGGTCCGTATTACACGAACATAGATTAAGTAAGATAGTAAGTAAAGTAAAGAACCAATAATACCAATAAACAATTTAAAGGTTAGGTCCGTATCGCACGAACATAGATTAAGTAAGATAGCAAGTAAAGTAAAGAGCCAATAATACCAATGACCAATAACCAATTTAAAGGTTAGGTTCGTATTGCACGAACATAGATTAAGTAAGATAGCAAGTAAAGTAAAGAACCACTAATCCTAAATTTAAAGGTTAGGTCCGTATTACACGAACATAGATTAAGTAAGATAGCAAGTAAAGTAAAGAACCAATAACCAATTTAAAGGTTAGGTCCGTATTGCACGAACATAGATTAAGTAAGATAGTAAGTAAAGTAAAGAACCAATAACCAATTTAAAGGTTAGGTCCGTATTGCACGAACATAGATTAAGTAAGATAGCAAGTAAAGTAAAGAGCCAATAATACCAATGACCAATAACCAATTTAAAGTTTAGGTCCGTATTGCACGAACATAGATTAAGTAAGATAGCAAGTAAAGTAAAGAACCAATAATACCAATAAACAATTTAAAGGTTAGGTCCGTATCGCACGAACATAGATTAAGTAAGATAGTAAGTAAAGTAAAGAACCACTACTACCAAGAATAATACGTTATAAGTAAATTTCGTGTGGCACAGCATATAAAAACGATACAGAATATTAATGACAGGTTAATTATGTATAGTATAGTAATTGAAGTAATATATTACCAATAGCAAGAAGAAATCGATACGTCCGTATCTCACGAACAAGTCGGCAGGAGTGAGGTTAAGATCGCAGCGCAGTGTACGTCTTATCGTCGTGATAGGATGGTGTAGAGTGACCTCTCGCTTCTCTGCTGGCCGGTCCATCTGACTAGTTTGCGTTGGAGCGCATGCGCGACTTATCGTTCATGCCGCAACCCGTCAAGCGGCGAACATGTCGTGGCACGATAGCTGTGGTGAACTTGTTTTACGATCCCGTTAATCATTGTTCTAATCCCACAATAAATCTTGAATAGGCTACCCAAGATAATAAAAAAATACACTGTACTTTTTAGTACCTCACACCCCCCTCTTTCTTTCGGGAAGAGAACAAAGCGAACAAAATTAAACATCTTCTTAGTTAAATTCAACAATTTTCTATTTTTAAATGTAAAAGTATATTAATAAGATCTAGAAACTAAATTAGACAAAGGAATTATTTACTTAAAAATATAAACAAATTAACATTCTTTTCTTCTGAACACAACAAAGTTGTGAACTAAATTATAATAAACATGATATAAAACAATAAAAAGAACACTCAAAAGAACACCATATGTTGATAAATGTATATAAATGTAGTAATAAATTTGACATGAAAACATGAAAACGAAACTTAAAATGGCTAACCTTTTATAATAATCTTGTTAAAACTAAAAAAAATAAACTGTTTTCAAATTGGTAAAGGGACACACTTCACTGCAGAAAGTTCCGTTGCCTTGAACGAAATAAAACAAAATATTAATCTTCGGTTATAAAAAATAAAAACATTTCCTTCTTGGTGGCTAAAATATACTAATGGAATAACCAATTCAGCGCAATTCAGGTGGCAGCTTTCGCACATCTATTCTGACAAAAGTGCCGTCCGGATTGAATACCCGAATCCTTTTTGGACGATATCTTTTTGTTTGTTTGAAGCAGCCTGCACGTTTCTGACGTCCAACGAGCAATCCAGGACGTGCTTTATTTCTTCTGGGGCTTCAGTTTTCTCCGGTTGCGGTGGTTGGATTAGTTTTGGAGTGTCTCGAATTGTGGTAATGCAATTGGTGCTGGAATTTAAGTTTGTCTTAGGTGACGTTTCTTGGAAATCCATTCCTAGTTCGTTGTCTACCCATTCTGAATCTTCCATGATCGAAAGGCATGGAGAAGATGCTCTCGATAACGTCACATCGCATTCATTACCATCTCAAAGTCATCCTCGGCGGCGGCTTCTTTTCGGATGTTAACATCTTGATGCGATGTGTTTGGCGTTGGACCACTTTCCTTCCTCAGTTCATCCATTTCATGGCCTGAAAAACACTCAGTTCTATTGCAGGTATATACTGCGTTTTTAACTTCACTATCAGGCGGATTTGAAAAGGTAACCGAGGATTCGTTTCCCTCATAATTATTGTCGATGGCTTCTTTGAGGGCTTCAAGCATCGGGTCCCATGCCGTCACTACAGTCTGACGACCTTCGGGGAAGCATACTGTAAGCTCGGACGTTTCAGGCTGAGTAGAGGGAAATCGACAGTCTCTTTTATTTGTAGTTATAGCAGAGAAATCCTTGTCTGATTCCTTATGTATAACTAAATCTAACCGTTTATGTTCATCTGCCCTCAAGTTTGCGATTAAGTTTATATTGATATCATTGAGGTCATTTTGCGTTTCACGTTTTAAAGACGGTGTGTTTATATAAACTAAATTTAACTCCTTTATTATATCCATCCCCAATACTAAGGACGTAGTAAGGTTTGGAACATACAAGAGTTTTGCCTCGATATGGGCCTCGTTAACCTCCAAGTTAACCAAATACGAGTGTTTAACATAGGTTTTAAAGCCATTGGCCATTTGTAAAGGTATATTTGTATTTTGGTGTTTTATAGAATTATATTTTAAATGTTCCACTAAATCTTCGCCTACTATGCTAACCATAACACCAGTATCAATCAGAGCCTTATATGTTTTTCCAAGAATGTTAACAGTTACATACGGTCGACAATCATGTAGCTTCCCAAGTCCGAAACTACCCGAGTAGTGTGTTAATTCTTCGGCACAGGAGATTTTCCTCGTTGGAGCTCGTGTTGGAAAATTATATCGGGATCTCAGCTGACCTCCTTGGTCTGGGATCCACAAAGCGTTTCCCGAATTACATCGGCAATCCGTTGTTCTGATACCTTCCGTTTTGCAGTTATAGCAGCGGAGTCTCTTAGGTTTAGTACACTCACTGAATCTGTGTGCAGTTTCTTCGCAGTTCCAGCAAATTGAAACAGCCTCTCTACGGATATTCCTAGTAGAAGGGGTCAGTGTAGGTCCTGAACCTGAATTTGACTTTACCTCGCCGAGCCTGTACTGTTTCTAATCGTTTTGTAAAGTAGCCGCTTGTGAATATTGCACAGTTTGAACCAAATTTGGTCTAACCGACTGCCTTAATTGTTGGTGGCCCCGGTTTCCATTATCTGTCCATATCCTGGGAGTGGGGTTGTACTGGCAATGTCTCATTCCTTCCATGCTTACCTGCTTATTTTTGGAATAGTATGCAGTTTCTGGGACCAGTGTTTGTGCAGGGTTAGGTGGAGGTTTGTAAAGAAGACGCTCTCTTTCATAGCTTTCGTAATATTCGGCTTCTTTAATCATATCCTGTATAGACTTTACATTCCTCTTCTCATAATTAGTTTATATTCTGGTCTCATATTGCAATAAATACGATCGAGTTTTTCTTCTAGATTATATCCTCCTCTTCGTCGAATTAGTGTGGTTGCCACAATAAAGCTACGGAATGGTTCAGCCTCTCCTTGTGTACGCTGGCGGATTTCATCCTCAAGATTGCGTCGGTAACCTGGGGGTAAGTATTGCATCTCAAACGAAGTCTGAAAATCCTCAAAACTATCCCAAAATTCTCTATGGTTTCTAAACCACAACAGGGCTTTCCCTCTTAATAGTTCCGGAAGAGCTCTTAAGATTTCTTCCTTGGATATATCGTAACATTCCATTAACTCGTTAAGTCGCTCTAAGAAAGATACTGGATCTCCATTTCCTTCATAATGCAGATTCCATTTCCTGGCAATATTGCATATATGGGCCGAATTTTTAGCGCTAAAGGGGGCAGTATCCCGCAACTCGTTACTTTGAACTCCGTTACCTATTGGTATCGTAGTGGTAAATATAGGATCGCGGGGAGCTAAATAAGTAACGGCCGTATTAGGATTTAAAAGTGTATATGGACTTTGGCTTGCCGGTTGTAAAGGTTCTTGCTGAATATGATTGGTTTCGGATGAAGACATATTTTTTAAATTAACTAAAACTCTTTTTACTGTTTCTGCACTAGCGCTCGGAGAAAGACCCAAGATTTCTCGAAAACTGGCAAGTTCAAGTTGGGAGGAATCTTCCATTCTGGTATTAAGAGTAGAGGCAGCAGGAATAGTTGAAGTACCCTGAACCTCAGTATTTTCAGCACTTAAGAGTGTATTATCTAAACTCTTTGTATATGTAGAGGGAGTTCGAACTAATCCTTGGCTCCTTAAGAAAGTCACAAAGTGAGAGCGTAGATCTTCACTATTTCCTTCGATTGGTAACCCATATTTTGACATTTCTTCAATCAACTCAGGCTTCTTCAGATTATAAATCCATCCAACTTTTTCGGAACTTCCCCTCATCGTAGTTTGTTTCCCTGAGGCTAATGATTCAGTAGTAACAGGCAATACTTTTGGTATTGTACCGGAATGGACTTGACTTGATGGAGCAGTAGACGTTTTAGTCGTTGTGGTAGCAAAAGTTTCGTCTTTAAGAGGGCTAGTAACAGCAACATCTGTAGTTAAATTTCCAGTCTGTGAGTGTGACTTATTATCCTCACTCTTAGGGTCAGTAGTTTTCGAACTACCAGTAGGCTGTATATTTGAATGAAACAGAAGACATAAGAGACTCCAGATTCGGAGAAAGCTCAATGGAAACATGATGTGTCAATGTAGATACGGTAGGACTAAAATAGAATATGAGTCTAGATATTTAATTTTTATCAGTTATTTTTACGTGACGATCACTGTAATATAAACAATCAATCGAGTCTGTTTGAATATCCGTCCCTGTTCGGGCGCCAAAATGTGACGTGTCTTTTCTCAACACAACCATTTACTGTTAAGAATGACACGTATCGCATACTCTAGATGAGCCCAATCAAGCGGGGATTCGATCCAGGGGTCTAAATTTTATTCTTATGGATTATGTATGTCAGTTGGGTTCAGATATATTGCTATCACCTAAGGTGGTGGTAACGTTCAAGCATTTAGTAAATCATCATTACCCAACTGGTCGTGGAAAAAAATTAAGAATTTGAAATAAAATTATGTCGATAAATGAAATATTTACTATCATCAATTAAAGAAAACACAAAAGCGTAACTACCTAGATCTCTATCTAAATCAAAGCTACCTCAGATCGCAACACACTGTATGTTATGTAAAATAGTATGAGCAAAAGTAATATCAACACTAAGAACAATATATAATGTTTGGTCAGAATCGTATTAACAAAGATTAAGTAAAAAAATTGTATGAGAAATAATAATAGATCCAGATCAATAATCTATTTGTTAGGTCCGTATTGCACGAACATAGGTTAAGTAAGATAGTAAGTAAAGTAAAGAACCAAAAACCAATTTAAAGGTTAGGTCCGTATTGCACGAACATAGATTAAGTAAGATAGTAAGTAAAGTAAAGAACCAATAACCAATTTAAAGGTTAGGTCCGTACTGCACGAACATAGATTAAGTAAGATAGCAAGTAAAGTAAAGAGCCAATAATACCAATGACCAATAACCAATTTAAAGGTTAGGTCCGTATTGCACGAACATAGATTAAGTAAGATAGCAAGTAAAGTAAAGAACCACTAATCCTAAATTTAAAGGTTAGGTCCGTATTACACGAACATAGATTAAGTAAGATAGCAAGTAAAGTAAAGAACCAATAACCAATTTAAAGGTTAGGTCCGTATTGCACGAACATAGATTAAGTAAGATAGTAAGTAAAGTAAAGAACCAATAACCAATTTAAAGGTTAGGTCCGTATTGCACGAACATAGATTAAGTAAGATAGCAAGTAAAGTAAAGAGCCAATAATACCAATGACCAATAACCAATTTAAAGTTTAGGTCCGTATTGCACGAACATAGATTAAGTAAGATAGCAAGTAAAGTAAAGAACCAATAATACCAATAAACAATTTAAAGGTTAGGTCCGTATCGCACGAACATAGATTAAGTAAGATAGTAAGTAAAGTAAAGAACCACTACTACCAAGAATAATACGTTATAAGTAAATTTCGTGTGGCACAGCATATAAAAACGATACAGAATATTAATGACAGGTTAATTATGTATAGTATAGTAATTGAAGTAATATATTACCAATAGCAAGAAGAAATCGATACGTCCGTATCTCACGAACAAGTCGGCAGGAGTGAGGTTAAGATCGCAGCGCAGTGTACGTCTTATCGTCGTGATAGGATGGTGTAGATTGACCTCTCGCTTCTCTGCTGGCCGGTCCATCTGACGAGTTTGCGTTGGAGCGCATGCGCGACTTATCGTTCATGCCGCAACCCGTCAAGCGGCGAAAATGGCGTGGCACGATAGCTGTGGCGAACTTGTTTTACGATCCCGTTAATCATTGTTCTAATCCCACAATAAATCTTGAACGGGCTACCCAAGATAATAAAAAAAAATACACTGTACTTTTTAGTACCTCACAAGATTCCTTCATTTTATTAAGTTGCTCTCATTGATCCGTAATTTTTTTATAAAGCGGCGGGTGTAGCAAAAGTAATCAATGTTTTTATATTAAAATTATCGTAAATATTTTAACTCCTTAAAATTATCGTAATTATTTTAACTCAGTACAAAGATTTTCTAAGTATGATAAATTAAGCATCTTATAACTAAATCTTTCTTCTTCCTTAGCTCAATCCATATATTGGTATTCATTTTCAATATTTATAATTATAACTTTTTATAACTGTGGGATGTCATAATTTTTCCTATGTATTCCTTTTCTTTTCAGGAGCATAGGTAACGTGGAATGTTTATTAAAACGAAAATACTTACGGTATTAAAGTATTACATTTTTTCAAAAGAATAATTTTTTTAATTTAATTTATTTTACGAAACTTCCCAGTAGTACAGTACAATTAATATTATATTATTCTTATATTTTCTTAGCATTTTTAATCAAAGTTTATTCTACGTTCATTTGTTTTCTTTTTTATGTTATTTAATCAATTTTCAATAAACATAATACATTTTAATTTAAATTGTTGTATGCAATTAAAACATAATATACTTAAAATTACATTTATCTATTTTTTATTTAAATAGTGTTGAAGCTTTTAAATTATTCTACATGTTTAATATTTCTTGTCGACATTCAATTTCTATCAATTTTGACTATCTATATATTTTGATATGAATAAATAAGTTTTGATACATTATTTTCTTAGGCCTATAGCTGGGTGTGTTTTTTGTGTTTAAGTATTTAAACTTTGGCACATTTAGGTTTATTCCCATATGAAAATTAACACTCTAATGTAAAAAATACGTTTTGTAAACCTAAAATAGAAATGTCGCTTACAAGATTCAAAAGGTACCTTTTAGTTCGAGTACTGTCAATGATACCATTGTCTCATTAGAAGTCATTTTAACGAACTTATTACATTTATCACACAAACGCTTTATTTGTAACAACTGTATTTTATTTTTAGGCACTATGCCAATGACGATCAAGAAACTAAGGACTCTGATGAACACCTACTGGATGCTGTGTGACGCCGTACACCAGGCTAATGACTTCTACTGCTATCAGCTGATGGCCGTTAACTTTAACTCATTTGTTCACATCACTATAACGTGTTACGTATTTTTCTTGTACGTCAGAGATGGTAACGTGTTCGCCATGCTTACTGAAGGAGCTTGGTTCCTTAATCATATTTACTGCGTGGTTGTGTTGGTAAACTCAAGCACAGACGTCACTAACTCGGTAAATGTGTAGTAAAAAGGTTTTGTTTATTTTTACTAGCGTTTTATGTAATTCATTACACGTAATAGCTCTATATAACGAACATTTTAGAAGAATCTTCTTTTACATCCTGCGTATAGGATGGGCTATAATTCCTCATGCGTTTTAGTCTATGAAACATGATGACAACTAAAAATTAATACCTTATTTCGTACCTACTAAGAGTGTAAACTAGAACTGCAATATAGATTCCCTTTAAAGAAATTACAATTCCTCGTGCAACAAAATGAGATGGGTTGCAGAGATAAAGTTTCGTCTCATGTCGAAAACCGAGTTCAAGGATCTTTGTAGACATATCTTTAAACTTCAAATGGCCGATGATTTTGCTATTCAAGGAAAGGAATATGAAGTAGGGTACATACAGCTGAATTGGATGTAGTGTGGAGATAAAGATAAGCCCTAATCATTTATACTAACATAAATATGACCTAGGGATATCCTACTATTACCAGATAAAGATACCTGATGATTCTCCTCACCAGTTACCAGGCCAGTGTCAAAATTGGAGGTGATAGGAATTTCATCTAACGCATATAACGGACCTCATGTATGACTATACCTCAAGATTTGAAACGAATATTTATTACGAATTGTTTTAAATCCTGTGTTTTTGGGTATGAGATAAAACAGGACAGACTGATGGACCAATAATAAGCTTACTATAATTAAAATTGACCGAAATATGATTTTGAAATCCACAGCTATTCAATTCTGGTGGAATTCATAAATGATGGTTTAGAGTTTAAAGTTTTTATGATTATTATTGTTCTCCGAAATGCCAAGTAGTATCTATCAATGCAATAAAATATAATATCAGTCGTTCTCTACACGTTTCCGATGCTCTCATAGTGAAACGATGTCTGGAAATAAATATTTCTTAGAATAGCCATTTTACTGATACATGTTAATTTCTTGAAGTCTTTGGAAGGATGCTTCCTTAACGTAGTAAAGATACATAGTCCGCTGTATCAAGTATAAGAATAGGGTATAATAATATAAATATTTTAGTTAGTTTGATTGGTTAATTTAGACTTTCAAGGATGTAGGACAAATTTTAATTTCACATTTAGAATGTTATTCTAGGCTGACGAGACTAGCCAGATGATATGCAAGTTGATGAACAGTAACCTGGACCCAGTCCTAAGGAGAGAGGTAATAATAAAAGAAATGTTTTATCATAATTATACTTATTCTGTCTAACCAATCAATATGCCTCAATTTTAACGTAAACACGACGTATATTTTAATATATACGTTAATGTATGATATAGAAGTATTTATGTGACTACCAAAATATAGACTTATTCACTTAGGTGAGCAAAAAGTGTTTAGCCGTTTACCACTTGTGTTATGAAAAGTATTGTCAGTGTCATATTCCCAATAATATGGTGGACCAATAATTAAGGAATTTGACATACACTTGTGCAGATTACAATAAAATATACAATATTGGTTACGTAGATATTTTGCACCTTAAATATTTCTGTAGTATCGGAATTACGATTAAAGTTCCTGAATATTCCACAAAATTGCAAGGGAAAATATCTACAAACAATTACGAGTGATTATGAAAAAAATTAGGAGTCAGTTTAAATCTATGATGTACCTAAGTGGAAAGTAATGGTATTTAGAGCGTTTGATACACTGTGTTTCCTCCAGGATGTTTCAAATAGATTCTAAGGAACGGATTATGGTGCAGTAGCCTCTCTCTCAACCGACTGTAACGGGACCGGACATTGGTCGGATAACCTAAAATTCAGTTAAACGGAAATCATAAAAGATAGCCTCAGAAATGTAAAGAAAGATTACAGTAACAGTAAAGTGGAATATTTAAAATACACAATGAATTATTATATTTATAAAAATTTAGTGTAACAATAACAATGAATTATATTAATTAATATGTTTGTATTATATTGTATGAATTATATTATGAACTATAATTATATTATATTTATAAAGAAGGTAGTACGAAAATAATCATACACTGAACCCATACTCACAATTTTTAGTATCCAATAACAGCACAATAATATGTTTGAAGCAATGAGACTGTGATGACTTGTCTGCTTCTTTCAACATCTCGCCGTTACCGCTGCGGGTGTTAAAATAGAGGCCAACAATATTTAAATGATTTTACGTATTGTATTTAATTCACTGCAAGTTTGAGAACATTTCAAATGAATTTATGATATTTTTCTTTTTACATTCACTTTCACAATCAGGGCTATTTTGTAAATACAATAATAATTTCAACAAAGAAATTTGATTTTCCTCCGAATCAAAATCTTTTAATATTAACATTTGTTATGCTCTTAAACAACGTTGATATTATTTTGTGTGACTTTTAATACCAAACGCATTGTGAATTAAGACGGTTTAGCACCATCAAGTATTCACAAAAGAGATAAATATTTTTAGTTTCATATTATCATGTTTTTATTTTATGATATAATCATAAAAAATAACATGTTAAATAATAATCGTAATATTGAAACACGTTAAACATTTTATAAATGAAAACAAACTCTATTACAAACAAATATTTCATATGGTATTATTAACTATCAAATGTTTTTCAAGGTAATAATCCGTTAATCAGGCTCATAACAAGAAATTTAACTAGTTTTAAGTAATTGTAACTAACGCTATTTATTAAATAAAACCAATACAAATCTTTTTTCAATAAGGTAAGGTGTTATAAGTTAATAATTGTTACCATTTTTAAAATGTAAATAAAATATTATTGTTATGTTTGGTTTAATATTAAAAATTACTCTCAATGATTGTACCAAATTCAAATACCATAGCATAAGATAAAATGTTGTTTCTAACAAAAAAACTTACAGCCGGACAAAATGAAAGCAATGTATTATTTGTCATGCATAGACTGTTACATCGGCTATTTCTATCTCTCACATACTGAACGCCGGTTGCAGATTTAACCCCTTTGCACCCTTAAGGAATGTATCAAAAGTTTTCAGATTTTCAAACACATCTATCAGAAATGTTTTTACAATCAATTAGTTGAAATCATTTGAACCTTTTTCCAGCTGCAAGGGTTTCTTCTTCAGTTTCGTCATCACAACGCCAGATTCTCTGCTCTTGGATACTTTCCGATCCACAACGAAACCCTCACAGCGGTAGATATTTACTTTTGTATGAAAACTTCGCAGTCTTACTATATTTTATATACTGTGACAACAATCCTCAATACTATTCTATCTATATCTCATATATGATGTAGCACCATGACATACTATGTTGACTGACAATGTATTCTGTCTTTACAGATGGCTGGAGCGGTGACAACGTACCTGGTAATACTGATCCAATTCCAGGCCAAACCACCATCCACCTAGAGCATCATGGGTTTTAGAACCAAGTTACTATACTTAAACTTTGTATTTATCACAAGATTTATACACACGAAGTTTTCAAAACACCTCTGATGTTTAATTTTTTACCCCATGGTTAAAACACTTAGTCAAGTATTGCTCATAGAAGAAAACTTGGAGAGAAGTACAACAATGGTAGTATTATATGTTATTTATGTCATAAGAGTAATAAAGTTCACTTATTTATATTATTTATTTTACTACATTAGATTTATTTCTTCAGTTAAATGTATGATAAAATATTATATTCATTTATTTTGCCATTCATTAACAAACATGTAAAGATTTAACATTTTGCTTTCTTACAAAAATAAAAATACACACTAAAAATATATTATGGTTTTATTTACTCACCTGTCTTCAAACCATAGGTTCCTCACAAATATAATTATACAAAAATGTTGTTTAATTCTTTCAAGAACTTAAACAAGAAATGTTTGTTCAAGAGCTTGGTTTTAACGCGTAAATCATTATTTTTCTAATTGCAAGTACATCCTGCAGAGTTTGATGTTACACTTATCAATACCAGGTAAATAAATAAAGACTATTATTCTATTAAACTAGAGATATACGTGAAAGGTAAGTGTGTGATAAGTTATTCGATTGTGTTTTAATATATCACTATGAAACGTAGTGTTGTTTCAATACAAGAAACAGATTCAATAATTAATTGCATAATTTATAAAAAAACCTCTGGGATATTAAATAACATGTACTCTCGTTGTGGGTTGGATCTGCATGCTGATCATCATTGAGTAGCAAGAACTCTATTGCAGTGGATCAGGATTGGGAAAGCTTGTCGTACACTACAATACATCCACAAATCCTGTTAAAGCAGTCACCGCTTGTTGAAGAGCGGTCTAGAAATGGAAGAGCCTCAGGCTAAGCTGATAACATTAGCATCACAGTTTCCTGAGAATTACCATACTTAGCCCCTGCGTTTAAACATAATTTACAATATAATATTTATTGTTTTAATAATAATGCCAACACGTTCAAAATTGCATAATGCCGAAAAATTACTGGATCTCACAAAAAAATTATAAAATAAATGGCTAAAGTTAAATTTTTATGATAACGGTTTATTTGTTTTGCGTTCGGGGCCATTACTATCATTTAAGTCCTCCCGGTTCACACGACCTCGATTCATCACATCAATAATTAAAATATTTAATATCTTACCTTCACTTTGTAGAGCAATCTTCAGCGAACAGACTGTAAACCAAAACTGCCAGCAATTACACTCCACTCGTACTGCTGAAAGATTATATCGTGATTAGGCGATGATTGTCCAATTGACGGACGTTACTAATCAGGTGGTACTATGGCTTATTTATGACTGGTATCTTTCATTTTGATATGTATGGGTTAATAAGAATTCATTGTCTTTGTAAACCCTAGATTTGGCAGTTAAAATTCCTTTAAAGTCTAAAATAGCCTCACTGTTGATGTTTTTAATTTACAAGGAGTTGCAATGGCATGTTCAGGTATCTTTAAAGTATCTAATAAATTTATAATTATAGCAAGAAACGAAATAAATATAGTATTCATTTTTATATATTTTTATTGAGCTCCCATTTGTTTCAATTTACATGTACATAAATGAAGTAAACCTGTACACTGTCAGATATTCTATGAATGTAAGTCACATCTGGTACATAACACAACCGTCAACTTTAAATAAGTATAGAAACTGATTATCACTACAAAACGAATGTAATTTAATATTACTTATGTTTTAAATTACCACAGATTAGAAAGCCTTGGTTATGATGTGGTTTGAGGATTGAGGGAACATTTACAATATCTCAGGGTAACGTCTTCACACTTCATATGTGTTGGAAATGCATTGAAAATTTTCCTGGCAGATTAATAAGTTCCTTCATCGTAAAGTTTTAAGTCTGCGTGTTGGATACTAGTATTCACTATGAATAAACACGAGTTACTGGTAAAAATATATATAATCTTTTTAGAGAAATTATACATTCTAAAATATCAATTGAGGGAAGCGCTAATATTTGTAACTTGTTTACAAGAATCTCTGAGAGATGTGTTGAAAATTGTCCTTGCAATCCTATGTGAATCACAAAAAATTGTGTTGGAATCCCCCAAACATTACCCCGTGATTTAAGTGTGAGTTCGCATAGACAATGATATCGTTTTCTATAAATACATAACTCGATAACTTAAGCTATCTTTTATTTTATTAAGTCACATCTACCTGTATAATATTTGCTACCATGATGACTTAAGACAGTTAATACACAGTACCAATGTTTACTATACATCTCCCAGAAGGATGATGTGGGTTAAACATTGTCATACGGTATTATAATTCACACCTACCTGTAGAGTATTTCAACCATGATAACTAAATACAGTCAATACGCAATACCAAGGTGTACTATAAATATACCACTAGTATGGTATGGATTTAACCATTGTACTACGGTATTATCTGCCGGTATTATACTTATTTCTTAAGTATAGGCAAATTTGAGTAAATTTGATCAAAAGACATGTCATTTTAAAGGAATATCATGTTTAGGATTAGGTAGATTTGTATTGTATTTGTAAACCTGTACAAAATACCGTATTTGTGTGAAGCTCACGTTTTATTGTTTATCTTGTTTTATTGTAGATCTTCTATTACGAATTGATGCATACTTTACTGTGAATACTGAGAATACTTTTGAAAAAGGTTAACACCAAAATATTTATATTAACAAGAGATTTAAAAACTGTGCACCTTCAGAAATAAGTTTACGTTAGTAAATTATTAGACTCAAACCTATATTCTCCGGTCTTGCTAAAATCTGTGCATAAGATTTGATCAAAGTCATTTGTTTGGATTCTCAGTATGAGAGTAAGGTAATTTCGTTTTTTTGTTATGGTTCCACTATTTCATTCCATTATATACAATTTGAGTTTTTTTTAATTTTGAATGTTAAATTTTTTTTTTATTAAAATTTGTCTTTAATGAAAGAAACATAACGGGTTTTAATAAATACTTATATTTAAAACCAAACTTACTCAACTTTAAATTCAAATATTCAATCTCCCTTAGTAATTGGATAGGAAGCATTAACAGATTTTAATCTCTGAATATCAATTTTCTTTGGCTGACGAAACAAGAAGAATAATTTCCAAGTAAATCAAGAAATCTAAAATCCGATTTTAAAGAAACATGATATAATTACTATTTATAAATATTAATACCGTGATCCCAATTTTAAGTTTGTTTTTGTCGATGGGAGTATTGTGAAGGAAACAGGATTTTCCAGGACGATTCGAAATTTCAAAATTTATACATAATCCAGATGTTTATCTTTGGAAATACTCAGGTATTTATAAACTTCTTACTATGTTATTTATATTTGATATTTATATTCAAAGTTGTGTAAGTAACATTAAAATAATAATAATTATTTGTAAGTATTTTGCCTGCTTGACACATTAAAAGTTTTTTGTACTTGGAAAAATATAAAAGATAAAATTTGTTAACTTATTATTGCTCAAATACAGTACTCGATTTGCATGAAAATTATCATATTGTTTAACTAAAAGGGAATCTGTACTTTTACATTGAACAATATTGTAGGGTGCTTTGTATATAGGGGGGTGAATTGTAGCCACTTTCTACTCCAATATATTGAAATTTTCGTTTAGTCATATGGCGCTTCTGTACATCCATTGCACGTTTCAAAGGACTCCTACAGCAATATTGTCTGTATAATAGCCCAGATGTATAATAGCAAACTTCGCACTGAAAAATTCGGAGGTAGCTTATTTCCGTACTACTCGGACTGTTACTATGGACAACAATAATTTCCTTGTCATGTTTGATGTTATAGTATTTAAAAGAAAACTACATCTCGGCATCTTATTTAGTCTCGTTCCTCAATGTCGTACATATATCACTCCTACAGAAGTGTTATGTGGAACCCTGATGTAGCCTATAAACATTCAAGCAGTAACTCTGAGGAAAGTTATAGTGATTTTGAAAATCCCAGTTTCCTAATTCAATCCTGTCCCATTGTTCCAGAACAGATTTACTTAATTATTAACAATAGGGTAGTCATTAAGACCTTAAGTTGACGAGGGTTTGAGTTTGAAGGTACAACTCATGAACACATTTACAGGTGTCCCATACTCTGTGAACAAAGGAATAACATCATTGATCAGGTCAAGAAAACAAATTTCTCCATATGACCTTGGGTCTCTGGTCCTAAGATTCCCATCTGCCTAACTATATGTGTGTGTGTTTTTTTGCAAAATAATTAAAATAATAAACATAAACCAAACCCTATCAAATTTGGGACCACAATACAATAACTTAGATTCATTTTCAGACGGTATAAAGTTATATAGCACAATCAACTTTAAAATAAAATAAGCAATAACCATACCGGGCTGACTACAATTAAACTAAAAGACATATTCTTTGCTTCCTTAAAATATTTTTTTCTTTTAATATTATCTCAAAAGCAAAAGCTTAAGTTGACATGTATATATATATATATATATATATATATATACATTGATTACAAAGAAACAAAAGCTGTCAGTTATAAAACAGAAATTATTAAAACTCCAATACTCTGATTTATCTAGTAAAACGTTTCTGAGTATATAAAACTATCTTGTAAAACAAACCAATATGTTATTCGGTTCTAAAGAAATAATAACACACTAAACACTGTTGTATACATATCACACATGCCCACTCGCCGTGGTACACCGTAGTCTGTTCGCTGCGGGGAGTGCGAGTCTTTATCAGTGACAACAGTTGATAGTGTGTCTCTGTCTCTCTCGCTCCTACTGACCAGACTCACACGCCTGTCATTTAGTGATCATTTACGTTACAGTCTATTACGGTTGTGTCTCCAACTCTCGAACTTCTGATCTAACATTAATTGTCTAAGTTATTAAAATGAATAAACTACATTGCTTAATTATATTTGTGAGAAAACCTAACAATACAGGTGAGTGAATAAAACCACAATATATTCTTAGTGTGTATTTGTATTTTTGCAACAAGGCAAAACGGTAAATCTTTAAAATTTTGTTAATGAATGACAACACGAATTAAGTGAATAAATAAATCTAATCTACTATTAACAACAAAGACAAATTAGTGTACATGAATACAGTTATGACATAAATAACATGTCCCCCATACTACCACTTGAGTCATGGACTGTGTTCTAGCAAAGACACACGAGTTAAAAAATGACAAGTTTTCGATCTCTAAGAGACCCCTGCATATATCTGTTAATATGCAATATTACACAAAGAATTCTTAACCAGAAAAATAATAAAACAAATTTTTTAATCGTAAAGATCAAACAAAGTAGACATCAGAGGTTTCAAAAACTGCGTGTGCTTACATCATTGTGTGAACAATAACCAATAAATACAGAGTTTTAGTATAGTGACTTGGTTCTAAAACCCATTTTCCTCTAGGTGGATGGTGGTTTGGCCTGGAATTGGATCATTATCACCAGGTACGTTGTCACCGATCCAGCCATCTGTACAGACAGAATAAATTGTCAGTGTACATACTATGTCATTTTTGGTGCCACATCATGTAAGAGATATAGATAGAATAGTATTTATGATTGTTATTACAGTATATACAACATAATTAGTCTGCAAAGTTTTCATACAAAAGTAAATATCTACCGCTGTGAGGATTTCGTTGTGGATCGGAAAATATCCAAGAGCAGAGAATCTTGCGTTGTGATGAGGAAACTGCAGGAGAAAACTTTCCAGCTGGAAAATACCAATATATTTTAACGAATTGATTGTAAAATCAATTTTTACAGATTCAATTTTTATCTCTAAAGGGTGTAAAGGGATTAAATCTGCAACCGGCGATCAGTATGGAAGTTTTTTAAGTCATTAAATTATAATAGGCAATGTAACTGTCTACATGTCACAAATAATAAATTGCTTTCAATTTTTGACGTGACAACGTCTTAAATTAGGTTGCGGCTCGGAGTCACTCATGAAAAAGTGTAACGCCCGGTAACGTTACGATGCCCGTCCAGTGGGTCCGCCGCACGGGATCCGCACGGGATAAAGCAGATAATTGTGGGTCCGTCGCACGGGATAAAGCAGATAACTATGTTTATTCGTGAAAATGTGGAGTGCTTAGATTCGTCATTTACAACAACTACAACAATAAAGGTAAATAATTGTACACTGATATTTCATTATCGTAAACTATGATTGATTGATTAATTGTTAGATTGACACAAAAGTTGAGAAACTGAGTTTATAGGTTATGTCATACTATTGACAAATGTTGATAGTGTTAAGTAAATTATTAGTTTAAATCACTCTGCAATCAATCGTAATTCAGTCGATTGAGAAGAAACAGCGCGTATTGCTAGTCAAACATTTAAAATAACAAATTATAACCTCTAACCTGTCATAACAGTGCGACCAAACAAACGAACTAAACTGACCAATCACCACGCGCGGAGTTAGAATTTAACTGTGTTTAGCAAGAATTTCAAATTCCAATTTTAGTAAATGTTTTATTCAACTTTACCATTTACAATAACAAATTTTAATTAATTTCAAATTATGTACAATGTTTTAGTAAACAAAATATATTTCTATAGTTAAAATTTGTGCAATTCTTATTTTCATTCAATTCCTTGTTCCTATTGTGAAATTTAATAATATTCATATCAATAAATATTCTACCGAGAAAAAAGACGTTGTCACGTAAAATCTTCGCCCGTAAAACCGACTTTAACACTTTCACTGCCAAGGTATTTTCTTATGTTTTTCTGCTATCTGCTTATGTCAATGAAAATATATTTACGCTATTAGGCCAAGTGTATATATTTGATGCACACAAAAATTTCCATGTCCAGCCAAGTGCATAAAACTATTTATGCACGGTTTGTTTCATTGTTTGAAATTCAGTGTATAGAAACTATGCATAGCTACCATCTAATACAATGTAATATCATTTACTTCTGGCCTGGTGGAAACCTATTTCAACGTTGGTTTACAAAATTTAGGTTATATTATTACCGATTTCTGTCACTAGAGTGAGTGCATGTTTCTCAACCAAAACCTACAGAGGCCGCATGTGACAACACAGTAGTGAGTAGACTAATAGAGTTACTGTTGTTGTTTTTGTGTTTGAGGTTATGTTTGAGAGACTTAACATAGTGTCAATATAATGGCGAATTCAGAAGAAATTAGAGATTATCTGGAAGACTCACTTAGTGACAAAAGTGAACTAAGCATTTTTCGTAACCTTAGTGATTCTGACGACCCTGAATATGAGGCTTCGAGTGATTATAGTGATGATAGTATCTCTGAGGATGATCCTATACCAAGTAAACGTCGGAGAATTAGGCTTGAAAAAATAATGAACATAACGAACATAACGAACATTAAACTATGCAATCCAAGAAAATTTTGGAAACTCACAGCCAAGCACTAGTACTCAAGATTGTGGTGGGTCTTCTGAAGAAGTAGACCAAATTCAAATTACTCAAGATTTTAATAATAGAGAATCATTTAACTGGGGACCAGTAACAGGTAAACTTATATAAATTTGATTTCAATTTAGTCGGTGGCCTACAACCTCATGTTATTGACCAGTTACCAGGAAGGGCATCTGAGATTGATTGTTATAATTTTTTTATAGATGATTCCTTAGTTGAGTATATAGTAAAAGAGACAAACTTGTATGCCAATCAGTCCATTGTTGAATGTATTTTGCGTGAAAGTGTTGGTACCCATTCACGTCTAGCGTCCTGGAAAGACACTAACAGTGTTGAGATGCGTCAATTCTTGGGTGTGCTAATATGGATTGGTTTAGATAACAAGCCAAAGTTGCAGGGACTATTGGTCAACGAACCCTTTATATGCGTCTAAAGTAAGCAAAGTTATGGCAAGGAATCGGTTTGAACTTATTCTAGCAAATTTACATTTTGCAGACAATGAACAAAATGAAGCTGATAAACCCAAACTCTATAAAATTCAAAAGCTAATAGACACTCTAAAAATAAAATTTCAAAATGCATGCATACCAAAAGAACAGGTTTGCATTGATGAAACTATGATTCCGTTTAGAGGAAGGCTTAAAATAAGGCAATATATCCCTAATAAAAAACACAAATATGGTCTTAAGATGTATAAATTATGCCTTGAGGGTGGGTACACCTGGAATATGAAACTGTACGCAGGCAAGGAATCTTCAGTAAATACTATTCACTCAGAAGCTGTAGTAATGGAACTAATAAACTCCTTTGCTTGACACGGGTTAGGACTCTAGTAACAGACAACTCTACACTAGCGTAAGTTTAGCATATAAATTGAACCAACGTAAAACACATCTAATTGGAACACTAAAAAAAAATAGAAAGCACACAATCCCAAGCCTGTTACACAAAAAATTCTCAAAAAAGGAGAAATGATTTCTTTACAAAGCGGAACAAAATGTATTGTATCTAAGTGGAAAGACAAAAGAGACGTTATTTTCTTAACAACAAAAGATGTTCCAACAATGGTTGAGGTACCTCACAATCGTGGACCTGTAAAAAAACCATCGACGATTTTGGAATATAATAAGGCAAAGGCCTATATAGGAATATATCTGATCAAACTTGCATCTTATGCCTCTACTCTTCGTAAAGGCGTTAAAATGGTATAGGAAAGTCGCAATTGAGCTAATAACTAATACATCATCTGTGGTAAATGCCTTTGAAGTTTATAAGACTTTGAATGGGTGTGATAACAAGCACTTTGGAATTACAGAATTTCGAGAAAAATTGGCAATTTCGCTGCTTTTTGGACACACCCAAACAATCTCGGCCGAGAAACATCTAACTGTAGAAAACATGAACTACAGGATACCGAAGACAAGAAGAGGAAAAGATGTACAACATGTTACACGAAAATTGCAGAACGTTTTGGTGCTGCTACAGCACGCAAACAAGCAAAACAAGTAATTACAACATTGTGTCGGTTGTCCTGATATCGCAAACATGTGTATGTCCTGTTTCTTTGTGACACACGATTGTTCAAAAAAAATAAATCTGTACATTTCTTGCTCATAAATAAAATATTTCAATTGTAAACTAAGATGACTTGCTTTCATGACTCAATTTCTTACCCAAAAACTAAGCTCACCCGGCCACGTGCATAGAATTTATGCATGGTACACTATGCATATTATATGCATATTTGGTATGTTATGTCAGTATTTTTATGATACTTCAAATGGTTTACAGCAACAATTTATAAAAATAAAATATATAATTAATCAAAAATTTTTTTCTTCTAATGCATGGCTCAGTATGGAACAATTGTGATGCATCATATTTATGCACTTGGCCGGGACTGGAAATTATTCTGTGCATAAAATTATATGCACATGGCAGGGAAAGTGTTTAAAGGCAACCATAATTTTTTTTTCCTCGGTAAGTCTTTTTTAGAAACATTTTATGTTATAAAATCTTATGCTATGATATTTAAATTTGGTACATACACTGGTAGTATTTTTGTGTATTGTATTAAAAATAACAATATTATTTTATTTAAATTTTCTAATTAGTGACAATTAATAACTTGTAATGCCATAATTTATATAAACAGAAGGTTTTATTAGTTTTACTTCAGCAACTTATACAACATTAAAAAATTAGTTAAATTTCAAATTGTGAAGATATTTAATTGATTACCAATATCATTATAACTGAAAATAATTAATGAAGTACATATTTTTTAATAATATTTGTATTGATTTAGAATAAATGTTAACTTGATTCAATAATAGAAAATGTCTTTCAAAATTAATTTTTAATGATAATATTATAATATTAAAAACGTGATAATATGAAACTAAACATTTTTACCACTAATGTGAATACTTTATGAAGCTAAACAGATTAAGTTTTTTTGTTTATAAAATCACACAAAATAATATCAATGTTGTTTAAGTTAGCATAAAACGTGTTAATATTGAAAAATTGTATTTGGAGGACATTAATTAGGATTTCTTTGTTGAAATTATTATTGCGTTTAAAAATATCCCTAAGTTCTTTGTGGATATTAATGTAAAATAAAACATTAATATCTTAACACCGCAGTGAATTTTAATACAATACGAAATCCCCTAAATTTTAAAGAGTGTTGGCCTCTTTTTTGAAAACCGCAGCGCAATAACGGGACGTTGAAAGAAACAGACTAGTCATCATCGTCTTTGTTTAAACATACGAGTATTATCGTTTTGTTATTGGATACTATAAGTTGTGAGAATTGGGTTATTTTATGATTATTATAGTACTACGGTTTTACAAAATAATAATTAATTTCGTAATTTTCAATGATCCATTATATTATCACTGCATTTTTTGCTTACATTTCGGAGGTCGCTTTTTGTGATTTCCGTTTCAACCACTTCATAGGTTATCCGACCAATGCCCGGTCCCGTTACGGTCGGTTGAGGTGGCGCTACAGTAATATAATAAGCGTCCTTATTAAATTGACACATCTTATAGAAAACGTTCTGATGTGTTTCTTAAAAACATATTACATTAAAAAAACTACTCATTTTTGTAATAATCACATATAATTGATCACAAATACTTTCCTCTGAATGTTGTCGTATCTTCTGGGAATTGTAACATTAATTTTGATACAACAGATATGTTCAGACTGCAAAATATTTATGGAGGCAATTTTCGATCACTCATTTTGATCTTATATTCTTCACATTTCTATGTGCTTAGTTACTTAATTGGCCTACTATATAATTGGAAATATGGTACTGATAATACTTCTCATAAAATAAGTTGTAAACGGCATAGCGCTTTTTGCACATCTAAAGTAAATAAGTTTGTGTTTAGGTAGTCATGTCAATACTGATATGTTATGGATTGCCGTTATTCACGTATTGATTAAAATATAAATCGTATTAATATTAAAGTATTTTGATTGGTCACACAGTACAAGAATAATTACGAGTACAACATATTTTATTATTACCTGTTTTTTTAGGACCGGGTCCAGGTTACTGTTGATCAACTTGCATATCATCTGGCTAGTCTCGTCAGCCTACAACAACATTTCAAATTTAAAGTTTGAAATGAAATTTACCCGCATATTTTAAACTTTAAATCAACCAATTAAAATAACAAAGATATTATGATAATTTATACAACACAATACGTATCTTTGTAAATTTAAGGAAACATCTGTATTTAATTTTTAAGAAATTAGCAACTATCAGTGAAATGGGTATTCTAAGAAATATTTATTTTCAGACTCCATTTCAGTTTGAGAGCACTGGAAACGTATAGAGAACGATAGATGTTATATTTAACTGCATTTAAATATTCCTTGACATTTCTGAGTACAAAACTAATCATATAAACTGAAAACACCAAACCGTAATTTAAAAATTCCACCAAATTTGAAAGGTTGTAGAGTTAAAGTACCATAATCCAGTCAGTCGTAATTATAGTAAGCTTATTTATCGGCCTACCTCTGAATCCTCTTCTATCTCTTTCCCATAAATACGGGGTTTAAAAAAATCGTCATTAAAAATTTGTTTTAGATGTTGTACTCTAATCATACATGAGGTCAGTTAAGTGCATTGGATAGAATTCCTATCACCATTAATATTTACACCAACCTGGAAGCTGAAGGATTCTTATAGGGGAATCATAGGCTATGGGAACCTTTATATGATGATGGTGGCATACTCCATAGCGATATTTATGTCAGTATCAATAATTGCGGCTAACCATTATCTCCACACTACGTCCAATTCAGCTGTATATACCCTAATTTAAATTCATTGCCTTGAAAAGGAAATTCATCAGCCATTCCAAGAATAGCTAGATTTCTACAAGGATCCATGAACTAAGTTTTCACCAGTGAGATAACATCTTATCCCTGCAACCAATCTCATTTTGTTGCATGAGGTCTGGTTAGGCAAGGTCTCGAGCTGACGATTTATTAGAATCTGTTAAAATTAAATCTACATTTCAGTTATAAATTACACTCCTAATCACTATAAAATCACATAGCTCTTTGCAGTTGTCATCACGTTGCGTAGACTAAAAGACATCAGGGGATTTATAGAATTCCTACACTTTATGTTGAACGGAAAAATGATTTTTATAAAACGTTGGTTACATAGAGTTATTACATGTAATGAGTTACATAAGGCGCTAGTAAAAATAAATAATAACTCTGTAATACACATTTACCGAGTTAGTGACGTCTGTGCTTGAGTTTACCAACACAACCACGTAGTAAATATGAGTAAGGAACCAGGCTCCTTCAGTAAGCATGCCAAACATGTTGCCTACTCTGACATACAAGAAAAATTCGTAACAAGTGATAGTGATGTGAACAAATGAGTTAAAGATCACGGCCATCAGCTGATGGCAGTAGAAGTTATTAGCCTGGTGTACGGCGTCACACAGCATCCAGTAGGTGTTCATCAGGCTTCTCAATTTCTTGATCGTCAAGAGCATAGTGCCTAAAAATAAAATATAACTCGTTCAAATAAAATGTATGTGTGTTAAATGTAATAGATTCGTTAAAATTACTTCTAATGTGACAATGACATCTTTGACAGTAGTCATACTAAAAGGTTTCCTTTGAAACTTGTAATCTTATATGGAAATAAACATAAATATTCAACACTTTCAGACACTTATTATTATACGACAAGGACAAAAATACAGCATTGATTTATTTACATGAAAAGGACGAAATGGTTTGGGTTTTAATGTTTTTAAGTAACCAAAAACCCAAACTAATACTATTTCCTTCTTTTTTTTCAAGAAGGCTTAATTTTAAAAATCTAAATAAAACTTCTATTACTGTGCAAAGTATTTCTAATCAATATTATATAGATCGTTCTTTTGAAATGATCAAATGTATCCTAAGATTTATAAAAATTAAATTAAATTTTAAAAAGAAGTAAATAATTCAACGGTTACAAACACTAACTTAACTAACATAATGCAGAAATTTAATGCTGAAGAGCATTATTTTTCAACAGTGTACAACAAACATATTATAAAACCATTTTTATTGAAATATGATTAAATAGTACGAAACATACAAAAGAAACGTACGAAGAATAAACATTAATTAAACATTTTTTTATAGGGAGAGGCAGGAAAAATGCAATTACGCACGCAGGTAGCTAGCCTGTAGTGTGGGACTCCCCTAAAAACGGGGTTACCCACTAAAAAAGCTCCTCTACTGTTTAAGATTCTAACCTGGGATTGTTTATCACATTACTTCAGGCTAGGCCTAAATTTGGCTTAAGCCCGTGGGGCTCGCTCCTCATCCAGCCGCTCGGTCAAGGGATCTGGGCCACTTCGCGGTCCAGATCGGATTTCTTTTCCAGGACGATGCCCCGGACCAACTGTGACAAACAATCCCAGTTCCCCTCATCCTCCATAATCTTTTCGCAGACCGTATCCACCGAAAAAACCCCGAGTTTTCTTGTGGCCTCCAGGCGGGGCCTTTCCTAACGCGGACAGCGGAAGAAGGTGTGTTCCGCGTCGTTGGGAACGCCCGGGCAGTAGATGCAATCCGGTGAACCGGTCTTGCCCATCCGGTTCAGGTACGACTTGAAATAGTCGTGACCTGTCAGGAACTGCGTGAGGTAGTAGTCCACTTCGCCATGCCGCCTTTCGACCCATGGTTCAACCTGCTCGATGAGTCGCGCAGTCCATCGTCCTCGGGTTTCATGCTCCCAGCTGTATTGCCACTGCTGGAAGGTTCGGGCACGCACTTCGAATCTTGCTGCATCCTTGCCGATCTCGCCTTGTCTCTGATAAATCGCCTTCCTCTCCCCTGCCAAGAGCTTGACAGGGATGACTCCGGCAACCACCAAGACGGCAGGCTCGCATACTGTCCGATAGGCGGAACACACCCGGAGCGCAGCTTGACGCTGAACCCGGGCGAGTCGCAACCTATAAAATTCCTTGGTAAGAGCGTCTGCCCACACCTCTGCCCCGAAAAGGAGCACGGACTGTACTGCGGACATCAATAACCGTCTTTTGCTGGACCGAGGACCTGCGACATTGGCCATCAGCTTACTAAGATAAGAGACCACCTTAGCAGCCTTGTCCGCCAAACGGAAGATCTGGTCTCTCCAGCTTAACTTGTTGTCCACCATGACTCCGAGGTACTTGGCGGCACGCGTTGACTGGACCACTTCCCTTCCCACTCGCAACGGGACGACGGTGTCAATTCTCTTCTTTGTGAGAATCACGATCTCCGTCTTGCTCAGAGCAAGCGAAAGACCGTGATCGGAAATCCAGGCGTTGACCACTCGCATGACCTGGTTCAACTTTAGCTGGGCCCGCAACGTCATCGGCGTACCCAACTAAGACGGTTTCCTCTGGCATCTCGGATCTTAGGAGGCTGTCATGAGCGATATTCCAGAGATCCGGGCCGAGTATTGTACCCTGCATTTAACATGTTACAGAATAAGAATATCATAGTAATAAATAATAAGAGTTATACTATTGTACTACAGAAAGGTCTCGAAACGAAATGAATATTTAAAAATGTAAATTATGATATCTTCTGAGAATGTATACTATTTTAAGTAGTCGTATGAAAATAATCCTAAAAATCGTTTCCACCTTAATACTACACACAATCATTGTAATAAAAATTACATGTTACAATACAAAAATTAATAAGTAGGAAATATTATGTCAGATCTCACAGTTATACACATTTATAATATAGGTACTAAAAATCTATAAATAAAAATATGGGATGAGCTAGGGAAAAGGAAAGATTTGGTTATTGGATGCTAAACTTGACATTCAGAAAGCCTATGTACGAAGTTAAATTAATTGTGATAAATTTAGTATAAAAATATTTATAGTGTTGGCCACATCCGATGCTTCTTAAAACACACTTTCGGAGCAATCAGAGGAACTTAATATTGTCTAGGAAAATTATAGTGGATTTAAAAGTGTAGAGTAACAAATTTTATTTGGGTATGAAAGTAATATATGCATCTTCAAGTAGTTACTAATGGTGTTAATGATGATACCTTGAACATAACGAAATGAAAAATAATAAAATTTTAACAAATAAAAGCTAATTATATTTATAACTAATTAATAAATACTAAATAAATAAATAAATAAATACAATCTCCTTATTTAAGGATACATTATCTTCAGCTAAAGCACATTAGAATATTACGTGTAAGAATTAAAGCAGTGTATCATATTTCAGAAAAGTATGTGACAAAATGAAATAATCGATTGAAAAACTCCAAACAAAATAAATATATAAGAGAACATTAACTAGTACAGAAACTCAGTTTAGTAAAGTATCTGTTCTTTAAAAGTATAAAAAAAGATGTGTTAAAATTAATTTTTAAAGCCATAAAAATATTTGGAAAAAATCAGCTAAATTAAGATTCCATTGAAAATATGTCAAGTAAATTAAAAAAAAAGATACTAACATTAACTCGGGATTAGATAACTACGCTAATAGACTAGATAACTATTATATAATAATTTTAAACGAATGTTTATCGAATGTTTAGTTAACGAGTTATAAAAAATTAGAAACGAAAAACAAAATTGTTTGTATATAGTTTTAAAATAAAAAGGATTATTGTTGCATTTAACGTGATTAGATGTGTAATTGAAATAAAAATATTTATACACAAAGGATACAAACCAACCAGCAGTTATTAACAGTAATGTTCTGATTTTTCAATCAACAATAAATAATTAGTTCAGTATTAAATATATCAGAGGTGTGTAATACAAAAATAAAATAATTACTTTTTGTATTTATATTGACGCGAAGAAAGATTCTTCGTTTAGAGATTCATACCGATAGATAATTTAAAAGTATAATAGGATTTCGGAACTTTGTTATCGTTATGTTACAATCAAATTAAACAGTACGTTTATGAACTCTCTTCTGCCAGGTGTCAGAAAACTTTAAGGCACAAAAATAACCATGAAGAACACATTTTAAAAATCAATATGTATAAAAAGCAAACCGTTTTCACACAACAATAACTCTTAGAAAGTTTAAATTTGGCACACCTAATCCTGACTGGAAAAACTAAAGAATGTTAATGAACATCAAACACTAATACGGTTTACAGTAGGGTTGCAACCTCTAGAAGAACTAACGTTTACTTCTTTAAGCCTCGCGATGATCTATATAAATAAAATAAAACCTACTTGCCTCATAAATTGGATAGAAAAAACGCATGTACAAATATCATCCACCCATAAAGGTTGAAATAGGATTGCAACCCTAACAGAGCTCTTTATATATACAGGGTGAGTCAGAAATATGGTAAAATATTTTAAGACGTGATTTTTGAGCTAAAAATAAGATAAAAACGTTATATGAAGGTAGGTCCGGAAACGCTCCATTAGTGAGTAATGGCTGCCGAAAGATTTTGCTTTGTTTTCAGTTCACCTAGTGAAATTAAGTGATTCTGAAATGTTTTGTTCTTACTTTTTAACTCTAATAAGGTGAATTTATAAGGAAAATCACCTGAAAAATCAAATAAAACCACTCTAGAGGTTGTAGTATGAACGGTTTTTGAGAAAAAGTTACAATACAGATTGTAGAGAATTTAATTCTGAAAACAACCATAATAAGCAAAGTTAAATAAATGTGTAACAAATTTATGAAATTGACTCCTCACGTATTACACTACACAGCAAACTTTTGCTGTTTTATAATAAGGAATGAGTATCTGATTGGTAACAGCTGGTAATAATTAATCATTTAATCAAAAGCTGTGTAAACATTTTAAAATAATAAATAATCAGCTGGGCATTTATTAATAGATGACATATGTCACGTCATTGTTGAACAAAATAACAAACTGTAAAGATACTGTATTTTTGTGTTAAGTATTTTAACCAGTTATTTTCATCCATTTGTTAGTGATTTTGTGTTGTGTGTTTCATTTATTAAAAATGGAAGGTAATATTCATGTGTATTCAAACTCTGAATTAGCAGACACGCATTTAATGTATGGTTTGGGACGCTGCAATAGTACTGCAGCAAGACGTCTGTATCAAGAGATCTTTCCTAACCGCAGGTGTCCAAGCGCAAGATCTTTTTCCTCTATTCATCAACGCCTATCTGAAACAAGTTCTTTGAAGTCTTCAAAGCATAGTAATGCAGGCATCATTTAGGACTGTTGAATCATCTAGCATTGAATCATTTCAGCATAGTTGGTTCTTAATGAAATTTTTTATCATCCTGAAAAGAGCACTAGAGAATTGTCACTACAGTTCAATGTCAGCCAATCTAGTATTCGAAGAATAATACACGAGTACCAGTTACACCCATACCACTTCCAGCATGTCCAAACTCTTTTGCCACAAGACTACGCTCCCCGTGTTCATTTTTGTTGATGGCTTCTGGGAAAATGTGCTGATCCAAACTTTTCAAATACAATTTTGTTTACCGATGAAGCTCACTTTACAAGAACAGCTATCATTAACTTGCATAACAACCACACTTGGGCAGACAGAACTTTTCATGCTATCAAACCTAATCGCCCACAACATCAGTTTTCAGTAAATGTTTAGGCTGGAATCTTAGCAGATCATTTAGTCGTATTCGTGCTTCCTCCCTCGCTTAATGGCGTGGTGTACTTGAAGAACTTTTTAAGAGACGAGCTACCTAACCTGCTTGATGATGTACCTCTGCATTTGCGCCAAAACATGTGGTTTATGCATGACGGGGCACCTGCGCACTACTCTGTGGCTGTTCATGGACACCTAAATGAGAGTTTCACAAATCAATGGATAGGCGGAGGTTTACCAGTTTCATGGCCAGCAAGATCACCGGAATTAAATCCTTTAGACTTTTAACTTTGGGGACATTTAAAAACATTAGTTTACTCTTCCCCAATAGATACCAATAGGTGTACCATTGAAGAACTCCGATTAAAAATTTGTAATGGAATAGAAACCATTAAGCAGACACTTGGAGTTTTTTAACGGGTCCGAAACTCGATGAGAAGACGCCTGAACGCGTGAATTTTAAACAACGGAGGTCATTTTGAGCATCATCTTTAATGTTCCGGTGAGACTTAAAGCAATCGTAGATATGTTTATTGTATTTAAAAATACAATGTTGAACTAAAAATATGTTTGTTTTTCACCAGCTGTTACCAATCAGATACTCATTCCTTATTATAAAACAGCAAAATTTTGCTGTGTAATTTAATACGTGAGGAGTCAATTCCATAACTTTTTTACACATGTAGTTAACTTTGCTTATTATGGTTGTTTTCAGAATTAAATTCTCTACAATCTTTATCAGGAAAAATAATTTGTTTATTAGTCATTTAACAAAGTTATTGGACATCAAACATTGAAGACGGTATTTTTGTTATTAGATTTTTGGCAAATTTCATACTTTTTGTCAAAAACCGTTCACACTACAACCTCTAGAGTGGATTTATTTGATTTTTAGGGTGATTTTCCTCATAAATCCACCTTATTTGAGTTAAAAAGTAATAACAAAACATTTCAGAATCACTTAATTTCACCAGGTGAACTGAAAACAAAGCAAAATCTTTCGGCAGCCATTACTCACTAATGGAGCATTTCCGGACCTACCTTCATAAAACATTTTTTTCTTATTTTTAGCTCTACAATTACGTCTTGAAATATTTTACCATATTTCTGACTCACCCTGTATATTATACAGTATATATATATATATATAATACTTTTTTAAATTCTTGCTGTCCTTTCAAGGTGAATTTTGTCACTCATGTCTTACGCTCTCAACAGACTACCGCACCTAAAATACTATTGGCAGTAGATTACCATGGCCGGAAGTAGGTATCTTTTTGTGAATACGACGTTTTAGACCAGAGTATATATTATCTTGATCTGGCAACAAAGCACACGCTACTATGGGATAGTAAATACCATATTGGAAAGAACGTAGTAGCTTTTTGCCAGAAGTAGACTATTCTGACTATCGATATGTATATGTTTTCTTGGTCGAGAAATCAAATGAAACGCTGTTACGGCTCCAGAAATAACTTGGACCGGAAGTCAATAAAAATTGGCGAAATTAACTGTTTTATTAAAAATTTAGATTTTTAAATGTTGTATTTCAGAGCAATACAATTTTTACTGCTTGTCTTTATTAATTCAAATAAATTAATACGTTTGCTTCCAATGTAACAATGCTCTCCTGAAACACGGTCTAAATTACCGTGCGCATCCTCTTAAGCAGATTTTTCAGGCGCTCTCTCCAGGTTAGATCGAAATGTCTTATGACGTTTTAATAATACCTAATTACTGTTTATTTGGTATACCCTTACGTGCTGTATGAGTGAAGTCAACATTGGGCAGGTTGTGTGTTGTTTCCATCCTTTCAATTATGTTACTGGTGATTTCCTTCTCGATCCTATCGGTCACCACTCTGAAGGCCTTTGCGATACTTGTAGCGACATGTGTGAAATGGACGAACACGGCAGAATGGGAACAGTACAACAGTGCCACCAAGGTTAAACGGACTGCTGAGGATATTGCTAGGCCAACTGTTAGTCTACCGTTAGTTATAGAGACCATTCGCTCAACGATGGTGGCTACTAATGATGCAGTGATGCAGATTCCCCAAAACTTCACTATAGCCTTGATCTCTGTTGCCTTGTGCTGAAGATCTTTGTAAACTCGTTCTAGAGTGTCAAAGACGTCGATGAGTATTGGGTACTTGCAGACAGAGCTGAGGAACACAACAGCCACCACAACTTGTAGAGAGACCACGTGCAATGTTATTGCAACATCAGTGGTTTTGCTCAACGGATGCAATGACTTACCATCAAATATATCATTGAAATACCAGTACAGTGCGATACTCGGTAATAATTCTTCCAATAGAACTAAGATACAGCTCCACAGAACTCCTGTAACCGAAAATGTAAGTCCTGTAATACTTGAAGTATATTCCAGTGGCAGACCACAAAAAAATCGACAAAATCTAAGAAGTTTACTAGGAAAACTATTCATGTTCCTTGTAGGTGACTACACATAAGTCTAGATCAAGCTGTGCATAATAATCTTGATTGAATCCTCTTGTATATTTGATGTATAGTCGCATCGATGATTATTGTTTGCCAAACAATCACTTATTTAACGTTAGGCCAACTATTGTGTGAAGATAATAATGGAAATATGTAAGTGTCCCATCATAAATTTACCATTGTTGTAATGGTTTTCAATTTAGCGGAAGGTTTTGATCAAATTGTGTCCATCTAATGAATTGAATTATTATCAGGAATTTACTCTATATTTATGCTATAAAATGGTAAAACGTTTTATTGGCCTTTGGGTGATGTATGACTTGGTATAAATTATTAAATGGGTCACGCACTTATTATCAGTTAAGCTAATTTTTAGTTTGAACGTGAAGAAATTAAGCCGAATAGAGTAGTAATGTTGTAATTTACTGATTATTGACAATATAGATTGTGTGTTATTAGCTGAAGCTTTACTAATAATGCACTTTTAAATTATTTTTAACGCATTTTTTATATATTTAAGGAAAAGTTACATTACTAGACTGAGTTTCTGCACTAGTTAATGTTCTCTTATACATTTATTTTGTTTAGAGTTTTTCCGTTATAATGACGATGGACAAATTCATCTGTTCTTACGCTAATGACTTTTTGTTGTTTATTGGAGACCAGAATCTGGGGAAATCTCCCTTCGACTTTACTTCTCTAATAAAAACGTCTGCTCAAATTCCGGATTGTTAGGAGTTTAAATTTTCTTTTCACAGGTTATTCAGGATGGTTAAGATTGAGTTGATTGGACCGTCCTCTACCAAGTTTATATGGTACCCCGTAGAGCACATCACAATAACATGGAGATGGGTTTTAGTAGTATTTATGTAACATCTTAAAAATGTAGTGTTATTATATGGAATATTAATATTTATTTGACTGTATAAATTAATTATAGTCAAAGAAATCAATTTAGTAATAAAATATAAAATGTTTTCAATAAATAACAAATCAATGAATTCGTTAAATACTTTTATAAGTTCACACTACAGTTATTTCAAAAACAATATTTAAATGTACTACGTCTTTCGTTAAATTTATCCATTCATAGTACAACATTAATAACTTGTTTTGCGATCTAATATACATCGAACTTTTCTTGACTACATAGTATAGTACTCCATAAATAAAACAGGTTTTTATATGTAATTGTAGTCTATTATATGGAAAAATGTCGAAAAGAAAATATTCTATGTAGATGTTGGTGGAACCTGGAACTGGATCAGTATCACCAGGTATGTTGTCACCGCTCCAGCCATCTGTACAGACAGAACACAGAAAACTTAATTATTGTCTGTATACATGATATAGTATAACGTGTTTGGTAGCCGTGGGTTTATTATTTTATTCGGTAATATTTAATATGTTGATCACTTTGATCAACAGTGCCATATCAGAATGAATAGATTGCATTTGAATAACACGTTGACTGTGGTAGACGCGTAGAGCGTCATATACCATTACCGTTATGACTCTTAGTATAGACCAGCAGTGAAGATGCTGACTTATATTTTGAAGAAACACGATAAAAACAAGGTGTATCAGGCATAAATAGACTAAAACTATTATATATATGGTAAGAAATACTTAAAAGTGTCTGTAACAAGGAAACATATATTAATTGACAGAGCAATTTATAAACAGTACTAAACAAAGATTTTTATGTTCTGAATCCTAAATGCCGCGATAGAATGTAACTATCGTAATTTTGATCTTGTTCAGAACTTTAAGTCTAACAAATGACTTTCTCACCAACCCTTGACTTTCGTATAGTATGTTATAAACAGGCAATCGGAACCTAAACGTATCAACGAGGTTAATAACCTATGACCATTTAATAGTTATTTGGTGGGAAAACCATAGAGCTTATATGAGCGAGCGAGCAAGAGAGAGAGAGAGAGAGAGATACATTTTGTTATTTTTATTTTCAACTGTTAACCGCATTTAGTTCTAATAATAGAAATACTGTAGTCAGAAGTGGTTTAAACCTCAGAGATTTCTCAACAACAGTTAAATAATACTAAATCTTCCATCAATTGATATTTTAAAATGTAAAATTTCTCTAAAGGATAATATAATTGCTTACCAATAACTCTAGTGTTATATTTTTACGTCATAGTGATTACCAGCATCCAACTCACACACTTCAACTTCACGAAGAAGGATCTTATTACTCCACCATGAAACTTTGCAATGCTCTTCCAAACCATCTGAAGTGTAAAGACGCTACCGTGAGATATTGTAAAGCTCCCTTCAGAAAAACCACATCGTAAGAGAGATGTTATACACTGTGGACAAATTTTTAAATAATGAATATTGAATAACATAAGTTTTGTAATGATAGTCAGTTCGTAGACCTCTTTAAAGTTGACGGTTGTGTTATGTACCAGATGTGACATATTATTATAGAATATCTGAAAATGCATAAGTTTACTTGTATTTGTAGATGCAAATAAAAAAATATGGGAAGCTAATAAAAACATCTAAAAATGAATACGTTCCAATTTGTTTCTTCCCATGAATTATTTATTTATTCGAAATTTTTTAATACGTAAAAATGAAACTAATACTTATTTAAAATAAAAAAATGGACTTTAACAAAGACAATGTATACTTATAAACCCGTAAATTTAAAAATGAAAGCTACCAGTGTTAAAGAAACCATATTTAAAGTGTATTAGTGATGTTGGACATTTGGGTAATAACGATGCACTCTTCTAGCTGTATGAGTGTAGGTTATTACTGGAGGTTCGGTTTACAGCTGTGGAGTAAATATTCCACTGCAAAGATAAATCAAAATATTATAAAATTTAATTATTGATGTGATGATTCGAGTTGGTGTGAACCGGAAAGGTTATATGATAGTAATGGCACGGAGTGCATGAAACAAGAAACCGTTATCATGAAAAATAATGATTTTTTTCTTGGTTGTATAATTATTTAATTGAATCCAGTAATTGTTTCGGCATTATGGCAATTTAAAATTGTTTTTTACAAATAATCTCGTTAAAAAACAAAACTATTATCACGTTGAAACTTATAGGATCCCAGTGAGGTACCTTTCAGGAAACAGCGATACTAATGTAATTTAGCTAAGCTCGAGGCTCTTCCATTTCTAAACCGCACTTTGATAAGCGGTGACTGCTGTAAAAGGATTTGTGGATGTATTGTAGTGAACGACAAGATTTCACAATCCTGATCTACTGCAATAGAATACTTGCACTCAATGATGATCGGCGTGCAGATCCAACCCACAACGAGAGTACATAATATTTAGTGTCACAGAGGTTATTTATGAATTAGACAATTAATTATTAATTCTAGTATTCAAATAAGACTACGTTTCTTAGTTAAATATTGAAATAAAATTATACAATTATTTTTATTTTCCACTTATGTCACTGGTTTACTAGAATAATCATCTTTTATTTATTTACCTGGTATTGAAACGTAATATCAAGCCTACAGGGTATACTGATAATAAGAAAAATAAAAGTTTACACACCAAAACCGAATTCTTGATCAAAAATTTCTTGTGTAAGCTCTTTAAATAAATAAACCACATTGTTTAATTGCATTTGTGACAAAACCTATGGTTTGAAGACAGGTGAATGAATAAAATCACAATATAGTTTTAGTATGTATTTATATTTTTACAACAAAGCAAATTGGTAGGCCTAAATCTTTTAAATTTTGTTCATGAATAAACATTTAACTTAAGACATAAGCCTTAAAGAAGCACTACTGAAGGAAGCAGGATTTTTTCCGGACATTTGCCATCGTTCAGTGAAACAAGAAATCAGTAACACTACGTTTCGAGATCTGCAATCTGATCTCTTCTTCAAGTAATAACTAACCTAATACATAATTACAAACTAGGTTAAAATAGACAAATCATACCAAAGCGTTGTGGCAGGCCTAAGTCAGGAATCACAACCACCATGTTGTTTATCAACTTTACTAACTCTAAAAACATGCACTTAATAAAAAACTATACACAACACTAATCATTAAAACTGAACTACAGAATACAGGTCACAATACGTCTGCATTCGTCTACCAACAACCTACTGAGGCATGCCACAATGCTTTGGTATGATTTGTTTATTTTAACCTAGTTTGTAATTATTTATTAGGTTAGTTATTACCTAAAGAAGAGATCAGATTGCAGATCTCGAAACGTAGTGTTACTGATTTCTTGTTTCACTGAACGATGGCAAATGTCCGGAAAAAATCCTGTTTCCTTCACAATCCTTCCATCGTCAAAAATAACCTTCAAACCTAATCTACTATTAACAACAAAGACAAACTAGAGCATCTGAATACAGTTATGACATAAATAACATATCCCTTATAGTACCACGTGAGTTAATGGACTGTGTTCTAGCAAAGACACATGAGTTAAAAAATGACAAGTTTCCGATCTCTAAGAGACCCCTGCATATATCTGTTAATATGCAATATTACACAAAGATTTCTTACTTAGAGAAATAATTGACTAAGTTTTCTATCACTAAAGATCAAACAAAGTAGTCATCACAGGTGATTTTAAATAAATACTAAGTTTACGATTAGTGACTTGGTTCTAAACCATATGTTTCTCTACGTGGATGGTGGTTTGGTGTGGAATTGGATCATTATTACCAAGTACGTTGTCACCGCTCCAGCCATCTGTACAGATAGAATACATTGTCAGTCTACATACTATATAACGTTTGGTGCTACATCATATATGAGATATAGATAGAATAGTATTCAGGATTGTTATCACAGTATATAAAATATAGTAAATCTGCGCAGTTTTCATACAAAAGTAAATATCTACCACTGTGATGGTTTCGTTATGGATCGGAAAATATCCAAGAGCAGAGAATCTTGCGTTGTGATGAGGAAACTGCAGGAGAAACCCTTCCAGCTGAAAAAAGACTCCAAAGATATTAAATAACTTTTTGTAAAGTTTTAAATGCAATTTAATATTATATCTAAATTGTGCAAAGGGGTTTAATCTGAAACTGGCGATCAGTATGTAAGACTTTTGTAATGACCATTAAATCAAAATAGTCAATGTAACTCTGTATATATGATCAATAATTAATTGTTTTCACTTTATCTCTCTGTGACTCTGTTTTTAGAATCAACATGTTATGTTTAGAATATCTTAAGGTATGACATTCGAATTCGTTGCATACATTGAGAATATTTATAATTATTATTTTAAATATTGCTTTAAAAATAACAATATTATTTTATATACATTTTCAAATTGGTGGCAGTTAATAACTTTTAATACCATACTTTATGGAAACAGAAGATTGTTATTAGTTTTACTTAAAAAAAATATTAGTTCACAATATTTAAAAATTAGTTAAATTTTAAGTTCAACATGGACCTTAAAAACTGATTACCGACTAGAGAAATTTGATAGTTAAAAATAACTAATGAAATATTTTTTAAATAGTTTTTCTCTTGATTTAGAAAAATGTTAATTGTACTCAATATTATAATTTTTATTTCAAATTTATTTTTCAATTATTGTATTATAAAATTAAAGCTTGATAATATGAAACTAAAAATGTTAACTATCATGTAAATACTTTTTGGAGTTAAACAGGTTTTAACACACAAGATGATTGGTTTTCAAAGTAACACAAAATAATATCAATGTTGTTTCAGTTATCATAACTAGTGTTAATATTTTTTTATTTGGATTTAAAGGACAGGATGGTTTCTTTGTTGAAATTATTATTGCTTTTAAAAATTACCCTTAAGTTCATTGTAGAGATTAATGTACAATGACATATTTATATTTTCAAACCTGCAGTGAATTGAATACAATAAGTAAATTTCTGCATTTTAAAGATTGATGGTCTTAATTGATACCCGCAGCGCAATGGCTAGATGTTGGCATTTTAAAGATTGATGGTCTTAATTGATACCCGCAGCGCAATGGCTGGATGTTGAAAAACACACTAGTCATCATTAAGCGTCTTCCTGTGTAAACTTATGATTGTTTTGTAATTGGATACTACAAGTTGTGGGTATGGGATTATTACATTATTATTATTTTACTACAGTGTTATACATATAATAATTTATTTTTTGTGTAATTTTCAATATCCATTATATTATCACTGCAATATTTTTACATTTCTGAGGTTGCTTTATATGATTTTTCGTTCCAACCAGCTTATAGGTTATACGATATCAGATCCCGTTATGGTCTGTTGAGGGAGTGCTACTGTACTATAATCCGTTTCTTTAAAATTGAATTGACACATCTAATACGAGAAAACGTTCAGAATATCATGTGTTTCTTAAAACATCTTATATTTTGTAATAATCATCTTAAAACATTTTTGTAATAATCACATAAAGTTTATTACAAATACTTTCCCCCGAATGTTGTGGTATCTTATGGGAATTTTAATAGTAATTCTGATACAACAGAAATGTTCAGGATGCAAATTTCAATAAATAAATATTTATTTTCCAACATTTACATTCATGTTTACAGGTAAATGAAAAAACTTAGGAAGTCACTGACCAAAATCAAGTAGCTGGTCAGTGTAACAGATACACAATACACAAATAAACAGTTTATAGCTTGCTCTCACATAAAACAAAAAAAAAATAAAAGGTCAACAGACTGCCCTCCGCGACGTCTGCATAAGACTACAAAAAAACTACAACCAAAATAAATACATATAGCCGACGTTTATACAATATACAGTGACTAGGAACTAATTAGACAATGCACAAAAATAAAATAAAAAAACGCTTTGAAAAAAATACAAACATACAATCTTATGTACAAAAATAATAAATAATTTTACAAAAAAATTTATAAACAAATATATTGAAATAATGGAAAATTAAATTAATTTATTACATAAAATTACATACAAATATCAGAAAAATCACATACGTACACTTACATGCATACTGTAGAACATCCACACTCTAAAACATACATTCACACGTACACACTACTATGAAAAAAAATTATGTAATAATGATGTAAACAATGTAATAGGTGGTTGCATAAAACAAATTAATACACTCATTAAAAAATCAATATCAGGTTTTGTAAATAGCTAGGATTTTAGTAAAGAGCAGAACTGTTTTAAGTTATTACTCGATTTGATTTCATCAGTCATTTGATTAAATAATTTTGGGCCTACGTATTGAATGGACTGTCTATAGAGTTCATTATTAACTTTAGGTAACCTGAAGGTTCTACTTTCACTAATTCTAGTTTTATACGTCAAACCACTTGTACCTAAATTTCCGCTTCTAGTATAAAAAATTTTCAAAACTTTGTATACGTATAGATGTTCTATAGGCACGATATTTACGAAAGCAATTTTTAAAAACTCATTTTGATCTTATATTCTGCACATTTTATGTGCTTAGTTTCGTATTTGGCCTACAATATAATTGAGAATATGGTACTGACAATACTTTTCATAACATAAGATGCAAACGGCATAACAATTCACACTTAAAGTGAATAAGTTTGTGTTAAGATTGTCGTGTTAATACTAATATGTTTTGGATATGATTATTCACGTATGGAATAAAATACCAATCTTATTAATATTAAAGTATTTTATTAGTCACACAGTACAAGAATAGTTATGAGTATTTTTGTATTATTACCTCTTTTTTTAGGACCGGGTCTAGGTTACTGTTAATCAACTTGCATATCATCTGGCTTGTCTTGTCAGCCTAAAACAACATTTAAAAATAAACATTTTTATTGAAATTTACTCACATATTTGGAGCTTTAAATTAACCAATTAAACTAACCAATATATTCATATGTAATAAAATATTATAATTGATACAACACCTTTACGTATCTCTGTTACTTCAAGGAAACATCTGTTTTTTATAATTTAAGAAATTAGCTAGTGTCAGTGAAATAGGCATTCTAAGAAATATTTATTTTTAGACTCCATTTCACAGAAAACCGGAACCGTGTAGGGAATGGCAGATATTATATTTAATTGCATTGATAGATATTCCTTGACATTCTTGAGGACAATAATAATTATATCAATATAAAACTCCAAACTATCATTTGAAAATTCCACCAAATTTGAAAGGTTTTAGAGTTTAAGAACCACATTCCAGTCAGCATTAATTGTAGTAAGCTTATTATTGATCTACCTCAATGTCCTGTTCTATCGCATTTCCAGAAACACAATGTTTTAAACCAACTTGTCGTTAAAAATTTGTTTTAAATGTTATGCTCTAATCCTACACAAGGTCATTTAAGTGTATTAAACAGAATTCCTATTACCGTTAATCTTTACACCACCCTGGAAGCTGAAGAGTTCTTACAGGGGAATCATAGGCAATGAGAACCTTCATCTGATGATGGTATGATACCGATTGGCAATATTTATGTCAGTATCAATTATTGAGTCTAATCCTTATCTCCACACTACGTCTAATTCAACTGTATATACCCTACTTTAAATTCCTTACCTTGAAAAGGAAATTCACCAGCTATTTCAAGAATAACGAGATTTTCACAAGGATCCATGAACTAAGTTTTCACCAGTGAGATAAAACCTAATCCCTGCAACCCATCTCGTTTTGTTAGGCCCACAAGGTCTCGAGCAAGCGATTTATTGGAATATGTTAAAATTAAATCTACAATTCAGTTAGAGATTACACTACTAATCTCTATAATCACATAGTTCTTTGTAATTGTCATCACGTTGCGTAGACTAAAAGACATCAGGAGATTTATAGAAATCCTACCCTTTATGTTGGATGACAAACGATTCTTATAAAACGTGGGTTTAATAGAAGCATTACGTGTAATGAGTAACATAAAACGCTAGTAAAAATAAACAAGAACTTGCTAATACACATTTACCGAGTTAGTGACGTCTGTGCTTGAGTTTACCAACACAACCACGTAGTAAATATGCGTAAGGAACCAGGCTCCTTCAGTAAGCATGCCAAAGATGTTGCCAACTCTGACGTACAAGAAAAAGGCGTAACACGTTATAGTGATGTGAACAAATGAGTTAAAGATCACGGCCATTAGTTGATAGCAGTAAAAGTCATTAGCCTGGTGTACGGCGTCACACAGCATCCAGTAGGTGTTCATTAGAGTCTTCAGTTTCTTGATCGTCAAGAGCATAGTGCCTAAAAATAAAATATAATTCGTACAAATAAAGCATTTGTGACATAAATTTAATACGTTCGTTAAGATTACTTCTAATGAGACTATGACATCTTTGACAGCAGGCGTTCTAAATAGTTTCCTTAGAAACTTTTAATCTTGTATTTTTCATGTAGTTTTACAATATATTTTTTTAAATTTATAATGTGCACTTTGTATGAGAATAAACGAAGATATGTAAATGTTTCAGACACTTAAACACACAACAAATCACAGGACACGGACAACAATACACAATTTATTTATTTAAGCAACCTAAAACCCAAACTAATACTCTTTTCTTATTATTTTTCATACAAGCGTAATTTAAAAACAAATGAAAATAAAACCTCTATATTGTGCAATTAAATAGTAAATTATCTTAAAAATCATAGATAATTCTTTTTAAATAATGAAATGTATCCAGAGATTTATCAAAATTAAATTTAAAAAGAAGTAGAAGAATTAAACGGTAACAAACACTATTTTAAGTGGCATTAATAGACAAATTTAATGTTATCTTCAAACTGTATAGATTAAACTAATTTTAAATTATTCATATATTTATTTATTGAAATTTGAATAAATAGTACGAAACAAATAAAATAAATGTACAAAGAATAAACATTAATTAAGAATATCAAGACGAAAATAAGAATAAGAAAATAATAATAATAAAAATAAGAGTTATACTACAGTACTACAGAAAATTACGAAAATAAATAAATATTTTTTAATGTCATCTTTTGAGAATATATACTATTTTAAGTAGTCGTATGGAAATAATCCTGAAAAACTGTTTCTACATAAATACAATAACAACTAAATATAAATAAGGAAACATTACGTTCATCTATGGTACATTAGAATATTACGTGTAGCAATAAAACAGTGTATCATATTTCAGGAAAGTTAATAATTAAGAAAAGCTTACACAGTGACAAAACTAAATAATAGATTAAACAAATCTAATTAAAATAAATATATAAGGAACATTAACAACTGCAGAAACTCAGTTTAGTAATGTATCTGGTTTTAAAAAATATAAGAAGATGTGTTAAAATAATTTTAAAAAAGATCAAGAATTACGAATTAAAATTTAATTTTAGCATTGAAAATATTTCAAGTTAAAAAAACATTAACTCTTGATTAGATAACTACGATGTATTGTATAATAATGTAATAGAGTGTTTAATTAATCTGTTAAACAGGATTAGAATCTAAAAATTAAATTGTTTGTATACAGTTTTAAAATAAAGACGGTTTACTGTTGCATTTAAAGGGATGTGTAATTTAAATAAATATTTTTATCCCCATTGAATACAAATATCAACAGTTATTAATAGAAATTTTTGGATTTTTCAAATATCAATAACAAATATTCTATTATTAAATATAACTACTAGAAAAACTGGAATCAATGTCAATAATTTTGATTAAAAATGTGTATCTACTCTTAAACATTATCAGAGAAGTGTGATACTAAAATAAATAATTATTTTTATATTTATATTAAACATGAAGGCAGATTCTTCTTTTAGATATTATTACCAGCGATAGATAATTTGAAAGTATAATAGGATTTCGGACATTTGCCATCGTTATATTTAAAAAAACGGTACGTTTCTAAACTCTATTCTACCAGGTGACCGAAAACCTTAAGACCCAAGAGTAATCATAAACAAGAATTCATAAAATCTCTATGTATAAAAAGCAAAGCATTCTCACTTAATAACTCTCAGAAAGTTTAAATTTGACACACATATAATCGTCGTGACAACTAGAAAAACTAAAGAATGTTTATGATCATCAAACACCAATACGGGTTAAAGTAGAGCTGCAATCCCTTTGAGAACTATAGTTTACGTTTTTAAGCCTCGCGATGCTCTAGATAGGTAAAATAAAAAATACGTTTTTACTGGATAGGAAAAACGCATTTTAAAATATCAACCACTCATAAAGGCAACATTTGACACACTTCAATACGATTCTCGCACCGGAAATACTATTGGTTGGCAGTATATTACCATGGCCGGATGTAGGCGTTTTTTGATGAAGAAAGCTATTCAGACCAGTGTATGTATACATTTGTCTTGATATAGAACATGCTGCTACGGCATAGAAATTGGACACGACTTATTAGCTTTTTGCCAGGAGTACTGTTCTGACCTTTGGTATGTATATGTTTTCTTGATTGAAACATCAAATGAAACGGTATTACTGCTCCGTAAATTACTTAGATACTGTAGCGTTTTAAACGCTACATTGGTTGATATTTTTATTAAAACTTAAATTAAATTAAATTTTTGGGAATTATTGTATTTAATTTTAATTAGATTATGTTAGGATGAATATGAATATGTAATCCTTTGGAAAGTTAGTGCTGGTAACTTTAAATTATTAGGAAGGCGGTTCACTGCCTTGAATTGATCAGAACTTGTCTTGTGTAATGCAGTTACGTTAGATCTGAGAGGGCTATTGTTCTCGAGTTGGATACGACTGGGTCAAGGAGAGAACACCGCGGATCTCCATCAGAGGGGGGTGGAAGGGAACTATAATAACCACCAGCTCATAATTTTCGCCTTTCTTTTAGTAATTATCATGATGACAGTGCGCGCGCGCCGTGTTTCAAATTTTTTTTCCGCAAGGGATTTTGAGGTAAGCACCAGTTTTATTGCACGTTATATTGAAATAGTCTTCCAGAGCTGATATTAAATACATTTTTTGTCTTTTTTTACAGGGAAAATTAAATTTATAGAAACTACAGAGCAATCTGCATAACTGATTCTTGATGAAAAATAAAGCACAATAAAATAACAACAAATTACATTTGGTTCAAACTTGCAAGAAAAATGAATTCAAATAGAACTTTGTTAATAACTTTGATTGAATTTTGGAAATTAAGTAATTTATTAATATTTAATTTGAACGGTTTTATTGTCAATTATTAATTAAAAATTAACTGGAATTGAATAATTGTTTGATAGAGTTGTATCTGAGTTGCAAAGACTTGAAAGTTAAAGTAAAACTAGTGAAAAGAGAAGTTTGATTTTTATTTTTGAATTTTGAGTGAACTTAGAAGTGAACATTTGTATTGTAGTTATTTCCAAGTGGTACTTGATTTTTATTTGAAAATTTTTTATTTTATTTCAGAAGAGAGCTCTGATATTTAGTTTGATATATTTGACTGATATTTTTTTTTCTTGCCCAAGGACCTTTTAATGTTAGTAAACGGTTTGTCAATTCTTTGTGTAAAATAGAGTGATGAAAATCTGAAACATAGAATTATTTAATTTGACATTTTAAATAAAGTCCATTATTTTTATTTAGAACTGTGATTTTATTTTGGACCAACCAGATAATATTTAATAGTTAAAATTTAGTAATAAATTTTACTGAATATTCACTCGGAGCTTACTAATAAAAAAATATTGTATATCGTCTTAGATGTCGGATTGATAATTTTATTCTTAATATTCTGGAATATTAATATGGTTATAGATATTGAGAACGGAAGTTGATAAAAATTTGTGAAAGTAACTATTATATTGGAAATTTAGATTTTTAAATTTAGATTCTAAATGACCGAATGATTTTGATTTTAGTTGACCGTGCTCATCCTCTGAAGTGGTTTTTTTAGGCGCTCTATCTGGGTTAGATCGTAATGTCTTTTAGCGTGTTAATAATACAAGATTACTGTTTATTTGGTATACCCTTACGTGTTGTATGAGTGAAGTCAACATTGGGCAGGTTGTGTGTTGTTTCCATCCTTTCAATTATGTTACTGGTGATTTCCTTCTCGATCCTATCGGTCACCACTCTGAAGGCCTTTGCGATACTTGTAGCGACATGTGTGAAATGGACGAACACAGCAGAATGGGAACAGTACAACAGTGCCACCAAGGTTAAACGGACTGCTGAGGATATTGCTAGGCCAACTGTTAATCTACCGTTAGTTATAGAGACCATTCGCTCAACGATGGTTGCTACTAATGATGCAGTGATGCAGATTCCCCAAAACTTCACTACAGCCTTGACCTCTGTTGCCTTGTGCTGAAGATCTTTGTAAACTCGTTCTAGAGTGTCAAAAACGTTGATGAGTATTGGGTACTTGCAGACAGAGCTGAGGAACACAACAGCCACCACAACTTGTAGAGAGACCACGTGCAATGTTGTTGCAACATCATTGGTTTTGCTCAATGGATGCAATGACTTACCAACAAATATGTCATTGAAAATACCAGTACAGGGCGATACTCGGTATTAATTCTTCCATTAGAACTAAGATACAGCTCCACAGAACTCCTGTAACCGAAAATGTAAGTCCTGTAGTACTTGAAGTATATTCCAATGGCAGACCACCAACAAATCGACAAAATCTAAGCATTTTACTAGGAAAACTATTCATGTTCCTTGTAGGTGACTACACATAAGTCTAGGTCAAGTTGTGCATAATATACTTGATTGAATCCTCTTGTATGTTTGACGTGTAGGCGCATCGATGATTATTGTTTGCCAGTCAATTACGTATTTAACGTTAGGGCAACTATTGTGTGAAGATAATAATGGAAATAAACCCACATTAATACGGTAAAAATATTTATTATCCAAAATATGTAAGTGTCCAATCATCAATGATAACCATTGTTGTAATGGTTTTCAATTTAGAGGAAGGTTTTGACCAAATTGTGTCCGTCTAATAAATTGAATTATTATCACGAATTTACTCTATATTTACCCTATTAATGTTCCTGGTAAAACATTTTATTGTCTTTTGGGTGATGTAGTACTTGGTATAAATTATTAAATGAGTCACGCACTTATTATCATTTATGCCAATTTTCAGTTTCACCTTGAAGAGATCAAGCCGAATAGAGTAATACTGTTGTTATTTACTGATTATTGACAATAGAGAATATGTGGTATTAGCTGAAGCTTTACTAAAATGCATTTAAATTTATTTTTAACACAATTTTTATATATTTAAGGAACATTTACATTACTAGGCTGAGTTTTCTCTCTAGTCAACGTTCGCTTCTATATTTATTTTGTTTAGAGTTTTTCCGTTATAATGACGATGGACAAATTCTTACACTAATGACTTTTGTGTTGTTATTGGAGACCGACCAGAATCTGGGGAAATCTCCCTTTACTTCTCTAATAAAAACTTCTGCTCGAATTTTGGATTGTTAGTAGTTTAACTTTTCTTTGCAAAGGTTATTTAGGATATTTAAGATTGAGTTGATTGGACCGTCTGCTACCAAATTCCTATGATACCTCGCAGAGCACATCACAATAACATGGAGAGGGATTTTTAGAAGTATTTATGTAACATTTTAAACATTTATTGTTATTGCTTATTTGACTTTTTAAACTAATTATAGTAAAGAAATTGATTTAGTAATAAAATATAAAATTTTTTCAATAAATCAATGAATATTCGTTAAATACTTTTATAAGTTCACACTACAGTTATTTCAAGAACAGTACATTTCAATGTACTACGTCTTCCGTTAAATTTATCCATTCATAGTACAAAATTAATAACTTGTTTTCTAATCTAATATACATCGAACTTTTCTTGACTACATAGTATAGTACTCCATGAATAAAACAAGCTATTTATGTTATTGTAGTCTATTATATGGAAAAATGTTGAAAAGAACATATTGTATGTAGATGTTGTCGGAACCTGGAACTGGATCAGTATCACCAGGTATGTTGTCACCGCTCCAGCCATCTGTACATACAGAAAACAGAATACGTAATTATTGTCTGTATACATGCTATAGTACAACGTGTTTGGTAGCCATGGGTTTATTATTTTATTCGGTAATATATGTATAAATGCTATAGTATAACATATTAGGTAGCTTTGGTTTAGTTATTTATTTAGCAATTTCTGTAGAATGAAGAATTTTGTAGTGGAGATATAGAGATAGTGTTCAGCCAGATCTAAATTGCTGTCTTTATTATTATTACCTTCTCTATAAATAAAAGAGTAGTTAATTATTAATTTCAAACATAAGATGTTCAAAATAAGTAATACACGTTCATTGTTAAAATGTCTACAGTAGACATTAAATCATAGGATATCCCAAACATGCTTAAAAATCCTATTTGTAGATTCCACAAAATTCACATTTGTAAGTCTTTTTTAAATAAAAAATTACTCCCATGACATAAACTAACCAATAAAAATTCATTCATAAAGAACTAAATACAAAATAAATAACAGTTTTTTTTTCAATTGTTACATTGTTTTAATATAAATAAAATAATTACTGTAAAGTTCTTCCAATGATTGTAATGAATAAACGAAAATGTCAGTAAATATTTTAGTATGTATGTAGTATTTATGTATTATGTAATAGTTGAAATTTACAATACCCTTAGAGCGTTGCTACAACACACATTACTAAAACGACAAGAGATTTTACTACAAAAATAATTAGTTACCCCTGTTAGTGTTCCGTTGTGGATCTGAAAAAAACCAAGAGCAGAGAATCTTGCGTCGTGATCAGGCAATTGCAAGAGAAACCCTTCTAGCTGGAAAACAACCATACATTATCCATCAAATTTTTAGTCAAAATTTGTAATTTATTTTTTACCAAGATAGTTTATATTTAATCACGTATATATAAGTTATGTTATATTTTAAACCACTAAGGAAAATCTATATATTCCTAAAATACATTGATAGTAATGTTTGATAATGTCTAAGGCCAAACAAATCATATTTAATTTTAATTGTTTAACAAAAATAATCATTGAAGTATGAAAACATATTATTTGTCCAAGAATGTAGCAATTAAGGGCTTCTAAGTTTTAAGAAATTCACATTGTAAAAAAAAAAAAAAAAAAAAAAAAAAAAAAACATTATTAGGGTATATTCATACGAAAAGAATTTCAACTCTTTATTTATAAGAGGTTATACAGGCTTCTGAACCTTATGTTAAGGGATATTATTAAACTAACATTATGAACTTGTACTTTAATGGAGGTAGCGATAGCTATATTAATTAAAGTATTATCACAATTACCTGTTTTTTAGGATTGGATCAAGGTCTTTGTTGATTAATTTGCAGATCATCTGCCTTGTCTCATCGGCCAAGAAGAATATCATTGTATATAGAAATAAAATGTTTACCTATGATTTTACAAATAAAATAATATCATCGTAATTGACTTGAAAGTATATTGACTCAAACAATACTGTCGTCAAGCACATTAACCAGTATGATAAGAAATCTCTAGGCAAATCTTATATCAGTAAGTTGCTGGAGAAGTCCCTATATCCACTCAACAACTTATCTATCTGTCACATACTCGAAAGTTCCTAAGAGTTATCTAGAATCCTGAATGGATGATGATGAGATATTTCGTAGCATCTCAGATCTCATCAAAGACTTGGAATGGAATTCTTATTTTACGTAAAATCCTGTTATGCTGAAGTACATGTGGAATATTAGGGTCTCTAACAGTGGAGGTATTGGAAATAATTACCCCTTCAGCTATTGTACTACGAATTTGAATGTTATTTAAAGATCAATTTATAGTCTATATCACGTTGGGCACAATATTTTTGTTGTTTTGTGAAATCTTCAGAGATTAAAACATAACCATATTTATTGCATTATAACACTTCAAGAAAGCTCGAAAAACTCTTAAAACAAAACAATTTTATATTTTGTCTTTTTTAAATTGATTATTGTTGGAAAAAGTTAGTTACGTCAAGCTATAAAACTAAATAAACGGTTTGAGTAGAATTGTATCAATGTAAAACTTACCGAGTTAGTGATATCTGTGCTGGAGTTAACCAACACAACCAGGAAGCAGATGTAGGTTAGGATCCAGGCTCCCTCAGAGATAATTAATAACACTTTACCGGTTGTGACGTTCAAGAACAAAAAGTAGAATTTGATAGTGATGTGGATAAATGCGGAGAAGATAAAGGCCATCAGCTGATCACCGTAGAATTCATTAGCTTGGTGTACGGCGTCACACAGCATCCAGTAGAGTCTTCAGTTTTTTTTTCTTGAAAAATGCAATGCCTGAGAATATAAGAAATGTATTTTATACAAGTGATAATGTTTTCCATTTCAAATTTTCTTATAAGAACATTCAATCTTTAATTTGTAATATATGGTTAATCTCTCAGTTGAAAAGTTACCTTTACTTTATTTATCAGTTGTATGTGAGTGTTGTTTTTTTTACATTTATATTAAAATTAAAATTAATTTTCTAGAATAGTTCTATACTTTTTTAATATTTATTTTCTAGAAATTAGGAGGGTACCAGAAGCAAGAATTATTAACGAATTTACATTTAATCGTGAAAACTATTAAGGATACAACTTAGAAGACTTTAAAATATTGCTTTACGATGGAAAATCCGTATCGTAGTTTGTAAATATCAATAAAGCGAAAGATTTAAAATTTAAGGCACATTTTTAATACTAGACGTAGCGAAATTATTGCATCACGATATTATTAGTATCCTAACACACGTATTCTTTTCTACAGTAAACGAAGTCATATCTGGTCTAATTTGACGACGGGGTTAGCTGGGTGTCGTTGAAGCTGGATATGGAATTGTTATTTAAAGAACGTATATATATATATATATATATATATATATATATATATATATATATATAAAAATACAAAATATATAATATTTACGGTTCCCATAATACATTATTGAAAATGTAATTATCACACCACTACAAAAGATCCCAATTTTTGAGCATATTTAAAAGCTGAAACAATAGCACACATATCAGATTTGCCAAAACCTTTGTTTCAGAAAATCTCTAAATCGCGCCTTTTCTTACAGGGAAACAAAAACCTCATCCCTCTCTCATTACTCCCCTGCCACCGCCTCATTGGCCAACGCATGGGGGAAATTGACTAAGCTTGCTGCTTAACTAACCATTCAAAATAGTGTTGTTTTATCGTTTGTGATGAGCCAGGTATCGCATGACCCAATATTAGTAGTTCTACTTTATCAGTTAACGTGGATTCTCGGAATTTTCTAATATATTCAACCATTAAATCAGTAACCTGTTGGTGTGAAAAAAGCTGTGTCCCTTTGCGCAATTCTATTTGAATTAAATTAAAAATTCCTAATATTGTATCATGCACAATTAAACAGCATTAACAAGTTCAAGCTTACCGGCTGGATGGATGACGTTAACATCGGGCAGACTGTGGTTTGTTTCAATCCCTTCAACTATATAACTGACAATTTCTTTTTCCATCCTGGCGTTGACCATTCTGAAGGACTTTGCAATACTTTGAGTGACATGTGTAAAGTGGACGAACAGAGCAGCTTGGGAGCAGTGTATCAGAATCATCGGAAAAAATGATAACACGAATGAAATTACTCGTCCAGCCGTTATCCTATCATTTATCACAGAGCCAATTCTCTCATAGATTGTGGTTGAAAATGCTGTGACGGCACAGATTCCCAAAAACTTTACTGCGACTTTGATCTCTGATGTCATGTGCTGGAGATCACAATAGACGCGCTCCAGAGCTTCAAACCCTTCGACAAGTCTTGGGTACTTCCAGGCGGAGCTGAGAAACACGACAGCCACCACTACTTGTAGGGAGACCACGTCCAGTGTTAACACAATATCAGTGGTTCTACTCAATGTCAGCAATGACTGACCCTCTAGTTTGCCTAGGAAATACATGCACAGGACGATGCTGGTGAGTATCTCTTGCAGCGAGACAAAGGCTGAGCTCCACACGAATGCTGCATAAGAAAATGTGAGTTTTTTGATTCCTCTGGTGTCTGAAGTATATTTTATAGGCAGACCTCCGACTACTCTGCAGAAGCTAAGCATTTTATTAGGACAACTTTTCATTTTCTGTGAAATATTACCCAATTTAATTATATTTAAAATTACCGTATTTGCGTATTATATGTTATGAGGTTTATAACTCGTGTGATCTTTAACAACTAGTTATTGCTGTTCAATATTAAGCCAAGACATATGTAAAATAGAAGCATACAAATAAAACTTCACATTTTATTTAAATATAACTGATTTCCTGATGGACACTCTACGAAAGCCTGACTAATATTGAATGTATATTATTATACTTTCGTATCAATTCGAGTAGGTAATTTCCGTCCGCGGTTTATTGATTGGTTATATTTAGTTGATTGATATTCAATATCTATCCAAGTAATATGTGGCAAGAAGCGGAAAAAATAAAATACCTCGTAATTGGAAATGAGTATAAACCATTGGTTGCTAAATTGCTTAACATCAGTATAATTCTCTGATATAGTTTTGCGGTGGTGTGAGGTAGATTAAGATCTATACTCTAATAAAATGCCGGGTCAGTCGACTACGATATCAAATCAACTAATTAATTTTTTATGGAAACGGCTGCCGATGTAGGGGATCATCTAAAGTTGGCTAACGATACTAACGATAACCAATCAAAACTGCGGACGGAAACATCTTATAATAAGCAATTAATTTTAGTTAACGACCGATTATCAGTTACTACCACTCAGATAACATTAGGTGACGTTTACGGCCTCACACTGGACTTTACCTTATTAAATAAACAATATAATATTCTTGCTGTATATAGAACCTTTGATAGCGACTTGAACTTATTTATAGACGAATTAGAACACTTTTACGAAGACATAGAATGTTCCTAAACATGCATTTTTCTCTAATAGAACCACCAGAATTAAAAAATTAAAACCTTGGATAACTTCGGCATTAATTAAATTGATTAGGCGCAGAGATAACTTAGCGAATCTGTACAAAAACAACATTTTATTTTAAAATTAAAAACGGATTATAGGAATCTCAGAAATCAGCTCAGTAGCTCTCTAAAGCGAGCAAAAAGAGATTATTATCGCGATATAATCGATAGGGCAAAAAATAATCCCAAACTATTCTGGTCGGTAATAAATGAGCTAAGTGGAAAAATTAACAAGAGTTCTTTATTTTCTATAAAAAAAACACTATCAGCGGTTTCTGTTATTACTTCCGATGTAATACAGAAATCTGGAAACAGCTTCAATTCTTTTTCTGAAAACGTGGGGCAGGAGGATGCAATCGATTCGAGTGGGGTGCCGATTGTGAATGACGCTGACTATAGACTAGACTGTGAGTTTACCCTGAACACTGTGACTGAAGTGGACGTTGTACGTCACGTGAACGCACTGCGGGCTCTGCGCCCGGCTTTGATGGTGTCTCTGCTGGTGTTCTCAAGGCAAATATTCTGTTCCTTATTAAACCCTTGTGCCATTTCATTAATCTTAGTATTTTATTGGGTGTCTTTCCTAATACTTTTAAAATGGCTAAAGTGTTTCCTTTATATAAATCAGATGAATTTACCAATAAAAGTAACATTAGACCGATTTCCTTACTCATTGTATTTTCCAAGATATTAGAGCGAATAATTAAAGAAAAATTAGTATCCATTCTTAACCCTCCAACTGTTGTTTATCAAAATTTTGATAAACATAACCCTTAGCGGATTGTTGTTCGTCAAAATTTTGATAAACAAACATTCCCTTGCATAATCACTCATAACAGTATATTCCGGCAACGTATCGATTCGATTCATGCACCATTGGATTCGGGGAAAAAAAGCCTAAGGAATACTATAGTTTTTATTCCTCTTTATATTGTAGTTGCAACGTTCCAAGTTCGTAGTTTGGAACGTAAAAGATATGACCGCCATGTTGTCGATGCCGTCTGAGTTGTTGATGTGACGAGTCGTGTTTATTAGTAAGTTTTAGTAGGTATATTTGTGTTTTAGTGTTGTGTTTAGTGTGTGGTGAATTGTTAAATATTGCAGTAGTGCAAATAAATATATTTTAGAATAAATAAATTTCTCGAAAATTTTTCGCAAAATTTTTGAGTAATGACAAAATGAAACTTTTTTCGACTCTTCAAAAAAAAGTTATGGAATTTATTTTACTACAGCTGTATAGTTTACTTCATTCTGAGTAATAAAATATGCAACATAACATGTATAGAAGTAAAACTGTATTAGTAAAACTTTTATTAGCAAACTCTTACATATACACCCTATTTTCACAATTTATGCGCATCGCTGCTTTTTGTTATATAGTGTTATTATAGATTCATAAATTTGTATAATGCTTATGTGTTTCTGAAACTAGAATAAATTTGACACACAATGGTACTCTCACTTTTATAGTTTTCTTACTATAACTTGGTTTGCTACGTATGGTCCCCCCCCAAATAAAAAAAAAAAAAAATGTAAATTTTGAATTTCATGGGAAAAAAATTTTAGTAAACATTTTTTTAAGGCCAAATTTAAATACTAATATTATTATATGTTTAATTCTGAACACAAAAATATATACTTCTATATATATTACTTTTAATTTATATTTTTAATAATTTTTTTTAAAAAACCCTTGCACGAGGCTCGAAAACATGCCGCCACTACAGGAAAAAATGACTGCCAGTTGGAGGGTTAATCAAAACAATATCTTGAGTTTTGAGACCAATTTTATTCTTAATTTACATCAATAACATTTCGAAAATAAATTTAAACGGTAAACATTTTTTATTTTCAGACGAAACTTTAATTTTTGTAAACGGAAATAACTAGTTAGAAGTGCAAAGGAAAGCTCAGAGTGACTTCATGACGTTAAAAAAATGGTTTTATCAAAATGTATTAACGTTTAATATTTTAAAAACAAAATTCTTGCCAATATCTCTTCACTCTATTTGTGACGTCGATTGATTTTTGCTTTCAGACAGCTGATCGATGTTCTTAATGCAAGTGAGATAAAGCTGGCGTACTACGCTTACGTTCAGTCTATGGTATCATTTGGAAATATCGCTTGGGGGGGAGCTAGTAAAACAACTCTAAATAGCCTGTTTTTATGCCAGAAACAGTTGCTAAAACTTGCTTTTCATAAAAACCGTCGTAACCCTACTGACACCCTATTTCAAGGAGTATCAATCCTTACAGTTCGTCAGTTGTAAGGAGTTTATAAAATCTCTCATGGTTCACATCTTCTCACACTTTCACTCTATCTTTTCAGGAAATCCCCATTCATATAACAACCGATATGCCCGTGACACAGGAATAGCCACTTAACAACTATATAGATCTTTCTCCACAACTAATTCGTATTACATATCAATATACTATTCAGAAATATTTCTAGATTCATTCACGCTTATAATTTCTTTAACGCACAATCCTTGTCAGTTTTAAAAAATCGTAGTAGCCATGGCTTCGTAGCCTATGAAGCCATGGTTCACAAACGATTAAAAACCACACGGTTATTTACCACTACACAGATACAAAGCTACTTTTTCAATTACTCTACATGTCCTAGGTTAGCACATGGCTCCATGTTATATAGACACTCATGTTAGGTATATTTATAAGCTTCGTTGTGGAAGAAAACTCAATTACTCTATCGTACTTGGAGACTGTTTCAAAAGCACCGTAGTAAAACTTTATTTTGTACTAGATGAGACAATGAAAATATTTCTTCACTTTGGGACTTGATTTTGAGCTTCACTGTGCAAACGTTTTTTTTGAATTTCTTCTCACAACATGACTCCACATTGTAGCAGTTAAGTCTGTGGCTGCGTTATATTCCAAACGTTCCACTAAGAGGAAGGTGAACTGGAGCCAAACTCAACATTCACACTCCACATAACCTAGATCAGTACCTGACCCCAAGGCATGCATACACTCCATTATGTAAATTTCAAATAAATCAGCTTATTGCAATCACTCTCATATCGGAATTTCAGTGAGGCTTTTCAGATGTCCTTCGATTATGGCCACCAGACACAGAACAATCATTTATATAGTAGTTTTATATACTTGATAATGCGAACTTTTGAACGTAAAGCAGCCAAAAAACGTTCTTTACAGATCCAGACCAAACTGTGTACAGAGACAACATTTCCACGTAGGCTTGCATAAGATAGATATCCAGCCTTAACCAATGAAACTGTTTAAGGCGAACATTTCTCATCTGTGCATCCGTGCAAAATACAATTAATAATTTTACACAACTTTTAGTTTAGTACATTTTTCGATATACGGGGTGGCGCAAAAGTCACTAGACAGTTGGTTAAAACAAGACTGGATTTATTTGAAATTGTTTTTTTTTTTATTACAAACAATACTTACAATTATTTCTTATATTCAAATTGTTTTCCGTCTTCATTATTACATCTTTGAAGTCTTTCTGGAATACTGTTACATACTCTACGGCATAGTGTGGGATCATTGTCCAAAACATAAAATGCGTCATATAATTTAGTCTTTCAGTACGTCAATAGTATGAGGCTTTCGAGAATAAACAGTCCTTGACTCCCCATATGAAAAAATCCATTCGTGTGATATCTGGTGAAAGTCGGGGCATGTCAATAACTGCCCTTCGACCAATAACTTTGGAAACGTTCGTTTAAATAATCGCGAACGGCAGTTGCGTGATGTGGTGGAGCACCATCGTGTTGAAAGTAAAGTTCTTGAAAGTTTTCTGCAAACGTCATGAGTCCTGGTACCGCGTAATTCTGAAGCATATCCAAATATTTATCTCCTGTCACTGTTCCTTCAAACAAATATGGTCCAAGTACCAATTTTGCTGTACAAACACTCACGCTAGGTTATTTTTTTCTTCTTTTAACCAACTTTCCAATGTCTTTTGCGCCACCCTGTACGTTAAGATAGAAGCTTAAAGCAAAATTTTAAATTTATTGGATTATCCATTCTCAAAATAACTTGCGGCCAGTAGATAGACATGAAATCTTTTCAGTTCCTCAAGTGATAGAAGTCACTAGGGCTTTGCTTGAACATAAATTATTTATATAAGGGTTTGGAAATAAATATGCTAGGTGTGGTCTTAAATATACCTTAACTTTCTTTTTGAAAACCATTTAGTACATTATGTTCTTTAAAACTTACTTCTCTGTAAATTAGCATAATAGTCTAAATATACAATTTGGTAAATAATATAAGTTATACATACATATTTGGTATGACATTATAAGAGAACTATGAATAATTAAGATACCAGTTGAAGAGGAATTAATCAGTTTACATTAATCAGAGAAGTCAAGATATAGCAACTCAATTGATTGACGATTGCACATCATTCCCAACGCTGACATAGCTCTCTGGTCGCCATTGGTAAAATCTCAACTACTTCTCAATGAATATTAAATTTACTACAGTGACTACGTGAATATGTTAGATAGTTTGTGTTATTGTTTGGCTAAGATTTGTTACCTGTGGCTTATGGTTGTCTCTGCTACATCGGTCATAAATCGGTAATTGGACGTTCCTTAACAGTATTTGGAAATTCATTATATATCTTATATAGTACTATGGAAGCATAATCAAAACAAAAATTAATAAATATTTTCATGGCTATTTTAACTAACAAACAAAAGAAACATAATATTTTTGTAATTGTGTAAGTTTTGGTAGTATTAGGACGTTTACCTTGAACATTGTCCTGTATAAAAACATTTAAATTAAGAAAACGAAAATAAAGTTGTCCTTGATTCTGAAGACAGTCTATGAACTGCTATCAAAGATCGACCATGAAATTAACTTATCTGACCTGTGTTTTATATCAGTCGGGGTTATCGCCCTCGTCCTGTTCAAAACGAAAACATTAAGACGACTTTTCATTGAAAATCGTTTCTTAAATATCTTGGTCTAGAATTAGACAAACTGTAGGCTATATGAAGGATAGGTTGAAGATGCCTTTGCCGAAGAAGCTTGCAGAAAGCCTTTGGAAAAAGACAACCACTTGTCATCAGAAACAATAGACCAAACTAAAAATGTTAAATTTTTCAATGGTAAAATAGACTACTAAATCCTGTCTTAAAAAACTGTACAAGCTGGTCATTATATTTGAGATCAAAATATAGCATACAATCATTATTATTCGATTATGTTGTTGTAATCTGTCAGTTAATATGTCATGCAGTAAGTTGAAACTATTCAAATTGCTAAATCCATTAATTTAACCAAGATATTCAACTCCTACTAACATTTTACGTGTTTTTGGATAAGTATATAATACATTTAAAATTTTCGTAAATTAGAAACATATTTTGTTTACAGCACTAAATTCTTGAATTTTTGTGTTGACATTCTCAGAGCGGTAGACAAATCTTCACTCCCCTTGTAAAACTCATAGTTCCTAGTTTGGTCACTATGTTAATTGTTATGCAAGAATAGAAACAGTTTATCCAAAGTATTCTGACTAAAATACACTGTATTTTTTTAATTTTTAATTTTGTTCTACCTGAAATATTAAGATCTTGTTTAAATTATATTTTTCAGTTGTAATTGCTTCTGCTTCAAGTGGGCAGCAGACCAAATAATTTTTCTCCCCTTAGATATTTTGTGATCAGCAACCAAATCTTGACCACAGTATAACAATTTATTAATACTATTTTTTTAAATTTTACCTCATAAGTTAACTGTTACTCTTAATATCCATACATATTTGGATGACTCTAAACGATGTGTTACTACATAAAAATCTAATAATATTATTTTCATTATCTGTATAGATTGCAGCAGTGGTGATGTCGTACTTCGTGATTTTTTTACAGTTACACATCCAAAAACTATCTTTTTAACCTTATGGTATAAACTCTACCTTAAAGACGAGACTGTGTCAAGGAACTCGCACTTACAATTTGTATTTTATCTAGTATATTAAAACATACTATGTGTACAGTATACATTCAGGAAGGTACAACTTTGACTTATTCTTTAGTCTACTCTATTAAAAGTAATAAATATAATTGTGTAAGATGTAGGAAACATTTATTCTTATTCAATAACAATGAAATAACACTATATCCTAACATTGTTTTAGGGAAATTACTTAGTTTGAACTAGTACGTTACAACCTCTCCGATAACAAAATGTAAACTTTACGTTTATTGCATTTAGAATACTCATTAAATTTTATTTAATTTTCACAAATCAAATAGGAAAAATAGTTTATTTAAATATTTATACGACAAATCGTCTCAAAATCCACTGATCTCCAGGGAAATGTGATGCTATGACAATCCTGCTACAGGAACAATTATGTGCTGAACAGAATCAACGTAATTGATCATTTATAGCGAAATATAAGCTTCTTTTTACTAAATTATAACGTGTAAAATTTAATGTATAGAGAAAAAGATTGAAAGTGTACGTTACTTTTCATACAATATTTGAAAAGATGAAGTAAATATTTTACTAGTTAATATTTGTTTAATTGCGAAAAGTTTTAGAACTTTATGTTTAATTAGGTATATAAGTTTGACATATACCTGTTATTAAAATAAAATAAATCGATAAACAGGTCAAAATTATTATAAAAATGTTATTTTATTACAATAAAATTTGTTAAAAAAATCCAGACACCGTTGAACCACTTTATTTATAAGGCTTTTAATGAATACCTTATTAAATTAAATTACATTAAGCTTCATATACCAAACGTACCACCTAAAGAAACTCAAATTTTGAGATGTATTCTTAATTATATCACTACCATATTTCAATAGCATTTGGGACTTATTATGTGAATGCACTGCTCAAAAATTATTATCCATTCATGAATTTTCAATTGGAATTCACGTATGTAATTGAGGTAAATATGAATAACAATTAAGTGAAGTTGGTGAGTGAAGTGTGGCCTTGCTCCAAGAAAAGACTGTATCTCAAGGAAACGTTTATCTTTAAAGTAATGGCCTAAAGAGCACATAAAAAAATAAGTGCTACAGTTCAAATCACAAAAGTACCCCGTCTTGGCTTTGTTAGTAGATTGGTTAGTAGAAAGCAAAAGTCCAGTTCATATACCAATCAATCATAATTTGGACACCATTCTCCAATGTCATTCTAGTGTTAAAAGTATCATAAAGTTCTATCTGCAAATAGATACAAGATTACAGGTTCATGGTAACATTTCCCTTCTGTTTTGTATATCAGGACAAGAATATAACACTATCCATTAGCAGCAATCGAGGGGGAATAACATGAAATCGCTTGGCAACAATAGCGCCGCTGCGCCGCGCCGGTTAGACATAAACAGAAGAAATCATGATGGTAACACATGCAATATTTAATCTGTTGATCACTTTGATCAACAGTGCCATATAAAATGAATAGATTGCATTTGAATAACACGTTGAGTGTGGTAGACGCGTAGAGCGTCATATACCATTACCGTTATGACTCTTAGTATAAACCAGCAGTGAACATGCTAACTTATATTTTGAAGAACCATGATAAAAACAAGGTGTATCAGGCATAAATAGACTAAAACGATTATATATATAGTAAGAAATACTTAAAAGTGTCTGTAACAAGGAAACATATATTAATTGACAGAGCAATTTATAAACAGTACTAAACAAAGATTTTTATGTTCTGAATCCTAAATGCCGCGATATAATGTAACTATCGTAATTTTAATCTTGTTCAGAACTTTAAGTCTAACAAATGACTTTATCACCAACCCTTGACTTTCGTATAGTATGATATAAACAGGCACCTATGACCATTTAATATAGTTATTTGGTGTGAAAACCATTGAGCTTATATGAGCGAGCGAGAGAGAGAGAGAGAGAGAGAGAGAGAGAGAGAGAGAGAGAGAGAGAGAGAGAGAGAGAGAGATACATTTTGTTATTTTTATTTTCAACTGTTAACCGTATTTAGTTCTAATAATTGAAATACTGTACAGTCAGAAGTGGTTTTAAAACCTCAGAGATTTCTCTACAAAAGTTAAATAATACTAACACTTCCATCAATTGATATTTTAGAATGTACAATTTCTCTAAAGGATAATATAATTGCTTACCAATAACTCTAGTGTTATATTTTTAAGTCATAGTGATTACCAGCATTCAACTCACACACTTCAACTTCACGAAGAAGGATCTTATTACTCTACAATGAAACTTTACAATGCTCTTCCAACCCATATGACGTGTAAAGACGTTACCGTGAGATATTTTAAAGCTCCCCTCGTAAGAAAGGTGTTCCACACTGTGAGCAAATGTTTAAATAATAATTATTGAATAACATAAGATTTGTGATGATAATCAGTTCGTAGACCTCTTTAAAGTTGACGGTTGTGTTATGTACCAGATGTAACTTATATTTATAGAATATGTGAAAATGCTTAAGTTTACATAGTTTTTGTACATGCAAATAAAAATTATGGAAAGCTAATAAAAATATCTTAAAATGAATACGATCCAATTTGTTTCTTCCCATGAATTATTTATTCGAAATTTTAAAATACGTAAACATGCAACTAATACTTATTTTAAATTAAAAAAATGAACAGTGAGACTACTGTGGACTTTAACAAAGACAATGTATACTTATAAATAGATTGCATTTGACTAACACGTTGACTGTGGTAGACGCGTAGAGCGCCATGTAACATTACCGTTAGGACTCTTAGTATAGACCAGCAGTGAAGATGGTAAGTTATATTTTGAAGAACCACGATAAAAACAAGGTGTATCAGGCATAAAGAGACTAAAACGATGATATATATGGTAAAAAATACTTAAAAGTGTCTGTAACAAGGAAGCACATATTAATTGACAGAGCAATTTATAAACAGTACTAAACAAAGACTTTAATGCTCTGAATCCTAAATGCCGCTATAGAATGTAACCATCGTAATTTTGATCTTGTTCAGAACTTAGAGTCTAACAAATGACTTTGTCATGAACCCTTGACTTTCATATAGTATGATATAAACAGGCAATCGGTACCTAAACGTATCAACTAGGTTAATAACTATGATCATTTAATATAGTTATTTGGTGGGGAAACCATTGAGCTTATATGTTGTGTTGCATAATATGGACTTGCAAAAAATTAATATTGACTTTCTTTATTACGTTTTCCACTTTTTATATATATATATATATATATATATATATATATATATATATATATATATAGTTTATATATATATATATATATATATATATAGTTTAACTTTCAAGACATCAAACAAGAAGATTGTCAGTTCCATTAATGGAATGCATTGAACTGAGAAAATGAGTAATTAGAATTTTGTTTAATGTTTATCGGCGATCGTTGTCTACATCACAGAACGTTTGGTGGGCCACCTAGTATTTATTTTATATGATCATACATATATTTTGTAAACAAGTTTCGTATTAAAAAGAACGATATTAATATGAAAAACATTTGTAATTTTTATTTTCAGCTGTTTTAACTGTGTTTAGTTATAGTAATAGAAATACTGTACAGTCAGAAGTGGTTTAAACCTCAAAGATTCCGGTATACAAGTTAAATAATACCAACACTTCCATTAATTGATATTCTAGAATGTATGATTTCTCTAAAGGAGAATATTAGTGTTTTACAATAACTCTAGTGGTTATATTTTTTACGTCATAGTGATTACCAGCATCCAACTCACACACTTAAACTTCACGAAGAAGGATTTTATTACTCTACAATGAAACTTTACAATGCTCTTCCAACCCATCTGAAGTGTAAAGACGTTACCGTGAGATATTGTAAAGCTCCCCTCAGACAAACCACATCGTAAGAAAGGTGTTCCACACTGTGAGCAAATGTTTAAATAATGAATATTGAATAACATAAGTTTTGTGATGATAATCAGTTCGTAGACCTCTTTAAAGTTGACGGTTGTGTTATGTACCGAATGTGACTTATATTTATAGAATATCTGAAAATGCTTGTTTACTTCGTGTTTGTACATGCATATCAAAAAATATGGAAAACTAATAAAAATATCTAAAAATGAATACGATGCAATTTGTGTCTTCTTACGAATTATTTATTTATTCAAATTTTAAAATACGTAAACATGCAATTAATACTTCTTTTAAATTAAAAAAAATCAACAGTGAGACTATTGTGGACTTTATAAATTCAGTGTGTACTTATAAACCCGTAAATTTAAAAATGAAAGCTACCAGTGATAAAGAAACCATATTGAAAGTTTATTAGTTATGTTGGTCATATGGGTAATAATGATGCACTCTTACAGCTGTATGAGTGTAGGTTATTACTGGAGGATCGGTTTACAGCTGTGGAGAAAATATTCCTCTGCAAAGATAAATCAAAATATTATAAAATTTAATTATTGATGTGATGATTCGAGTTGGTGTGAACCGGACAGATTATATGATAGTAACGGCACGGAGTGCATGAAACAAGAAACCGTTATCATGAAAAATAATGATTTTTTTCTTGGGTTTATTATTATTTAATGGAATCCAGTAATTGTTTCGGAATTATGGCAATTTGAAATTGTTGTTTACAAATAATCTCGTTAAAAAAAACAAAACTATTATCACGTTGAAACTTATAGGAGCCAAGTGAGGTACCTTTCAGGAAACAGCGATACTAATGTAATTTAGCTAAGCCCGAGCCTCTTCCATTTCTAAACCACACTTTGATAAGCGGTGACTGCTGTAAAAGGATTTGTGGATGTATTGCAGTGAACTACAAGATTTCACAATCCTGATCTACCGCAATAAAATATTTGCACTCAATGATGATCGGCGTGCAGATCTAACCCACATCGAGAGTACATGTTATTTAGTGTCACAGAGGTTATTTATGAATTAGACAATTAATTATTAATTCTAGTATTCAAATAAGACTACGTTTCTTAGTTAAATATTGAATTAAAATTATACAATTATTTTTATTTTGCACTTATGTCACTGGTTTACTAGAATAATCATCTTTTATTTATTTACCTGGTATTGAAACGTAATATCAAGCCTGCAGGGTATACTAATAATAAGAAAAATAAAAGTTTACACACCAAAACCGAACTCTTGATCAAAAATGTCTTGTTTAAGCTCTTGAAATAAATAATCCCCATTGTTTAATTGCATTTGTGACAAAACCTATGGTTTGAAGACAGGTGAATGAATAAAACCACAATATAATTTTAGTATGTATTTATATTTTTACAACAAAGCAAATTGGTAGGCCTAAATCTTTTAAATTTTGTTCATGAATAAACATTTAACTTAAGACATAAACCTTAAGGAAGCACTACTGAAGGAAGCAGGATTTTTCCGGACATTTGCCATCGTTCAGTGAAACATGAAATCAGTAACACTACGTTTCGAGATCTGCAATCTGATCTCTTCTTCAAGTAATAACTAACCTAATACATAATTACAAACTAGGTTAAAATAAACAAATCATACCAAAGCGTTGTGGCAGGCCTAAGTCAGGAATCACAACCACCATGTTGTTTGTCAACTTTACTAACTCTAAAAACATGCACTTAATAAAAAACTATACACAACACTAATCATTAAAACTGAGCTATAGAATACAGGTCACAATACGTCTGCATTCGTCTACCAACAACCTACGTAGGCGTGCCACAATGCTTTGGTATGATTTGTTTATTTTAACCTAGTTTGTAATTATTTATTAGGTTAGTTATTACCTAAAGAAGAGATCAGATTGCAGATCTCGAAACGTAGTGTTACTGATTTCTTGTTTCACTGAACGATGGCAAATGTCCGGAAAAAATCCTGTTTCCTTCACAATCCTTCCATCTTCAAAAATAACCTTCAAACCTAATCTAATATTAACAACAAAGACAAACTAGAGCATCTGAATACAGTTATGACATAAATAACATATCCCTTATAGTACCACGTGAGTTAATGGACTGTGTTCTAGCAAAGACACACGAGTTAAAAAATGGAAGTTTTCGATCTCTAAGAGACCCCTGCATATATCTTTTAATATGCAATATTACACAAAGATTTCTTACTCAGAGAAATAGTTGACTAAGTTTTATATCCCTAAAGATCAAACAAAGTAGTCATCATAGGTGATTTTAAAACTACGTGTGCTTACATCCTTGTATGAACAATACCCAATAAATACTAAGTTTACGATTAGTGACTTGTTTCTAAACCCTATGTTCCTCTACGTGGATGGTGGTTTGGTGTGGAATTGGATCATTATCACCAGGTACGTTGTCACCGCTCCAGCCATCTGTACAGACAGAATACATTGTAAGTCTACATACTATATCACGTTTGGTGCTACATCATATATGAGATATAGATAGAATAGTATTCAGGATTGTTATCACAGTATATAAAATATAGTAAGACTGCGAAGTTTTAATACAAAAGTAAACATCTACCGCCGTGATGGTTTCGTTATGGATCGGAAAATATCCAAGAGCAGAGAATCTTGCGTTGTGATGAGGAAACTGCAGGAGAAACCCTTCCAGCTGAAAAAAGCCCCAAAGATCTTAAATAAATTTTTGGAAAATTTTACATGCAATTTAATTTTATATCTAAAGGGTGCAAAGGGGTTTAATCTGCAACTGGCGATCAGTGTGTAAGACTTTTTTATTGACCATTAAATCAAAATAGTCAATGTAACTCTGTATATATGATCAATAATTAATTGTTTTCACTTTATCTCGCTGTAACTCTGTTTTAGAATCAACATGTTATGTTTAGAATATCTTAAGGTATGACATTCGAATTCGTTGCATACATTGAGAATATTTATTATTATTATTTTAAATATTGCTTTAAAAATAACAATATTATTTTATTTACATTTTCAAATTGGTGGCAGTTAATAACGTTTAATACCATACTTTATGGAACCAGAAGATTTTTACTTGTTTTACTTTAAAAAAAAATATTACTTCACAATATTTAAAAATTAGTTAAATTTTAAGTTCAACATGGACCTTAAAAACTGATTACCGTCTAGAGAAATTTGATAGTTAAAAATAACTAATGAAATATTTTTTAAATAGTTTTTCTCTTGATTTAGAAAAATGTTAATTGTATTCAATAATATAATTTTTATGTCAAATTTATTTTTCAATTATTGTATTATAAAATTAAAGCTTGATAATATGAAACTAAAAATGTTAACTATTATGTAAATACTTTGTGGAGTTAAACAGGTTTAACACACAAGATGATTGGTTTTCAAAGTAACACAAAATAATATCAATGTTGTTTCAGTTATCATAACTAGTGTTAATATTTTTTTATTTGGATTTAAAGGACAGGATGGTTTTTTTGTTGAAATTATTATTGCTTTTAAAAATTACCCTTAAGTTCATTGTAGAGATTAATGTACAATGACATATTTATATTTTCAAACCTGCAGTGAATTGAATACAATAAGTAAATTTCTGCATTTTAAAGATTAATGGTCTTAATTGATACCCGCAGCGCAATGGCTGGATGTTGAAAAACAGACTAGTCATAATTAAGCGTCTTCCTGTGTAAACTTATGATTGTTTTGTAATTGGATACTACAAGTTGTGGGTATGGGATTATTATATTATTATTATTTTACTACAGTGTTATAAATATAATAATTTATTTTTTGTGTACTTTTCAATATCCATTATATTATCACTGCAATATTTTTACATTTCAGAGGTTGCTTTATATGATTTTTCGTTCCAACCAGCTTATAGGTTATACGATATCAGATCTCGTTATGGTCTGTTGAGGGGGCGCTACTGTACTATAATCCGTTTCTTTAAAATTGAATTGACACATCTAATAGAAAACGTTCAGAATATCATGTGTTTCTTAAAACATCTTATATTTTGTAATAATCATCTTAAAACTTTTTTGTAACAATCACATAAAGTTGATTACAAATACTTTCCCCCAAATGTTGTGGTATCTTCTGGGAATTTTAATAGTAATTCTGATACAACAGAAATGTTCAGGATGCAAATTTTAATAAATAAATATTTATTTTCCAACATTTACATTCATGTTTACAGGTAAATGAAAAAACTTAGGAAGTCACTGACCAAAATCAAGTAGCTGGTCAGTGTAACAGATACACAATACACAAATAAACAGTTTATAGCTTGCTCTCACATAAAACAAAAAAAAACTAAAAGGTCAACAGACTGCTCTCCGCGACGTCTGCACAAGACTACAAAAAAACTACAACCAAAATAAATACAAATAGCCGACGTTTATACATTATACAGTGATTAGAAACTAATTAGACAATGCAAAAAATAAAATAAAAAAACGCTTTGAAAAAAATACAAACATACAATCTTATGTACTAAAATAATAAATAATTTTACAAAAAAAATGTATAAACAAATATATTGAAATAATGGAAAATTAAATTAATGTATTACATAAAATTACATACAAATATCAGAAAAATCACATACGTACAATTACATGCATACTGTAGAACATCCACACTCTAAAACATACATTCACACGTACACACTACTATGAAAAAAAATTATGTAATAATGATGTAAACAATGTAATAGGTGGTTGCATAAAACAAATTAATACACTCATTAAAAAATCAATATCAGGTTTTGTAAATAGCTAGGATTTTAGTAAAGAGCAGAACTGTTTTAAGTTATTACTCGATTTGATTTCATCAGTCATTTGATTAAATAATTTTGGGCCTACGTATTGAATGGACTGTCTATAGAGTTCTTTATTAACTTTAGGTAACCTGAAGGTTCTACTTTCACTAATTCTAGTTTTATACGTCAAACCACTTGTACCTAAATTTCCGCTTCTAGTATAAAAAATTTTCAAAACTTTGTATACGTATAGATGTTCTATAGGCACGATATTTACAAAAGCAATTTTTAAAAACTCATTTTGATCTTATATTCTGCACATTGTAGGTGCTTAGTTTCGTATTTGGCCTACAATATAATTGAGAATATGGTACTGACAATACCTTTCATAACATAAGATGCAAACGGCATAACAATTCACACTTAAAGTGAATAATTTTGTGTTAAGATTGTCGTGTTAATACTAATATGTTATGGATATGATTATTCACGTATGGATTAAAATACCAATTTTATTAATATTAAAGTATTTTATTAGTCACACAGTACAAGAATAATTATGAGTATTTTTGTATTATTACCTCTTTTTTTAGGACCGGGTCTAGGTTACTGTTAATCAACTTGCATATCATCTGGCTTGTCTTGTCAGCCTAAAACAACAATTTAAAAATAAACATTTTTATTGAAATTTACTCACATATTTGGAGCTTTAAATTAACCAATTAAACTAACCAATATATTCATATGTAATAAAATATTATAATTCATACAACACCTTTACGTATCTCTGTTACTTCAAGGAAACATCTGTTTTTTATAATTTAAGAAATTAGCTAGTGTCAATGAAATAGGCATTCTAAGAAATATTTATTTTTAGACTCCATTTCACAGAAAACCGGAACCGTGTAGGGAATGGCAGATATTTTAATTGCATTGATAGATATTCCTTGACATTCTTGAGGACAATAATAATTATATCAATTTAAAACTCCAAACTATCATTTGAAAATTCCACCAAATTTGAAAGGTTTTAGAGTTCAAGAACCACATTCCGGTCAGCATTAATTGTAGTAAGCTTATTATTGATCTACCTCAATGTCCTGTTCTATCGCATTTCCAGAAACACAATGTTTTAAACCAACTTGTCGTTAAAAATTTGTTTTAAATGTTGTGCTCTAATCCTACACAAGGTCATTTAAGTGTATAAAACATAATTCCTATTACCGTTAATCTTTACACCACCCTGGAAGCTGAAGAGTTCTTACCCCAGGCAATGAGAACCTTCATCTGATGATGGTATGATACCGATTGGCAATATTTAAGTCAGTATCAATTATTGAGTCCTATAGAAATCCTATAGAAATCCTTATCTCCACACTACGTCCCATTCAACTGTATATACGCTACATTAAATTCCTTGCCTTGAAAAGGAAATTCATCAGCTATTTCAAGAATAACGAGATTTTCACAAGGATCCATGAACTAAGTTTTCACCAGTGAGATAAAACCTTATTCCTGCAACCCATCTCGTTTTGTTAGGCCCACAAGGTCTCGAGCAAGCGATTTATTGGAATATGTTAAAATTAAATCCACAATTCAGTTAGAGATTACACTACTAATCTCTAACTGAATTGTGGATAAAATCACATAGTTTTTTGTAATTGTCATCACGTTACGTAGACTAAAAGACATCAGGAGATTTATAGAAATCCTACCCTTTATGTTGGATGACAAACGATTCTTATAAAACGTGGGTTTAATAGAAGCATTACGTGTAATGAGTTACATAAAACAATAGTAAAAATAAACAAGAACTTGCTAATACACATTTACCGAGTTAGTGACGTCTGTGCTTGAGTTTACCAACACAACCACGTAGTAAATATGCGTAAGGAACCAGGCTCCTTCAGTAAGCATGCCAAAGATGTTGCCAACTCTGACGTACAAGAAAAAGGCGTAACACGTTATAGTGATGTGAACAAATGAGTTAAAGATCACGGCCATTAGTTGATAGCAGTAGAAGTCATTAGCCTGGTGTACGGCGTCACACAGCATCCAGTAGGTGTTCATTAGAGTCTTCAGTTTCTTGATCGTCAAGAGCATAGTGCCTAAAAATAAAATATAATTCGTACAAATAAAGCATTTGTGAGATAAATTTAATACGTTCGTTAAGATTACTTCTAATGAGACTATGACATCTTTGACAGCAGGCGTTCTAAATAGTTTCCTTAGAAACTCTTGTATTTTTCATGTAGTTTTACAATATATTTTTTTAATTTATAATGTGCACTTTGTATGAGAGTAAACGAAGATATGTAAATGTTTCAGACACTTAAACACACAACAAATCACAGGACACGGACAACAATACACAATTTATTTATTTAAGCAACCTAAAACCCAAACTAATACTCTTTTCTTATTATTTTTCATACAAGCGTAATTTAAAAACAAATGAAAATAAAACCTCTATATTGTGCAATTAAATAGTAAATTATCTTAAAAATCATAGATAATTCTTTTTAAATTATGAAATGTATCCAGAGATTTATCAAAATTAAATTTAAAAAGAAGTAGATGAATTAAACGGTAACAAACACTATTTTAACTGGCATTAATAGACAAATTTAATGTTAAAGTATGTTATCTTCATACTGTATACATTAAGCTAATTTTAAATTATTCATATATTTATTTATTGAAATTTGAATAAATAGTACGAAACAAATAAAATAAATGTACAAAGAATAAACATTAATTACGAACGAATTAAGACGAAAATAAGAATAAGAAAATAATAATAATAAAAATAAGAGTTATACTACAGTACTACAGAAAATTTTACTACGAAAATAAATAAATATTTTTAATGTCATCTTTTGAGAATATATACTATTTTAAATAGTCGTATGGAAATAATCCTGAAAAACTGTTTCTAGATAAATAAAATAAAAACTAAATATAAATAAGGAAACATTACGTTCATCTATGGTACATTAGAATATTACGTGTAGCAATAAAATAAAACAGTGTATCATATTTCAGGAAAGTTAATAATTCAGAAAAGCTTACACAGTGACAAAACTAAATAATAGATTAAACAAATGTAATTAAAACAAATATATAAGGAACATTAACTACTGCAGAAACTCAGTTTAGTAATGTATCTGGTTTTTAAAAATATAAGAAGGTGAGTTAAAATAATTTTAAAAAAGATCAAGAATTACGAATTAAAATTTAATTTTAGCATTGAAAATATTTCAAGTTAAAAAAACATTACTCTTGATTAGATAACTACGATGTATTGTATAATAATGTAATAGAGAGTTTAATTATTAATCTGTTAAACAGGATTATAATCTAAAAATGAAATTGTTTGTATACAGTTTTAAAATAAAGACGGTTTACTGTTGCATTTAAAGGGATGTGTAATTTAAATAAATATTTTTATCCCCATTGAATACAAATATCAACAGTTATTAATAGAAATTTTTTGGATTTTTCAATTATCAATAACAAATATTTCATTATTAAATATAACTACTAGAAAAACTGGAATCAATGTCAATAGTTTCGATAAAACTGTGTATCTACTCTTAAACATTATCAGAGAAGTGTGATACTAAAATAAATAATTATTTTTGTATTTATATTAAACATGAAGGCAGATTCTTCTTTTAGATATTATTACCAGCGATAGATAATTTGAAAGTATAATAGGATTTCGGACATTTGCCATCGTTATATTTTAAAAAACGGTACGTTTCTAAACTCTATTCTACCAGGTGTCCGAAAACCTTAAGACCCAAGAGTAATCATAAACAAGAATTCATAAAATCTATATGTATAAAAAGCAAAGCATTCTCACTTAAGAACTCTCAGAAAGTTTAAATTTGACACACATATAATCGTCGTGACAACTAGAAATACAAAAGAATGTTTATGATCATCAAACACCAATACGGGTTAAAGTAGGGCTGCAATCCTTATGAGAACTATAGTTTACTATTTTAAGCCTCGCGATGCTCTAGATAGGTAAAATAAAAAATACGTTTTTACTGGATAGGAAAAACGCATTTTAAAATATCAACCACTCATAAAGGCAACATTTGACACACTTCAATACGATTCTCGCACCGGAAATACTATTGGTTGGCAGTATATTACCATGGCCGGATGTAGGCGTTTTTTGATGAAGAAAGCTATTCAGACCAGTGTATGTATACATTTGTCTTGATATAGAACATGTTGGTACGGCATAGAAATTGGAGACGACTTATTAGCTTTTTGCCAGGAGTACTGTTCTGAACTTTGGTATGTATATGTTTTCTTGATTGAAACATCAAATGAAACGGTATTACTGCTCCGTAAATTACTTAGATACTGTAGCGTTTTCAAAGCTATATTGGTTGATTTTTTATTAAAACTTAAATTAAATGAAATTTTTGGGAATTATTGTGATTTAATTTTAATTAGATTGTGAGATGTTAGGATAAATATGAATATGTAATCCTTTGGAAAGTTAGTGCTGGTAACTTTAAATTATTAGGAAGGCGGTTCACTGCCTTGAATTGATCAGAACTTGTCTTGTGTATTGCAGTTACGTCAGATCTGAGAGGGCTATTGTTCTCGAGTTGGATACGACTGGGCCAATGAGAGAACACCGCGGATCTCCATCAGAGGGGGGTGGAAGGGAACTATAATAACCACCAGCTCATAATTTTCGCCCTCCTTTTAGTAATTATCGTGAATTAAATTGATGACAGTGCGCGCCGTGTTTCAAATTTTATTCCGCGAGGGATTTTGAGGTAAGCACCAGGTATATTGCAGGTTATATTGAAAATAGTCCAGATCTGATATTAAATACATTTTTTGTCTTTTTTACAGGGAAAATTAAATTTATAGAAACTACAGAGTAATCTGCATAAAAGCAGAATAAAAAATAAAGCACAATAAAATAAAAAAATTACATTTGGTTCAAACTTGCAAGAAAAGTGAATTCAAATAGAACTTTGTTAATAACTTTGATTTAATTTTGGAAATTAAGTAATTTATTAATATTTAATTTGAACTGTTTTATTGTCAATTATTAATTGGAAATTAACTAGAATTTAATAATTGTTTGAAAGAGTTGTGTCTGAGTTGCAAAAAATTGAAAGTTAAGGTAAAACTAGTGAAAAGAGAAGTTTGATTTTTATTTTTGAATTTTGAGTGAACTTAGAAGTGAACATTTGTATTGTAGTTATTTCCAAGTGGTACTTGATTTTTATTTGAAAACTTTTTTATTTTATTTCAGAAGAGAGCTCTGATATTTAGTTTGATATATTTGACTGATATTTTTATTTCTTGCCAAAGGACCTTTTAATGTTAGTAAACGGTTTGTCAATTCTTTGTGTAAAATAGAGTGATGAAAATCTGAAACATAGAATTATTTAATTTGACATTTTAAATAAAGTCCATTATATTTATTTAGAACTGTGATTTTATTTTAGACCAACCAGATTATATTTAATAGTTAAGATTTAGTAATAAATTTTGTTGAATATTCACTCGGAGCTTACTAATAAAAAAATATTGTATATCGTCTTAGATGTCGGATTGATAATTTTATTCTTAATATTCTGGAATATTAATATGGTTATAGATATTGAGAACGGAAGTTGATAAAAATTTGTGAAAGTAACTATTATATTGGAAATTTAGATTTTTAAATTTAGATTCTAAATGACTGAATGATTTTGATTTTAGATGACCGTGCTCATCCTCTGAAGTGGTTTTTTTAGGCGCTCTATCTGGGTTAGATCGAAATGTCTTTTAGCGTGTTAATAATACAAGATTACTGTTTATTTGGTATACCCTTACGTGTTGTATGAGTGAAGTCAACATTGGGCAGGTTGTGTGTTGTTTCCATCCTTTCAATTATGTTACTGGTGATTTCCTTCTCGATCCTATCGGTCACCACTCTGAAGGCCTTTGCGATACTTGTAGCGACATGTGTGAAATGGACGAACACAGCAGCTTGGGAACAGTACAACAGTGCCACCAAGGTTAAACGGACTGCTGAGGATATTGCTAGGCCAACTGTTAGTCTACTGTTAGTTATAGAGACCATTCGCTCAACGATGGTTGCTACTAATGATGCAGTGATGCAGATTCCCCAAAACTTCACTATAGCCTTGACCTCTGTTGCATTGTGCTGAAGATCTTTGTAAACTCGTTCTAGAGTGTCAAAAACGTCGATGAGTATTGGATACTTGCAGACAGAGCTGAGGAACACAACAGCCACCACAACTTGTAGAGAGACCACATGCAATGTTATTGCAAGATCATTGGTTTTGCTCAATGGATGCAATGACTTACCAACAAATATGTCATTGAAATACCAGTATAGGGCGATACTCGGTATTAATTCTTCCATTACAACTAAGATACAGCTCCACAGAACTCCTGTAACCGAAAATGTAAGTCCTGTAATACTTGAAGTATATTCCAGTGGCAGACCACCAAAAAATCGACAAAATCTAAGAAGTTTACTAGGAAAACTTTTCATGTTCCTTTTAGGTGACTACACATAAGTCTAGATCAAGCTGTGCATAATAATCTTGATTGAATCCTCTTGTATATTTGATGTGTAGTCGCATCGATGATTATTGTTTGCCAACCAATCACTTATTTAACGTTAGGCCAACTATTGTGTGAAGATAATAATGGAAATATGTAAGTGTCCCATCATAAATTTACCATTGTTGTAATGGTTTTCAATTTAGCGGAAGGTTTTGATCAAATTGTGTCCATCTAATGAATTGAAGTATTGTCAGGAATTTATTTTATATTTATCCTATAAAATGGTACAACATTTTATTGGCCTTTGGGTGATGTATGACTTGGTATAAATTATTAAATGGGTCACGCACTTATTATCAGTTAGGCTAATTTTAAGTTTGACCTTAAAGAAATTATCCGAATAGAGTAGTAATGTTGTAATTTACTGATTATTGACGATATATATTGTGTGTTATTAGTTGAAGCTTTACTAAAATGCACTTTTAAATTATTTTCAACGCATTCTTTTTATATTTAAGGAACATTTAAATTACTAGACTGAGTTTCTGCACTAGTTATTGTTCTCTTATACATTTATTTTGTTTAGATTTTTTCCGTTATAATGACGATGGACAAATTCATCTGTTTTTACGCTAATGACTTTTTGTTGTTTATTGGAGACCAGAATCTGGGGAAATCTCCCTTCGACTTTACTTCTCTAATAAAAACTTCTGCTCAAATTCCGGATTGTTAGGATTTTAACTTTTATTTGCACAGGTTATTCAGGATGGTTAGGATTGAGTTGATTGGACTGTCCTCTACCAAGTTCTTATGGTACCCCTTAGAGCACATCACAATAACATGGAGAGGGATTTTACTAGTATTTATGTAACATCATAAAAATTTAGTGTTATTATATGGAATATTATTACTTATTTGACTTTATATACTAATTATAGTCAAAGAAATCAATTTAGTAATAAAATATAAAATTTGTTCAATACTTTCATGAATTCACACAACAGTAATTTCAAAAACAATACTTTTTAATGTACTACGTCTTCCGTTAAATTTATTATTCATAGTACAAAATTAATAACTTGTTTTGCAATCTAATATACATCGAACTTTTCTTGAATACATAGTATAGTACTCCATAAATAAAACAAGCTATTTATGTTATTGTAGTCTATTATATGGAAAAATGTTGAAAAGAACATATTGTATGTAGATGTTGGCGGAACCTGGAACTGGATCAGTATCACCAGGTATTAAATTTAACCTTTTAAATTTACTAAACGGTTTGTCAATTCATTGTGGAAAATAGAGTGATGAAAATTCTGAAAATTGTACTTATAATTTGCCAGTTTAAAATAAATCCATTATTTTTTTTTAGAACTGTGATTTTTATTTAAGACAAACCAGATAATATTTTTATTAGTTTAAAAATCTAGTAATACATTTTACTGAATATGTACTCGAAGCTTACTAATAAAAAAATATTTTATATCGTCTTGGATGTCTGATTATTAATATCTACAATCCAAGTCGTTATAGTAGGGAAATATGTTTTATTAATTTAATGAAAAACTAGGTTGTGTGCTTAATCTGTGAAAATCGGCTTTCAGTTTTTATACGATCATCTGTACTTTCTGCAAACAGATTAAATTACCTAGGTGATACAATTGCAAATAAAATGTTTATTTCTTGAATGCATCTGTGAGTGTGAAGAGATCGGATAGTCGATGAACCCTGTGTAATATAAATTCTGGCTAAAGAACGGCTTTATATTAGACGTGTAAGTATCCCGTTGTTAAAGTAGAATTGAAAAACATCCATATTTACTGTTGTTCAAGTAAACTGTCGGATTGATACAATTGTGAACAAAATTACTGTATCACTAATGGTTCTTTGAGATACAGGAAATTGTTTAGTGACCAGGTTGGTTGTTAATAAAACAGCCCTGTATAATCAAGAATTTAAAATTGTAAAAAATGCTACTGCACAAATCTACAAAACATAATTATTTCCAGTAATACGTGGCGAACACTGATCTTAGTCTTTTTCTTCCTAAATATGTAACTGAATGGATTATCACATATTATAATGTGCAATTAAATTTGTTATGAATTATGAGAATTTGAGTACTATTTATTTAGAAAGAATTATTTTCGTGTGCTATATAATGTAGGTCAATGGCATAATAAACTATAAAGGAAGAATTCAATAATACCAATGCATAGCAGTATTTATATTTTAAAACAAAAATCTCTTTTTGATTAAAGACACAATTTAAATGAACTAGTTTTAATGCATAGCTGATGTAAATGAACAAATTAAATTGCTAGTGCGTTATTTTCACAATGTATATTTGGCAATTTTTTAAAGAGCAACTTTATACTGTAGTACTTTCAGTTTATTGGGAATAAGGTTCTGTTTGTGAACAAGGTTAAACGTATTTACTGATTTAATGAGATTGCTGCAATAATAATTATATTCAAGGAAACTCATTGCATTTTAAACAAGTAATGAACTGGAAATATTTGTTGTGAGCTTTCAAAAATGGAACAATAGTGCAATGAATAAAACGTGTTAACCTTTCAAGAGACCAATTATAGAAGATACAGGTTCACTTATTTCTTCACCTTGGGACTTGATTTTGAGCTCCATTGTAGCAAAAGTTTTTTGAATTTCTTCTCACAACATGACTCCAAGTTGTAGCAGTTAAATCTGTGGCAGCGTTAGGATCCAAACGCTCCACTAAGAGGAAGGTGAACTGGAGCCAAACTCAAAATTCACACTCAACATGTCCTAGATCAGTACCTGACACCAAGGCATGCATACACTTCATTATGTACATTTCATATAAATCTGCTTATTGCAATCACTCTCATATCGGAATTTCAGGGAGACTTTTCAGATTTCCTTCAATTATGGCCACCAGACACAAAACAATCATTGTAGTTGTAAATACGTGATAATGAAATATAATGCGAACTTTAGAACATAAAGCAGCCACAAACGTTCTTTATAGATCCAGACTAAACTTTGTACAGAGACATTTTACGTAAGCTTGCATAAGATAGATATCCAGCCTTAAATATGTTAGGTGTGGTCTTATATAGCATAACTTTCTTTTGGAAACCAAATATATATATATATATATATATATATATATATATATATATATATATATATATACACACACACACACACACACACCACACACACACACACACACACATATATATATATATATATACACACACACACACACACACACACATATATATATATATATATATATATATATATACACACACACACACACAATATTTGTTATGACATTATAAGAGAACTATGAATAATTATAATACCAGTAGAAGAGGAATTAATTAGTTTAGTTTAATCATAGAAGTCAAGATATAGCAACGCATTTTATTGACGACTCCACCTTTAATTATTCCCAACTCTGACGTGGCTCTCTGGTCGCCATTGCTACAGATCTCAACTACTTCTCAATTAATATTAAATTTACTACAGTGACTACGTGAATATGTTAGATCGTTTGTGTTATTGTTTGGCTAAGATTTATTACCTGTGGCTTATGGTTGCCTCTGCTACATCGGTCTCTAAATCGGTAATTGAACGTTCCTTAACAGTATTTGGAAATTTATTATATAGTTTATATAGTACTCTGGAAGCATAATCATAACATAAATTAATAAATATTTACATGGTTATTTTAGCAAACAAACCAACAAAAACATAATATTTGTGGAATTGTGTTAGTTTTGGTAGTATTAGGATGCTTACCTTAAATCTTGTTCAATATAAGGACATTGAAATGAGGAAAAAGAAAATAAAGTTGTCATTGATTCTGAAGACAGTCTATGCAATGCACTGCTGATAACGATCGGCCATGAAGTTCACTTATCTGGCTTGTGTTTTACATCAGTCGGGGTTATCGCCCTCGTCCTGTTCAAAACGAATACATTAAGACGACTTTTCATTTAAAATCGTTTCTTAAACATCTTGGTCTACAATTAGACAGACTGTACATGAAGGATAGGTTGAAGATGCCTTTGCCAAAGAAGCTTGCAGTAAGCCCTTGGAAAAAGACAACCACTTGTCATCAGAAACAATGGACCAAACTTAAAATGTTAACTTTATCTATGGTAAATTAATGGTAAAATAGTCTACTAAAACTTGTCTTAAAAAACTGTATAATCTCTTCATTATATTGGAGATCAGTATATGTATTACACAATCATTATTATTTGAATCTGATGTTATAATCTGTCAGTTAATATGTCGTGCAGTAAGTTGAAATTATTCACATTTCTAAATCCATAAATTTAATTAAGTTATTCAACTCCTACTATCATTTTACGTGTTTTTTCAGTTTGTTTGGATAAGAATATAATACATTTAAAATTTTCATAAATTAGAAACATATTTTGTTAACAGCACTAAAGTTTTGAATTTTGTTGCTGAAACTCTCTTAAAGTGTGGTAAACAAATCTTTACCCCCCTGTCAAACTCATATTTCCAAGTTTTACCGCTATGTTATTTGTTACGTAAGAATAGAAATTGGTTATCTAAATTATTCTGACTAAATTACACTGTCTTTTTTAATTTTTAATTTTGTTCTACCTGAAATATTAAAATCTTGTGTAACTTATCTGTTTCACTTGGAATTGTTTCTGCTTCAAGTGGGCAGCGGACCAACAAATTTTTTTCCCCTTGGATATTTGGTGATCAAAATCCAAATCTTGACCACGGTATAACAATTTATTGCTAATATTTTTAAATTTTACCTCATAAGTTAACTGTTACTCTTAATATACATACATATTTGTTTGACTTTTTACGATGTGTTAATATATAATAATCTAATAATATTTTTTTCTTATCTGTACAGATTGCAGCAGTGGTGATGTCGTACTTCGTGATTCTTTTACAGTTCTACAATCAAGAACTACCTTTTTAACCTTATGGTACCTTAAAGACGAGACTGTGTCAAGGAACTCGCACTTGCATTTTGTATTTTATTTAGTATATTAAAACATACTATGTGTACATTATACATTCAGGAAGGTACAACTTTGTCTTATTCTTTAATCTACACTATTAAAAATAATAAATATAATTATTTAAGATGTAGGAAACATTTATTCTTATCCAATAACAATGAAATAACACTATATCCTAAAATTGTTTTAGGGAAATTACTTAGTTTTAACTACTACGTTACAACCTCTCCGATAACAAAATGTAAACTTTACGTTTATTGCATTTAGAATACTCATTAAATTTTATTTAATTTTCACAAATCAAATAGGAAAGATAGTTTATTTAAATATTCATACGACAAATCGTCTCAAAATCCACTGATCTCCAGGGAAATGTGATGCTATGACAATCCTGCTACAGGAACAATTTTGTGCTGAACAGAATCAACGTAATTGATCATTTGTAGCGAAATATAAGCTTCTGTTTACTAAATTATATTGTGTAAAATTTAATATATAAAGAAAAAGATTGAAAGTGTATGTTACTTTTCATACAATATTTGAAAAGATGAAGTAAATATTTTACTAGTTAATATTTGTTTAATTGTGATAGGTTTTAGAACTTTATGTCTAATTAGGGATATAAGTTTACATATGTTTGTTATTAAAAGAAAATAAATCGATGAACAGTTCAAAATTATTATAAACATTTTATTTTATTACAATCAAACTTGTCACAAAAATCCATATTCCGTTGTACCACTTTATTTAGAAGGCTTTTAATGAATACCTTATTAAATTAAATTACATTAAGCTTAATATACCAAACGTAAAAAAAAACTGCTCAAAAATGATTATCCATTCGTGAATTGTCAATTATTTGACTTCACGTATGTAATTGAGGTAAATATGAATAACAATTAAGTGAAGTTGTTGAGTGAAGTGTGGCCTTGCTACAGGAAAAGACTGTATCTCAAGGAAACGTTTATCTTTAAAGTAATGGCCTAAAGAGCACAGAAAAAATAAGTGTTACAGTTCAAACCACAAAAGTACCCCGTCTTGGCTTTGTTAGTAGATTGGTTAGTAGACAGCAAAAGTCCAGTTCCTAATACCAAACAATCAAAATTTGGACACCATTCTCCATGTAATTCTAGCGTTACAATTATCATAAAATTCTATCTGCAAGTAGATACAAGATTACAGGTCCATGATACCATTTCTCTTCTGTTTTGTATATCATGACAAGAATATAACACTATCCATTGGCAGCAATCGAGGGGGAATGACATGAAACCGGTTTGGCAACAATAGCGCCGCTGCGCCGGTTGGATATAAACAGAAGAAATCATGACGGTAAGATATACAATAGGAAATCAGCTGTTGATCGCTTTGATCAACAGTGCCATATCAGAATGAATAGATTGCATTTGACTAACACGTTGACTGTGGTAGACGCGTAGAGCGCCATGTAACATTACCGTTAGGACTCTTAGTATAGACCAGCAGTGAAGATGGTAAGTTATATTTTGAAGAACCACGATAAAAACAAGGTGTATCAGGCATAAAGAGACTAAAACGATGATATATATGGTAAAAAATACTTAAAAGTGTCTGTAACAAGGAAGCACATATTAATTGACAGAGCAATTTATAAACAGTACTAAACAAAGACTTTAATGCTCTGAATCCTAAATGCCGCTATAGAATGTAACCATCGTAATTTTGATCTTGTTCAGAACTTAGAGTCTAACAAATGACTTTGTCATGAACCCTTGACTTTCATATAGTATGATATAAACAGGCAATCGGTACCTAAACGTATCAACTAGGTTAATAACTATGATCATTTAATATAGTTATTTGGTGGGGAAACCATTGAGCTTATATGTTGTGTTGCATAATATGGACTTGCAAAAAATTAATATTGACTTTCTTTATTACGTTTTCCACTTTTTATATATATATATATATATATATATATATATATATATATATAGTTTATATATATATATATATATAGTTTAACTTTCAAGACATCAAACAAGAAGATTGTCAGTTCCATTAATGGAATGCATTGAACTGAGAAAATGAGTAATTAGAATTTTGTTTAATGTTTATCGGCGATCGTTGTCTACATCACAGAACGTTTGGTGGGCCACCTAGTATTTATTTTATATGATCATACATATATTTTGTAAACAAGTTTCGTATTAAAAAGAACGATATTAATATGAAAAACATTTGTAATTTTTATTTTCAGCTGTTTTAACTGTGTTTAGTTATAGTAATAGAAATACTGTACAGTCAGAAGTGGTTTAAACCTCAAAGATTCCGGTATACAAGTTAAATAATACTAACACTTCCATTAATTGATATTCTAGAATGTATGATTTCTCTAAAGGAGAATATTAGTGTTTTACAATAACTCTAGTGGTTATATTTTTTACGTCATAGTGATTACCAGCATCCAACTCACACACTTAAACTTCACGAAGAAGGATTTTATTACTCTACAATGAAACTTTACAATGCTCTTCCAACCCATCTGAAGTGTAAAGACGTTACCGTGAGATATTGTAAAGCTCCCCTCAGACAAACCACATCGTAAGAAAGGTGTTCCACACTGTGAGCAAATGTTTAAATAATGAATATTGAATAACATAAGTTTTGTGATGATAATCAGTTCGTAGACCTCTTTAAAGTTGACGGTTGTGTTATGTACCGAATGTGACTTATATTTATAGAATATCTGAAAATGCTTGTTTACTTCGTGTTTGTACATGCATATCAAAAATATGGAAAACTAATAAAAATATCTAAAAATGAATACGATGCAATTTGTGTCTTCTTACGAATTATTTATTTATTCAAATTTTAAAATACGTAAACATGCAATTAATACTTCTTTTAAATTAAAAAAAATCAACAGTGAGACTATTGTGGACTTTATAAATTCAGTGTGTACTTATAAACCCGTAAATTTAAAAATGAAAGCTACCAGTGATAAAGAAACCATATTGAAAGTTTATTAGTTATGTTGGTCATATGGGTAATAATGATGCACTCTTACAGCTGTATGAGTGTAGGTTATTACTGGAGGATCGGTTTACAGCTGTGGAGAAAATATTCCTCTGCAAAGATAAATCAAAATATTATAAAATTTAATTATTGATGTGATGATTCGAGTTGGTGTGAACCGGACAGATTATATGATAGTAACGGCACGGAGTGCATGAAACAAGAAACCGTTATCATGAAAAATAATGATTTTTTTCTTGGTTTTATAATTATTTAATGGAATCCAGTAATTGTTTCGGCATTATGGCAATTTGAAATTGTTGTTTACAAATAATCTCGTTAAAAAAAAACAAAACTATTATCACGTTGAAACTTATAAGAGCCAAGTGAGGTGCCTTTCAGGAAACAGCGATACTAATGTAATTTAGCTAAGCCCGAGCCTCTTCCATTTCTAAACCGCACTTTGATAAGCGGTGACTGCTCCAAAAGGATTTGTGGATGTATTGTAGTGAACGACAAGATTTCACAATCCTGATCTACTGCAATAAAATATTTGCCCTCAATGATGATCGGCGTGCAGATCCAACCCACAATGAGAGTACATGTTATTTAGTGTCACAGAGGTTATTTATGAATTAGACAATTAATTATTAATTCTAGTATTCAAATAAGACTACGTTTCTTAGTTAAATATTGAAATAAAATTATGCAATTATTTTTATTTTGCACTTATGTCACTGGTTTACTAGAATAATCATCTTTTATTTATTTACGTGGTATTGAAACGTAATATCAAGCCTGCAGGGTACACTGATAATAAGAAAAATAAAAGTTTACACACCAAAACCGAACTCTTGATCAAACATTTCTTGTTTAAGCTCTTTAAATAAATAAACCACATTGTTTAATTGTATTTGTGACAAAACCTATGGTTTGAAGACAGGTGAATGAATAAAACCACAATATATTTTTAGTATGTATTTATATATTTACAACAAAGCAAATTGGTAGGCCTAAATCTTTTAAATCTTGTTCATGAATGAACATTTAACTTAAGACATAAACCTTATCTTCTGAAGGAAGCAGGATTTTTCCGGACATTTGCCATTGTTCATTGAAACAAGAAATCAGTAACACTACGTTTCGAGATCTGCAATCTGATCTCTTCTTCAAGTAATAACTAACCTAATACATAATTACAAACTAGGTTAAAATAAAAAAATCATACCAAAGCGATGTGTCACGCCTAAGTCAGGAATCACAACCACCATGTTGTTTGTCAACTTCACCAACACTAAAAACATGCACTTAATAAAAAACTATACACAACACTAATCGTTAAAACTGAACTATAGAATACAGGTCACAATACGTCTGCATTCGTCTACCAACAACATACGTAGGCGTGCCACAATGATTTGGTATGATTTGTTTATTTGAACCTAGTTTGTAATTATTTATTAGGTTAGTTTTTACCTAAAGAAGAGATCACATTGCAGATCTCGAAACGTAGTGTTACTGATTTCTTGTTTCACTGAACGATGGCAAATGCCTGCAAAAAATCCTGTTTCCTTCACAATCCTTCCATCGTCAAAAATAACCTTCAAACCTAATCTACTATTAACAACAAAGACAAACTAGAGCATGTGAATACAGTTATGACATAAATAACATATCCCTTATAGTACCACGTGAGTTAATGGACTGTGTTCTAGCAAAGACACATGAGTTAAAAAATGGAAGTTTTCGATCTCTAAGAGACCCCTGCATATATCTGTTAATATGTAATATTACACAAAGATTTCTTACTCAGAGAAATAATTGACTAAGTTTTCTATCCCTAAAGATCAAACAAAGTAGTCATCACAGGTGATTTTAAAACTACGTGTGCTTACATCATTGTATGAACAATACCCAATAAATACTAAGTTTACAATTAGTGACTTGGTTCTAAACCCTATGTTCATCTACGTGGATGGTGGATTGGTGTGGAATTGGATCAGTATTACCAGGTACGTTGTCACCGCTCCAGCCATCTGTAAAGACAGAATACATTGTCAGTCTACATACTATATCACGTTTGGTGCTACATCATATATGAGATATAGATAGAATAGTATTCAGGATTGTTATCACAGTATATAAAATATAGTAAGTCTGCGCAGTTTTCATACAAAAGTAAATATCTACCACTGTGATGGTTTCGTTATGGATCGGAAAATATCCAAGAGCAGAGAATCTTGAGTTGTGATGAGGAAACTGCAGGAGAAACCCTTCCAGCTGAAAAAAGACCCCAAAGATATTAAATGACTTTTTGTAAAATTTTACATGCAATTTAATTTTATATCTAAAGGGTGCAAAGGGGTTTAATCTGCAACTGGCGATCAGTATGTAAGACTTTTGTATTGACCATTAAATCAAAATAGTCAATGTAACTCTGTATATATGATCAATAATTAATTGTTTTCACTTTATCTCACTGTAACTCTGTTTTTAGAATCAACATGTTATGTTTAGAATATCTTAAGGTATGACATTCGAATTCGTTGCATACATTGAGAATATTCATTATTATTATTTTAAATATTGCTTTAAAAATAACAATATTATTTTATTTACATTTTCAAATTGGTAGCAGTTAATAACTTTTAATACCATACTTTATGGAAACATAAGATTGTTATTAGTTTTACTTTAAAAAAATATTAGTTCACATATATAAAAATTAGTTAAATTTTAAGTTCAACATGGACCTTAAAAACTGATTACCGACTAGAGAAATTTGATAGTTAAAAATAACTAATGAAATATCTTTTAAATAGTTTTTCTCTTGATTTAGAAAAATGTTAATTGTTTTCAATAATATAATTTTTATTTCAAATTTATTTTACAATTATTGTATTATAAAATTAAAGCTTGATAATATGAAACTAAAAATGTTAACTATTATGTAAATACTTTGTGGAGTTAAACAGGTTTAACACACAAGATGATTGGTTTTCAAAGTAACACAAAATAATATCAATGTTGTTTCAGTTATCATAACTAGTGTTAATATTTTTTTATTCGGATTTAAAGGACAGGATGGTTTCTTTGTTGAAATTATTATTGCTTTTAAAAATTACCCTTAAGTTCATTGTAGAGATTAATGTACAATGACATATTTATATTTTCAAACCTGCAGTGAATTGAATACAATAAGTAAATTTCTGCATTTTAAAGATTGATGGTCTTAATTGATACCCGCAGCGCAATGGCTGGATGTTGAAAAACAGACTAGTCATCATTAAGCGTCTTCCTGTGTAAACTTATGATTGTTTTGTAATTGGATACTACAAGTTGTGGGTATGGGATTATTACATTATTATTATTTTACTACAGAGTTATAAATATAATAATTTATTTTTTGTGTACTTTTCAATATCCATTATATTATCACTGCAATATTTTTACATTTCTGAGGTTGCTTTATATGATTTTTCGTTCCAACCAGCTTATAGGTTATACGATATCAGATCCCGTTATGGTCTGTTGAGGGGGCGCTACTGTACTATAATCCGTTTCTTTAAAATTGAATTGACACATCTAATAGAAAAACGTTCTGAATATCATGTGTTTCTTAAAACATCTTATATTTTGTAATAATCTTCTTAAAACATTTTTGTAATAATCACATAAAGTTGATTACAAATACTTTCCCCCGAATGTTGTGGTATCTTCTGGGAATTTTAATAGTAATTCTGGTACAACAGAAATGTTCAGGATGCAAATTTTAATAAATAAATATTTATTTTCCAACATTTACATTCATGTTTACAGGTAAATGAAAAAACTTAGGAAGTCACTGACCAAAATCAAGTAGCTGGTCAGTGTAACAGATACACAATACACAAATAAACAGTTTATAGCTTGCTCTCACATAAAAGAAAAAAAACTAAAAGGTCAACAGACTGCTCTCCGCGACGTCTGCACAAGACTAAAAAAAAAAACTACAACGAAAATAAATACATATAGCCGACGTTTATACAATATAGAGTGACTAGGAACTAATTATACAATGTAAAAAATAAAACAAAAAAAACGTTTTGAAAAAAATACAAACATACAATCTTATGTACTAAAATAATAAATAATTTTACAAAAAAATTTAAAAACAAATATATTGAAATAATGGAAAATTAAATTAATGTATTACATAAAATTACATACAAATATCAGAAAAATCACATACGTACACTTACATGCATACTGTAGAACATCCACACTCTAAAACATACATTCACACGTACACACACTATGAAAAAAAATTATGTAATAATGATGTAAACAATGTAATAGGTGGTTGCATAAAACAAATTAATACACTCATTAAAAATCAATATCAGATTTTGTAAATAGCTAGGATTTTAGTAAAGAGCAGAACTGTTTTAAGTTATTACTCGATTTGATTTCATCAGTCATTTGATTAAATAATTTTGGGCCTACGTATTGAATGGACTGTCTATAAAGTTCTTTATTAACTTTAGGTAACCTGAAGGTTCTACTTTCACTAATTCTAGTTTTATACATCAAACCGCTTGTACCTAAATTTCCGCTTCTAGTATAAAAGATTTTCAAAACTTTGTATACGTATAGATGTTCTATAGGCACGATATTTACGAAAGCAATTTTTAAAAACTCATTTTGATCTTATATTCTGCACATTGTATGTGCTTAGTTTCGTATTTGGCCTACAATATAATTGAGAATATGGTACTGACAATACTTTTCATAACATAAGATGCAAACGGCATAACAATTCACACTTAAAGTGAATAAGTTTGTGTTAAGATTGTCGTGTTAATACTAATATGTTATGGATATGATTATTCACGTATGAATTAAAATACCAATCTTATTAATATTAAAGTATTTTATTAGTCACACAGTACAAGAATAATTATGAGTATTTTTGTATTATTACCTCTTTTTTTAGGACCGGGTCTAGGTTACTGTTAATCAACTTGCATATCATCTGGCTTGTCTTGTCAGCCTAAAACAACATTTAAAAATAAACATTTTTATTGAAATTTACTCACATATTTGGAGCTTTAAATTAACCAATTAAACGAACCAATATATTCATATGTTAAAAAATATTGTAATTGATATAACACCTTTACGTATCTCTGTTACTTCAAGGAAACATCTGTTTTTTATAATTTAAGAAATTAGCTAGTGTCAATGAAATAGGCATTCTAAGAAATATTTATTTTTAGACTCCATTTCACAGAAAATCGGAACAGTGTAGGGAATGGCAAATATTATATTTAATTGCATTGATAGATATTCCTTGACATTCTTGAGGACAATAATAATGATATCAATTTAAAACTCCAAACTATCATTTGAAAATTCCACCAAATTTGAAAGGTTTTAGAGTTCAAGAACCACATTCCGGTCAGCATTAATTGTAGTAAGCTTATTATTGATCTACCTCAATGTCCTGTTCTATCGCATTTCCAGAAACACAATGTTTTAAACCAACTTGTCGTTAAAAATCTGTTTTAAATGTTATGCTCTAATCCTACACAAGGTCATTTAAGTGTATTAAACAGAATTCCTATTACCGTTAATCTTTACACCACCCTGGAAGCTGAAGAGTTCTTACAGGGGAATCATAGGCAATGAGAACCTTCATCTGATGATGGTATGATACCGATTGGCAATATTTATGTCAGTATCAATTATTGAGTCTAATCCTTATCTCCACACTACGTCTAATTCAACTGTATATACCCTAATTTAAATTCCTAGCCTTGAAAAGGAAATGCACCAGCTATTTCAAGAATAACGAGATTTCCACAAGGATTCATGTACTAAGATTTCACCAGTGAGATAAAACCTTATCCCTGCAACCCATCTCGTTTTGTTAGGCCCACAAGGTCTCGAGCAAGCGATTTATTGGAATATGTTAAAATTAAATCTACAATTCAGTTAGAGATTACACTACTAATCTCTATAAAATCACATAGTTCTTTGTAATTGTCATCACGTTTCGTAGACTAAAAGACATCAGGAGATTTATAGAAATTCTACCCTTTATGTTGGATGACAAACGATTCTTATAAAACGTGGGTTTAATAGAAGTATTACGTGTAATGAGTTACATAAAACGCTAGTAAACATAAACAAGAACTTGCTAATACACATTTACCGAGTTAGTGACGTCTGTGCTTGAGTTTACCAACACAACCACGTAGTAAATATGCGTAAGGAACCAGGCTCCTTCAGTAAGCATGCCAAAGATGTTGCCAACTCTGACGTACAAGAAAAAGGCGTAACACGTTATAGTGATGTGAACAAATGAGTTAAAGATCACGGCCATTAGTTGATAGCAGTAGAAGTCATTAGCATGGTGTACGGCGTCACACAGCATCCAGTAGGTGTTCATTAGAGTCTTCAGTTTCTTGATCGTCAAGAGCATAGTGCCTAAAAATAAAATATAATTCGTACAAATAAAGCATTTGTGAGATAAATTTAATACGTTCGTTAAGATTACTTCTAATGAGACTATGACATCTTTGACAGCAGGCGTTCTAAATAGTTTCCTTAGAAACTATTGTATTTTTCATGTAGTTTTACAATATATTTTTTTAAATTTATAATGTGCACTTTGTATGAGAATAAACGAAGATATGTAAATGTTTCAGACACTTAAACACACAACAAATCACAGGACACGGACAAAAATACACAATTTATTTATTTAAGCAACCTAAAACCCAAACTAATACTCTTTTCTTATTATTTTTCATACAAGCGTAATTTAAAAACAAATGAAAATAAAACCTCTATATTGTGCAATTAAATAGTAAATTATCTTAAAAATCATAGATAATTCTTCTTAAATAATGAAATGTATCCAGAGATTTATCAAAATTAAATTTAAAAAGAAGTAGATGAATTAAACGGTAACAAACACTATTTTAACTGACATTAATAGACAAATTTAATGTTAAAGTATGTTATCTTCAAACTGTATACATTAAACTAATTTTGAATTATTCTTATTTATGGAAATTTGAATAAATAGTACGAAACAAATAAAATAAATGTACAAAGAATAAACATTAATTAAAAATATCAAGACGAAAATAAGAATAAGAAAATAATAATAATAAAAATAAGAGTTATACTACAGTACTACAGAAAATTTTACTACGAAAATAAATAAATATTTTTTAATGTCATCTTTTGAGAATATATACTATTTTAAGTAGTCGTATGGAAATAATCCTGAAAAACTGTTTCTACATAAATACAATAACAACTAAATATAAATAAGGAAACATTACGTTCATCTATGGTACATTAGAATATTACGTGTAGCAATAAAACAGTGTATCATATTTCAGGAAAGTTAATAATTCAGAAAAGCTTACACAGTGACAAAACTAAATAATAGATTAAACAAATGTAATTAAAACAAATATATAAGGAACATTAACTACTGCAGAAACTCAGTTTAGTAATGTATCTGGTTTTTAAAAATATAAAAAGATTTGTTAAAATAATTTTAAAAAAGATCAAGAATTACGAATTAAAATTTAATTTTAGCATTGAAAATATTTCAAGTTAAAAAAACATTAACTCTTGATTAGATAACTACGATGTATTGTATAATAATGTAATAGAGTATTTAATTAATCTGTTAAACAGGATTATAATCTAAAAATGAAATTGTTTGTATACAGTTTTAAAATAAAGACGGTTTACTGTTGCATTTAAAGGGATGTGTAATTTAAATAAACATTTTTATCCCCATAGAATACAAATATCAACAGTTATTAATAGAAATTTTTGGATTTTTCAAATATCAATAACAAATATTCTATTATTAAATATAACTACTAGAAAAACTGGAATCAATGTCAATAGTTTTGATAAAAAATGTGTATCTACTCTTAAACATTATCAGAGAAGTGTGATACTAAAATTAATAATTATTTTTGTATGTATATTAAACATGAAGGCAGATTCTTCTTTTAGATATTATTACCAGCGATAGATAATTTGAAAGTATAATAGGATTTCGGACATTTGCCATCGTTATATTTAAAAAAACGGTACGTTTCTAAACTCTATTCTACCAGGTGCCCGAAAACCTTAAGACGCAAGAGTAATCATAAACAAGAATTCATAAAATCTATATGTATAAAAATCAAAGCATTCTCACTTAATAACTCTCAGAAAGTTTAAATTTGACACACATATAATCGTCGTGACAACTAGAAAAACTAAAGAATGTTTATGATCATCAAACACCAATACGGGTTAAAGTAGGGCTGCAATCCCTATGAGTACTATAGTTTATGTTTTTAAGCCTCGCGATGCTCTAGATAGGTAAAATAAAAAATAAGTTTTTACTGGATAGGAAAAACGCATTTTAAAATATCAACCACTCATAAAGGCAACATTTGACACACTTCAATACGATTCTCGCACCGGAAATACTATTGGTTGGCAGTATATTACCATGGCCGGATGTAGGCGTTTTTTGATGAAGAAAGCTATTCAGACCAGTGTATGTATACATTTGTCTTGATATAGAACATGCTGCTACGGCATAGAAATTGGACACGACTTATTAGCTTTTTGCCAGGAGTACTGTTCTGACCTTTGGTATGTATATGTTTTCTTGATTGAAACATCAAATGAAACGATATTACTGCTCCATAAATAACTTAGATACTGTAGCGTTTTCAAAGCTATATTGGTTGATTTTTTTATTAAAACTTAAATTAAATGAAATTTTTGGGAATTATTGTGATTTAATTTTAATTAGATTGTGAGATGTTAGGATAAATATGAATATGTAATCCTTTGGAAAGTTAGTGCTGGTAACTTTAAATTATTAGGAAGGCGGTTCACTGCCTTGAATTTATCAGAACTTGTCTTGTGTATTGCAGTTACGTCAGATCTGAGAGGGCTATTGTTCTCGAGTTGGATACGACTGGGCCAGTGAGAGAACACCGTGGATCTCCATCAGAGGGGGGTGGAAGGGAACTATAATAACCACCAGCTCATAATTTTCGCCCTCCTTTTAGTAATTATCGTGAATTAAATTGATGACAGTGCGCGCCGTGTTTCAAATTTTTTTTCCGCGAGGGATTTTGAGGTAAGCACCAGGTTTATTGCACGTTATATTGAAATAGTCCAGATCTGATATTAAATACATTTTTTGTCTTTTTTTACAGGGAAAATTAAATTTATAGAAACTACAGAGCAATCTGCATAACTGATTCTTGATGAAAAATAAAGCACAATAAAATAACAACAAATTACATTTGGTTCAAACTTGCAAGAAAAATGAATTCAAATAGAACTTTGTTAATAACTTTGATTGAATTTTGGAAATTTAGTAATTTATTAATATTTAATTTGAACTGTTTTATTGTGAATTATTAATTGGAAATTAACTGGAATTTAATAATTGTTTGAGAGAGTTGTATCTGAGTTGCAAAGACTTGAAAGTTAAGGTAAAACTAGTGAAAAGAGAAGTTTGATTTTTATTTTTGAATTTTGAGTGAACTTAGAAGTGAACATTTGTATTGTAGTTATTTCCAAGTGGTACTTGATTTTTATTTGAACACTTTTTTATTTTATTTCAAAAGAGAGCTCTGATATTTAGTTTGATATATTTGACTGATATTTTTATTTCTTGCCAAAGGACCTTTTAATGTTAGTAAACGGTTTGTCAATTCTTTGTGTAAAATAGAGTGATGAAAATCTGAAACATAGAATTATTTAATTAGGCATTTTAAATAAAGTCCATTATTTTTATTTAGATCTGTGATTTTATTTTAGACCAACCAGATAATATTTAATAGTTAAAATTTAGTAATAAATTTTACTGAATATTTACTCGGAGCTTACTAATAAAAAAATATTGTATATCGTCTTAGATGTCGGATTGATAATTTTTTTCTTAATATTCTGGAATATTAATATTTAAAATCCAAGTGGTCATAGATATTGAGAACGGAAGTTGATAAAAATTAGTGAAAGTAACTATTATATTGGAAATTTAGATTTTTAAATTTAGATTCTAAATGACCAAATGATTTTGATTTTAGATGACCGTGCTCATCCTCTGAAGTGGTTTTTTTAGGCGCTCTATCTGGGTTAGATCGAAATGTCTTTTAGCGTGTTAATAATACAAGATTACTGTTTATTTGGTATACCTTTACGTGTTGTATGAGTGAAGTCAACATTGGGCAGGTTGTATGTTGTTTCCATCCTTTCAATTATGTTACTGGTGATTTCCTTCTCGATCCTATCGGTCACCATTCTGAAGGCCTTTGCGATACTTGTAGCGACATGTGTGAAATGGACGAACAGAGCAGCTTGGGAACAGTACAACAGTGCCACCAAGGTTAAACGGACTGCTGAGGAGATTGCTAGGCCAACTGTTAGAGTACCGTTAGTTATAGAGACCATTCGCTCAACGATGGTTGCTACTAATGATGCAGTGATGCAGATTCCCCAAAACTTCACTATAGCCTTGACCTCTGTTGCCTTTTGCTGAAGATCTTTGTAAACTCGTTCTAGAGTGTCAAAAACGTTGATGAGTATTGGGTACTTGCAGACAGAGCTGAGGAACACAACAGCCACCACAACTTGTAGAGAGACCACGTGCAATGTTGTTGCAACATCATTGGTTTTGCTCAATGGATGCAATGACTTACCAACAAATATGTCATTGAAATACCAGTACAGGGCGATACTCGGTATTAATTCTTCCATTAGAACTAAGATACAGCTCCACAGAACTCCTGTAACCGAAAATGTAAGTCCTGTAGTACTTGAAGTATATTCCAATGGCAGACCACCAACAAATCGACAAAATCTAAGCATTTTACTAGGAAAACTATTCATGTTCCTTGTAGGTGACTACACATAAGTCTAGGTCAAGTTGTGCATAATATACTTGATTGAATCCTCTTGTATGTTTGACGTGTAGGCGCATCGATGATTATTGTTTGCCAGTCAATTACGTATTTAACGTTAGGGCAACTATTGTGTGAAGATAATAATGAAAATAAACCCACATTAATACGGTGAAAATATTTATTATCCAAAATATGTAAGTGTCCAATCATCAATGATAACCATTGTTGTAATGGTTTTCAATTTAGAGGAAGGTTTTGACCAAATCGTGTCCATCTAATAAATTGAATTATTATCACGAATTTACTCTATATTTACCCTATTAAGGTTCCTGGTAAAACATTTTATTGTCTTTTGGGTGATGTAGTACTTGGTATAAATTATTAAATGGGTCACGCACTTATTATCATTTATGCCAATTTTTAGTTTCACCTTGAAGAGATCAAGCCTAATAGAGTAATACTGTTGTAATTTACTGATTATTGACAATAGAGAATTTGTGGTAGTAGCTGAAGCTTTACTAAAATGCATTTTAAATTATTTTTAACACATTTTTTTATATATTTAAGGAACATTTACTAGGCTGAGGTTTCTCACTAGTCAACGTTGGCTTATACATTTATTATGTTTTCCGTTATAGTTTTTTCCGTTATAATGACGATGGACAAATTCTTACACTAATGACTTTTTTGTTGTTATTGGAGACCGACCAGAATTTGGGGAAATCTCCCTTTACTTCTCTAATAAAAACTTCTGCTCGAATTTTGGATTGTTAGTAGTATAAGTTTTCTTTGCAAATGTTATTTAGGATATTTAAGATTGAGTTGATTGGACCGTCTCCTACCAATTCCTATGATACCTCGCAGAGCACATCACAATAACATGGAGAGGGATTTTTAGTAATATTTATGTAACATCTTAATTATTTATTGTTATTGCTTATTTCACTTTTTAAACTAATTATAGTAAAGAAATTGATTTCGTAATAAAATATAAAATTTGTTCAATAAATCAATGAATTCGTTAAATACTTTTATAAGTTCACACTACAGTTATTTCAAGAACAATACATTTCAATGTACTACGTCTTACGTTAAATTTATCCATTCATAGTACAAAATTAATAACTTGTTTTCTAATCTAATATACATCGAACTTTTCTTGACTACATAGTATAGTACTCCATAAATAAAAGAAGTTTTTATATGTAAATGTAGTTTATTATATGGAAAAATGTCGAAAATAAAATATTCTATGTAGATGTTGGCGGAACCTGGAACTGGATCAGTATCACCAGGTATGTTGTCACCGCTCCAGCCATCTGTACAGACAGAACACAGAAAACGTAATTATTGTCTGTATACATGCTATATTATAGCGTGTTTGGTAGCCGTGGGTTTATTATTTTATATGTATAAATGCTACAGTATAACATATTAGGTAGCCGTGGTTTAGTTATTTATTTGGCAATGTCTGTAGAATGAAGAATTTTGTAGTGGAGATATAGAGATAGTGTTTAGCCAGATCTAAATTGCTGCCTTTATTATTATTAGCTTCTCTATAAATAAAAGAGTAGTTAGTTATTAATTTCAAACATAAGATGTTCAAAATAAGTAATACCCGTTCATTGTTAAAATGTCTACAGTAGACATTAAATCATAGGATATCCCAAACATGCTTTAAAATTCTATTTTAAGATTCCACAAAATTCACATTTGTAAATCTTTTTTTTGAAATAAAAAATTACTCCCATGACATAAACTAACCAATACAAATTCATTCATAAAGAACTAAATACAAAATAAATAACATTTTTTTCAATTGTTACATTGTTTTAATATAAATGTAATAATTACTGTAAAGTTCTTCCAATGATTGTAATGAATAAACGAAAATGTCAGTAAATATTTTAATATGTATGTAGTATTTATGTATATGTAATAGTTGAAATTTACAATACCCATAGAGCGTTGCTATAATACACATTACTAAAACGACAAGAGATTTTACTACAAAAATAATTAGTTACCCCTGTTAGTGTTTCGTTGTGGATCTGAAAAAACCCAAGAGCAGAGAATCTTGCGTTGTGATGAGGCAATTGCAAGAGAAATCCTTCTAGCTGGAAAACAACCATAGGATACAACCATACATTATCCATCAAATTGTTAGTCAAAATTTTAAATTTATTTTTGTTTTCTTACCTAGATAGTTTATATTTAATCACGTATATATAAGTTATGTTATATTTTAAAACACTAAGGAAAATCTATATATTTCCTAAAATACTTTGATAGTAATGTTTGATAATGTCTAAGGCCAAACAAAACATATTTAATTTTAAGAGTTTAACAAACATAATCATTGAAGTATGAAAACATTTTATTTTTCCAAGAATGTAGCAATTAGGGCTAATAATTTTAAAGAATTCACATTGTATTATTATTAGGGTATATTCATACGAAAATAATTTCAACTCATTATTTATGAGAGGTTGTATGGTCTTCTCAACTTTATGTTAAGGGATATTATAACCATATAATTACCATTATGAACTTGCGCTTTCATGGAGGTAGCGATAGCTATATTAATTAAAGTATTATCACAATTACCTGTTTGCTCAGGATTGGATCAAGGTCTTTGTTGATTAATTTGAAAATAAACTGCCTTGTCTCATCGGCCACGAAGAATACCATTGTATATAGAAATAAAATGTTTACCTATGATTTTACAAATAAAATAATACCATCGTAATTGACTTGAAATTATATTGACTCAAACAATACTGTCGTCAAGCACATTTGTCTGGATGATAAGAAATCTCTAGGCAAATCTCATATCAGTAAGTTGTTGGAGAAGTCCTCATTTCCACTCAACAACTTATCTATCTGTCACATACTCGAAAGTTCCTAAGAGTTATCTAGAATCCTGAATGGATGATGATGAGATATTTCGTAGCATCTCAGATCTCATCAAAGACTTGGAATGGAATTCTTATTTTACGTAAAATCCTGTTATGCTGAAGTACATGTGGAATATTAGGGTCTCTAACAGTGGAGGTATTGGAAATAATTACCCCTTCAGCTATTGTACTACGAATTTGAATGTTAGTTAAAGATCAATTTATAGTCTATATCACATTGGGCATAATATTTGTTTTTGTTCAGTGAAATCTTCAGAGATGAAAACATAACCATATTTATTGCATTATAACACATCAAGGAAGCTCGTGAAACTCTTAAAACAAAACAATTTTATAGTTTTCTTTTTTTTAATCGATTATTGTTGGAAAAAGTTAGTTATGTCAAGCTATAAAACTAAATAAACGGTTTGAGTAGAATTGTATCAATGTAGAACTTACCGAAATAGTGATGTCTGTGCTGGAGTTAACCAACACAACCAGGAAGCAGATGTAGGTTAGGATCCAGGCTCCCTCAGAGATAATTAATAACACTTTACAGGTTGCGACATTCAAGAACAAGAAGTAGAACTTGATAGTGATGTGTATAAATCTTGAGAAGATAACGGCCATCAGCTGATCACCGTAGCATTCATTAGCTTGGTGTATGGCGTCACACAGCATCCAGTAGGTGTTCATCAGAGTCTTCAGTTTTTTTATCTTGAAAAATGCACAGCCTGAAAATAAAAGAAATGTATTTTATACAAGAGATAATGTTTTCCATTTCAAATTTCTTACAAGAAAATTCTACTTTTATTTACAATTTATTGTTACTTTCTCTGTTGATAATATTCCTTTACTTTATTTATCAGTTGTATGTGAATGTCGTGTTTTTCAATTTTTGCCCTTCCGCATTAATTCAATACTTTTTTAATATGTATTTTGTAGAAATTAAGAGAGTGTGCAAGAAACATGAACTATGCACGAATTTAGCATTTAATTCAGCAAAATATGGAATATATACATCTTAGCAGGCAATAAAACATTGTTTTAAGATTCAAAATCCCTATTGTATTTTGTAAAGATCAATAACGTGAAATAACTAAATATGAAGAGACGTTTTAATGCAAGACGTAGCGAAATTATTATATGAAGATATAATTAGAATTCTAATAAATGTATTATTATTGTACACTAAAACTTAGCATATCTGATCTAATTTAACGATGGGGTTGGCTGGATGTCGTTAAAGCTGGATATGGATTTGTACAAGCAATACTGATGTCATGGTTTAGGTTTATAAGGCACATAACAATGAAAATGTTGAAAAATAATATAATCTATTCTGGTACAATTATATAAATGTATGATCCAAATTAACGATCGTTGTACTTGAAATTTTAAATATAAACTATTGAGCTGAATATTTCAGTTAATGTAGTTGTGAATGCACTATAAAATATAGTTGAAAATGGTCAATATGTAATACAAATTTTCTTAGCAACAATATTTATACAGCAACATGTAATATTTAAGGTTCAGACCTTACTTATCGAAAATGAAACCATCCCATCACCACAACTCATCCCAATATTCTAGAATGTTCAAAAGCTGAAACATAGCACACATATCGGATTTAACAAAGTGTTTGTTTAAGAAATTATCACAGGTGTGTCTGGTCTCACTAAGAGAAACAAAACCCCCTATCCCTCTCTCATTACTCCCGTCCCACCGCCTCATCGGCCAACGTATGGGGGAAAGTTACTTAGCTTGCTGCTCAACTAAACATACAAATTTTTTTTATCGTTTGTGAGCAGCCAGGTATCGCATGACCGAATATTAGAAGCTCTAATTTATCAGTAAACGTGGAATTACGGAATGATCTAATATATTTAACCACTGAATCAGTAAACTGTTGGTGCGATAAAAGCTGTGTCACTTTGCGCAATTCTTTAATTATATTTTAATTAAATTATAAATCCTTAATGAAGCATAATGCACAATTAACACAGCATTAGCAAGTTCAAGCTTACCAGCTGGATGGATGACGTTAACATCGGGCAGACAGTGGTTTGTTTCTATCCCTTCAACTATATAACTGACAATTTCTTTTTCCACTCTGGCATTGAGCATTCTGAAGGACTTTGCAATACTTTGAGTGACATGTGTAAAGTGGACGAACAGAGCAGCTTGGGAGCAGTGCATCAGAATCATGGGAATAGACGACAACACGAATGAAATTACTCGTCCGGCCGTTATCCTATTATGTATCACAGAGCCTATTCTCTCATAGATGGTGGTTGACAATGCTGTGGCGGCACAGATTCCCAAAACCTTTACTGCGGCTTTGGCGGCTTTGACATCTGATATCTTGTGCTGAAGATCACAATAGACGCGCTCCAGAGTTTCAAAAACTCTGACAAGTCTTGGGTACTTCCAGGCGGAGCTGAGAAACACGACAGCCACCACTACTTGTAGGGAGACCACGTCCAGTGTTAACACAATATCAGTGGTTCTACTCAGTGTCCGCAATGACTGACCCTCTAGTTTGCCTAGGAAATACATGCACAGGACGATGCTGGTGAGTATCTCTTGCAGCAAGACAAAGGCTGAGCTCCCCACGAATGCTGCATAAGAAAATGTGAGTTTTTTGATTCCTCTGGTGTCTGAAGTATATTTTATAGGCAGACCTCCAACTAATCTGCAAAAGCTAAGCATCTTATTAGGAAAACTTTTCATTTTCTGTGAAATTTTACCCAATTTAATTATATTCAAAATTGCCGTAGTTGCGTATTATATGTTATGAGGTTTATAACTCGTGTGATTTTTAACAACTAGTTATTGCTATCAATTGCTGTTCAATATTGGGTCAATACATATGTAACAATAATTATACAAATAAAACTTATCATATTTTTTTTAATATAACAACTGATTTCCTGATGGACACTGCACGAAAGCCTGACTAGTATTGTATGTATTATTATACTTTCGTATCAATTCGAGTAGGTAATATCCGCCCGCGGTTTATTGATTGGTTATATTTAGTTGATTCATATTCAATATTAATCCAAGTAATATGTGGCAAGAAGCGGAAAAAATAAAATACCTCGTAACTGGAAATGAGTGTAAACCATTGGTTGCTAAATTGCTTAACATCACTATAATTCTCTGAAATAGTTTTGCGGTGGTGTGGGCAAGATTAAGGTATATACTCTAATAAAATGCCGGATCAGTCGACCACGATATCAAATCAACTAATTATTTTTTTATGGAAACGGCTGCCGATGTAGAGGAACATCTAAAATTGGCTATCGATACTAACGATAACGAATCAAAACTGCGGACGGAAACACCTTATAACAAGTAATTAAGTAAATACATCTTTATTAAGTAAAAAAGAATACCAATCCAATAGACTTCTTAGTAATTATCCAGTTTACTCCCCTGCAATCATTCTCAACACCAAACTATTGATACTTCTTTACTTGTATTTTCAATTTCTTAGGTAGGTGTAGCGTTTTTAAAGCTACATTGATTGATTTTTTTTTTTATTAAAACATAAATTAAATGAACATTTTTTGAAAGAAATATTGGGATTTAATTTTAATTAGATTGTGCGAAGTTAGAATATAAAAGAATATGTAATCCTTTGACAAGTTAGTGCTGGTAACTTTAAATTTTTAGGAATGCGGTTCACTGCCTTGAACTGATCAGAACTTGTCATGTACTGCAGTTACTTTAGATCTGAGAAGGCTATTGTTCTGTAGTAGGATACGGCTGGTCCAGTGAGAGAACACCGCGGATGTCCATCAGAATTGGGGGGAAGTGGAACTATAAAAAACCGCCAGTTCATAATTTTTACCTTTTTTTGGTTATTATCGTGAATTAATAAACTTAAGTTAAGTGCGAATGTATTAAGGTTAAAGTGCGCCGTGTTTCTAAATTTTTTTCCGCGAAGGATTTTGAGGTAAGCACCAAATTTATTGTACGTTATATTGAAACCGTCTTCCAGATCTGATATTAAATTAATTTTGTTGTCTTTTTTGTAGGAATAATTAAATTCATAGAAACTACAGAGCAATCTGCATAACTGATTCTCGATGAACAATAAAGCACAATAGAATTAAACAAGTTACATTTGGCTCAAACTTGGAAGAAAAGTGAATTAAAATTGAACTTTATTAATAACTTTAATTGAAATTAGGAAATTTAGTAATTTATTGAAAGTTAAGGCACAACTAGTGGAAAGATAAGTTTGATTTTTTTATTTTGAAATTCGAGTGAAGTCAACATTTTTAATTTAGTTATTTCCAAGTTGTATTTGATTTTTATTAGAAAACTTTGTTATTTTATTTTAGAAGAGAGCTTTGATTTTTAGTGTGATATATTTGATTACTATTTTTATACCTTGCCAAAGGACCTTTTAAAATTACTAAACGGTTTGTCAATTCATTGTATAAAATAGAGTGATGAAAATTCTGAAAATTGTAGTTATTAATTTGCCAGTTTAAAATAAATCAATTATATTTTTGGAAACTGTGATTTTTATTTAAGACAAACCAGATAATATTTTTATTAGTTTAAAAATCTAGTAATAAATTTTACTGAATATGTACTCGAAGCTTACTAATAAAAAATATTTTATATCGTCTTGGATGTCTGAATATTAATATCTACAATCCAAGTCGTTATAGTTGGGAAAAATGTTTTATTAATTTCATGAAAAACTAGGTTGTGTGCTTAATCTGTGAAAATCGGCTTTCAGTTTTTATACGATCATCTGTACTTTCTACAAACAGATTAAATTACCTAGGTGATACAATTGCAAATAAAATATTTATTTCTTGAATGCATCTGTGAGTGTGAAGAGATCGATGAACCCTGTGTAATATAAATTCTGGTTAAGGAACGTTTTTATGTTGGACGTGTAAGTATCCCGTTGTTAAAATATAATTGAAAAACATCTTTATTTACTGTTGTCCATGTAAACTGTAGAGCTGATAAAATTTTAAACAAAATTACTGTATCACTAATGCATCTTTGAGATACAGGAAATTGTTTAGTGACCAGGTTGGTTGTTAATAAAACAGCCAAAGAAAACCGTGTATAATCAAGAATTTAAAATTTTTAAAAATTGCTACTACACAAATCTGCAAACTATAATTATTTCCAGTATTACGTGGTGAACACTGATCTTAGACTTTTTCTTCTTAAATATGTAACTGAATGAGAATCTGAGACTTATACTATCACTAATGTGCAATTGAGTTTTTTATGAAAAATGAGAAGTTAAGTACTATCTATTTAGAAAGAATTATTTTTGTGTGCTATGTAATGCAGGTTAATAAATGAAGAATTTCATAATCCCATTGCTTAGCATATTGTAAAATAAACAAATCTTTAAGATCAAAGTCATACAGATACACAGCTACTCTTTCAAACACTCTACATGTCCTAGGTTATCATATAGCTTCATGTTATATAGACACTCGTTTTAGGTAAATTTATTAGCTGTGTTGTGGAAGAAAACTCAATTACTCCGCACTTGGAGATTGTGTCAAAAACACCTTAATAAACTTTATATTGTTCTAGATGGGACAATGAAAATATATATTCACTTTGGGACTTGATTTTGTGCTTCATCATCGCCAACCTCTTTTTGTATCTCTTCTCACAACATGACTCCAGATTGTAGCACTTAAGTCTGTGGCTGCATTAGATTCCAAACGCTCCACTAAGAGGAAGGTGAACTGAAGCCAAACTCTTTATAGATCCAGACCAAACTTTGTACAGAGACATTTTACGTAAGCTTGCATAAGATAGATATCCAGCCTTAACCATTAAAACTTTTTAAGGTGAGCCGTTCTCATTTGTCCAAGAACGTAACCAGGATAAAATGGGGTAGTGGGCAGACAACTAATATTTTCCCGCAGTGGGCAAAGAATAAGGCCAAATGTTGTTCCTTAAAACATTCTTGCTCGTTTATTTGTCGAGAACGATCTTTCAGCAGCACATGCCAGTAATACTGAATTATTTAAATAATAATAATCGTTAGCTAAAAAAGTTGTTGAAAATTGGGGGAGGGGGTAGTCCGGACCACATTGCTGGCAACATCCTGGGTTCCAATGTAGAACCATATTAAAAAGTTTTTCAAAATGCAATTAATAATTATGAAAAAACTTTTAGTTTAGTACATTTTTCTATATATGTTAAGATAGAAGCTTAATGCAACATTTGAAATTTATGGTACTATCCATTTTCAAAATAACGGCCAGTAGACAGAGATCAAATTTTTCCAGTCCCTCAAGTGATAGAAGTCACTAGCGCTTTGCTGGATCATAAATTAATGATTTAAGGGATCGGAATTAAATATGTTAGATGTGGTCTTATATATAGCATAACTTTCTTTTGGAAACCAAATATGTATATATATATATATATATATATATTCAGTATATATATTATTGATTTTTTGTGTTATTGTTTGGCTAAGATTTATTACCTGTGGCTTATGGTTGCCTCTGCTACATCGGTCTCTAAATCGGTAACTGAACGTTCCTTAACAGTATTTGGAAATTTATTATATAGTTTATATAGTACTCTGGAAGCATGATCATAAGATAAATTAATAAATATTTACATGGTTATTTTAGCAAACAAACCAACAAAAACATAATATTTGTGGAATTGTGTTAGTTTTGGTAGTATTAGGATGTTTACCTTAAACCTTGTTCAATATAAGGGCATTTAAAGGAGGAAAAAGAAAATAAAGTTGTCATTGATTCTGAAGACAGTCTATGCAATGCACTGCTGTTAAAGATCAGCCATGAAGTTCACTTATCTGGCTTGTGTTTTACATCAGTCGGGGTTATCGCCCTAGTCCTGTTCAAAACGAATACATTAAGACGACTTTTCATTTAAAATCGTTTCTTAAATATCTTAGTCTACAATTAGACAGACTGTACATGAAGGATAGGTTGAAGATGCCTTTGCCGAAGAAGCTTGCAGAAAGCCCTTGGAAAAAGACAACCACTTGTCATCAAAAATAATGGAACAAACTAAAAATGTTAACTTTTTCTATGGTAAATTAATGGTAAAATAGTCTACTAAAACTTGTCTTAAAAAAACTGTATAAACTCTTCATTATATTGGAGATCAGTATATGTATTACACAATCATTATTATTTCATTCTGATGTTATAATCTGTCAGTTAATATGTCGTGCAGTAAGTTGAAATTATTCACATTTCTAAATGCATAAATTTAATTAAGTTATTCAACCCCTACTATCATTTTACGTGTTTTTCAGTGTGTTTGGACAAGAATATGATACATTTAAAATTTTCATAAATTAGAAACATATTTTGTTAACAGCACTAAATTTTCGAATTTTGTTGCTGAAACTCTATTAAAGAGTGGTAAACAAATCTTTACCCCCCTGTAAAACTCATAGTTCTAAGTTTTATCGCTATGTTAATTGTTATGTAAGAATAGAAATTGGTTATCTAAATTATTCTGACTAAATTACACTGTCTTTTTTAATTTTTAATTTTGTTCTACCTGAAATATTAAGATCTTGTGTAACTTATCTGTTTCACTTGGAATTGTTTCTGCATCAAGTGGGCAGCGGACCAACAAATTTTTTCCCCTTAGATATTTGGTGATCAGCAACCAAATCTTGACCACGGTATAACAATTTATTGCTAATATTTTTAAATTTTATCTCATAAGTTAACTGTTACTCTTAATATACATACATATTTGGTTGACTCTTTACAATGTGTTAATATATAATAATCTAATAATATTTTTTTTCTTATCTGTACAGATTGCAGCAGTGGTGATGTCGTACTTCGTGATTCTTTTACAGTTCTACAATCAAGAACTACCTTTTTAACCTTATGGTATAAACTCTACCTTAAAGACGATACTGTTTCAAAGAACTCGCACTTACAATTTGTATTTTATTTAGTATATTAAAACATACTATGTGTACATTATACATTCAGGAAGGTACAACTTTGTCTTATTCTTTAATCTACACTATTAAAAATAATAAATACAATTATTTAAGATGTAGGAAACATTTATTCTTATCCAATAACAATGAAATAACACTATATCCTAAAATTGTTTTAGGGAAATTACTTAGTTTAAACTACTACGTTACAACCTCTCCGATAACAAAATGTAAACTTTACGTTTATTGAATTGAGAATACTCATTAAATTTAATTAAATTTCACAAATCAAATATGGAAGATAGTTTATTTAAATAGTCATACGACAAATCGTCTCAAAATCCTCTGATCTCCAGGGAAATGTGATGCTATGACAATCCTGCTACAGGAACAATTTTGTACCGAACGGAATCAACGTAATTGATCACATGTAGCGAAATATAAGCTTCTTTTTACTAAATTATAAGTTGTTAAATTTAATTTATAGAGAAAAAGATTGAAATTGTACGTTACTTTTCATACAATATTTGAAATGAAATGAAATGAAATGAATGAAATGAAATGAAAAATGACTTTATTGAATACAACGTAAAACATATTCAATTGGCGAGGTTAGGACTATTAAGTCCTCTCTTACACCTAACCATAAATTAATAAACTCTACTATTACTGTAAAATAAGAGCCACAATACAGTTTACATTACTATTTTACAATCGAAAATTATAATATCTATTTATATAAGGTAATAAAATGAAACAAAGGTTTTCTATGAAACTAAAAATAAATACATAGAATAAAACTTACAAGGAATTTAACAGACATTCATCCATCACCATTCATACAAAGCCATCGTCCCATACCCTATGCCACGATATCGTCAACCCGAAGAGGCCCAAAACAGATGGTCCCTAAGCACCCCCCGAAACCGTTCCCGACTACGAATACCTCTAATATGATCCGGGAGATTATTCCAAAGTCGACAAGCAGAGACTGTGAATGATTTACTGTAAATAGAGGATCTATGAACAGGAATAGATAACAGAGAGGCTCCACGTCGAGTATTCCAATTGCTTGTTTCAGAAATGAAAGAAAAGCGTTCAGACAGATAGGAAGGGGAATGATCGTTATACAAAATAGAATGTAACATGCTGAGAATGTGGAACTGACGGAGTAGATTCAACTTTAACAGATGTAACTGATTGATGAAGGGTGTTATATGGTCATATCGTCTGAGGTTGAAGATAAAGCGAACACAATAATTTTGAGCACGTTGTAATCTGTCCGAAAGCTCAACCGTCATGTCATTTATAACTTCGCTACAGTAATTGAAAAGGCAGAAAATCAGGGTCTTCACTAGCATTACTTTCAAATTCAAAGGTAAATAAATAGCAAATTGCTTAAGACTATGAATACCAGCAAACACCCTGCCACAAGTCTCAGTAACATTATTGGCCCAACTAAGAGTTTTTGTAATAGTCAGTCCAAGATTTTTGACCTTGTCACTGTATGAAAGAGGATGACCGTTCAAAATGAGTGTAGGAGTGTTGTTCAAGTCGATACCGCTCAGAAGTCTGGAAGTTCCAAAAAGAATAGTTTGAGTCTTGCTTTCGTTAAGTTTCAGTCCGTGTTTGAAGGCCCACGTTGCAATAGCGTCAATGTCAGTGTTCATGTCAGCAACAATGTTTAGATAGTTCGAAATGGAAAAGTGGTTGTAAATTTGTAAATCGTCGGCATACAGGTGAAAAAATGAGTGTTTGATCATAGCAGTCAAATCGTCGATGTAAATTGAAAAAAGAAGAGGGCCAAGGACAGAGCCCTGTGGCACCCCTCGATTCACAGGTTTCCAGTAGGAGTCTTTGTCGTTAGACCTAACACACTGCTGACGATCCGACAGATACGACCTAAACCACTCCACACAGCCATCAGAGAATCCGATTTTAGACAATTTCAAAAGAAGCAATGGGTGGTAAACGCAGTCAAAAGCCTTAGAAAAATCAAAAAGCGTTAAAATAGTAACAAGCCTTTTGTCCATTGCCGAACGTATATCTTCAGTGATTTTTAAAAGAGCACTCGTTGTACTGTGATTAGTACGAAATCCTGATTGAAAGTTGGACAAAAGTTTATTGGATTCGAGAAAGAAACATACTTGTTGATGCACCACTCTCTCAAGGCATTTAGATAAAGCTGATAGAATGCTAATAGGTCTGAAGTCTGAGGGGTCAGCAGGGCATGAACATTTTTGAAGTGGGCGAACAATAGCGAGTTTCCAAACAGACGGAAATATTGAAGAAGAAAGAGATCTGTTAAAAATATTTGTAATAATAGGAACTACTACGGGAAGAATATATCTCAACAATTTCATAGGTATTTTATCGGCTCCAACTGCGTTACTAGAAATTCTCAAGATCGCACTCATAACGTCAGTCTCAGTCACACTAGCAAAAGAGAACTGATGCCGAGCACGATTAAGTGGAACAACACTCAACTCATTGGTATAATCACGGGCCCCGGATAGATCAATAGGGATATCCACAAAGTAGTTATTGATTATATTTAGATCAATTGAGATAGGCTTATCTGAGTTAACTTTACCTATGCCAAGCTCTTTCACTTTTTTCCATTACGATTTTGTTGATTGTTGAACAGAAAATTGTAGATATATTTGACCAGATCAAGTAAATATTTTACTAGTTAATACTTGCTTAGTTGTGAAAGGTTTTAGAACGTTTATGTCTAATTAGGGATATAAGTTTACATATATTTGTTATTAAAAGAAAATAAATCGATGAACAGGTCAAAATTATTGTAAACATTTTATTTTATTACAATCAAATTTGTCACAAAAATCCATATTCCGTTGTACCATTTTATTTAGAAGGCTTTTAATGAATACCTTATTAAATTAAATTACATTAAGCTTAATATACCAAACGTAAAAAAAAAACTGCTCAAAAATGATTATCCATTCGTGAATTGTCAATTATTTGACTTCACGTATGTAATTGAGGTAAATATGAATAACGATTAAGTGAAGTTGGTGAGTGAAGTGTGGCCTTGCTACAGGAAAAGACTGTATCTCAAGGAAACGTTTATCTTTAAAGTAATGGCCTAAAGAGCACAGAAAAAAATAAGTGCTACAGTTCAAACCACAAAAGTACCCCGTCTTGGCTTTGTTAGTAGATTGGTTAGTAGACAGCAAAAGTCCAGTTCCTAATACCAAACAATCAAAATTTGGACACCATTCTCCATGTAATTCTAGCGTTACAATTATCATAAAATTCTATCTGCAAGTAGATACAAGATTACAGGTCCATGATACCATTTCTCTTCTGTTTTGTATATCATGACAAGAATATAACACTATCCATTGGCAGCAATCGAGGGGGAATAACATGAAACCGGTTTGGCAACAATAGCGCCGCTGCGCCGGTTGGACGTAAACAGAAGAAATCATGACGGTAAGATATACAATAGGAAATCAGCTGTTGATCGCTTTGATCAACAGTGCCATATCAGAATGAATAGATTGCATTTGACTAACACGTTGACTGTGGTAGACGCGTAGAGCGCCATGTACCATTACAGTTAAGACTCTTAGTATAGACCAGCAGTGAAGATGGTAAGTTATATTTTGAAGAACCACGATAAAAACAAGGTGTATCAGGCATAAAGAGACTAAAACGATTATATATATGGTAAGAAATACTTAAAAGTGTCTGTAACAAGGAAACACAAATTCATTGAGAGAGCAATTTATAAACAGTACTAAACAAAGACTTTAATGCTCTGAATCCTAAATGCCGCGATAGAATGTAACTATCGTAATTTAGATCTTGTTCAGAACTTAGAGTCTAACAAATGACTTTGTCATGAACCCTTGACTTTCATATAGTATGATATAAACAGGCAATCGGTACCTAAACGTATCAACTAGGTTAATAACTATGACCATTTAATATAGTTATTTGTTGGGGAAACCATTGAGCTTATATGTTGTGTTGCATAATATGGACTTGCAAAAAATTAATATTGACTTTCTTTATTACGTTTTCCACTTTATATATATATATATATATATATATATATATATATATATATATATATATATATATATATATATATATATAGTTTATATATATAGTTTAACTTTCAAGACATCAAACAAGAAGATTGTCAGTTCCATTAATGGAATGCATTGAACTGAGAAAATGAGTAATTAGAGTTTTGTTTAATGTTTATCGGCGATCGTTGTCTACATCACAGAACGTTTGGTGGGCCACCTAGTATTTATTTTATATGATCATACATATATTTTGTAAACAAGTTTCGTATTAAAAAGAACGATATTAATATGAAAAACATTTGTAATTTTTATTTTCAGCTGTTTTAACTGTGTTTAGTTATAGTAATAGAAATACTGTACAGTCAGAAGTGGTTTAAACCTCAAAGATTCCGGTATACAAATTAAATAATACTAACACTTCCATTAATTGATATTCTAGAATGTATGATTTCTCTAAAGGAGAATATTAGTGTTTTACAATAACTCTAGTGGTTATATTTTTTACGTCATAGTGATTACCAGCATCCAACTCACACACTTAAACTTCACGAAGAAGGATTTTATTACTCTACAATGAAACTTTACAATGCTCTTCCAACCCATCTGAAGTGTAAAGACGTTACCGTGAGATATTGTAAAGCTCCCCTCAGACAAACCACATCGTAAGAAAGGTGTTCCACACTGTGAGCAAATGTTTAAATAATGAATATTGAATAACATAAGTTTTGTGATGATAATCAGTTCGTAGACCTCTTTAAAGTTGACGGTTGTGTTATGTACCGGATGTGACTTATATTTATAGAATATCTGAAAATGCTTGTTTACTTCGTGTTTGTACATGCATATCAAAAATATGGGAAACTAATAAAAATATCTAAAAATGAATACGATGCAATTTGTGTCTTCTTACGAATTATTTATTTATTCAAATTTTAAAATACGTAAACATGCAATTAATACTTCTTTTAAATTAAAAAAAATCAACAGTGAGACTATTGTGGACTTTATAAATTCAGTGTGTACTTATAAACCCGTAAATTTAAAAATGAAAGCTACCAGTGATAAAGAAACCATATTGAAAGTTTATTAGTTATGTTGGTCATATGGGTAATAATGATGCACTCTTACAGCTGTATGAGTGTAGGTTATTACTGGAGGATCGGTTTACAGCTGTGGAGAAAATATTCCTCTGCAAAGATAAATCAAAATATTATAAAATTTAATTATTGATGTGATGATTCGAGTTGGTGTGAACCGGAAAGATTATATGATAGTAACGGCACGGAGTGCATGAAACAAGAAACCGTTATCATGAAAAATAATGATTTTTTTTCTTGGTTTTATAATTATTTAATGGAATCCAGTAATTGTTTCGGCATTATGGCAATTTGAAATTGTTGTTTACAAATAATCTCGTTAAAAAAAAAACAAAACTATTATCACGTTGAAACTTATAGGAGCCAAGTGAGGTGCCTTTCAGGAAACAGCGATACTAATGTAATTTAGCTAAGCCCGAGCCTCTTCCATTTCTAAACCGCACTTTGATAAGCGGTGACTGCTCCAAAAGGATTTGTGGATGTATTGTAGTGAACGACAAGATTTCACAATCCTACTGCAATAAAATATTTGCCCTCAATGATGATCGGCGTGCAGATCCAACCCACAACGAGAGTACATGTTATTTAGTGTCACAGAGGTTATTTATGAATTAGACAATTAATTATTAATTCTAGTATTCAAATAAGACTACGTTTCTTAGTTAAATATTGAAATAAAATTATGCAATTATTTTTATTTTGCACTTATGTCACTGGTTTACTAGAATAATCATCTTTTATTTATTTACGTGGTATTGAAACGTAATATCAAGCCTGCAGGGTACACTGATAATAAGAAAAATAAAAGTTTACACACCAAAACCGAACTCTTGATCAAACATTTCTTGTTTAAGCTCTTTAAATAAATAAACCACATTGTTTAACTGTATTTGTGACAAAACCTATGGTTTGAAGACAGGTGAATGAATAAAACCACAATATATTTTTAGTATGTATTTATATATTTACAACAAAGCAAATTGGTAGGCCTAAATCTTTTAAATCCTGTTCATGAATGAACATTTAACTTAAGACATAAACCTTATCTTCTGAAGGAAGCAGGATTTTTCCGGACATTTGCCATTGTTCATTGAAACAAGAAATCAGTAACACTACGTTTCGAGATCTGCAATCTGATCTCTTCTTCAAGTAATAAATAACCTAATACATAATTACAAACTAGGTTAAAATAAACAAATCATACCAAAGCGTTGTGGCACGCCTAAGTCAGGAATCACAACCACCATGTTGTTTGTCAACTTCACCAACACTAAAAACATGCACTTAATAAAAAACTATACACAACACTAATCGTTAAAACTGAACTATAGAATACAGGTCACAATACGTCTGCATTCGTCTACCAACAACCTACGTAGGCGTGCCACAATGCTTTGGTATGATTTGTTTATTTGAACCTAGTTTGTAATTATTTATTAGGTTAGTTTTTACCTAAAGAAGAGATCACATTGCAGATCTCGAAACGTAGTGTTACTGATTTCTTGTTTCACTGAACGATGGCAAATGTCCGGAAAAAATCCTGTTTCCTTCACAATCCTTCCATCGTCAAAAATAACCTTCAAACCTAATCTACTATTAACAACAAAGACAAACTAGAGCATGTGAATACAGTTATGACATAAATAACATATCCCTTATAGTACCACGTGAGTTAATGGACTGTGTTCTAGCAAAGACACATGAGTTAAAAAATGGAAGTTTTCGATCTCTAAGAGACCCCTGCATATATCTGTTAATATGTAATATTACACAAAGATTTCTTACTCAGAGAAATAATTGACTAAGTTTTCTATCCCTAAAGATCAAACAAAGTAGTCATCACAGGTGATTTTAAAACTACGTGTGCTTACATCATTGTATGAACAATACCCAATAAGTACTAAGTTTACAATTAGTGACTTGGTTCTAAACCCTATGTTCCTCTACGTGGATGGTGGATTGGTGTGGAATTGGATCGGTATTACCAGGTACGTTGTCACCGCTCCAGCGATCTGTAAAGACAGAATACATTGTCAGTCTACATACTATATCACGTTTGGTGCTACATCATATATGAGATATAGATAGAATAGTATTCAGGATTGTTATCACAGTATATAAAATATAGTAAGTCTGCGCAGTTTTCATACAAAAGTAAATATCTACCACTGTGATGGTTTCGTTATGGATCGGAAAATATCCAAGAGCAGAGAATCTTGCGTTGTGATGAGGAAACTGCAGGAGAAACCCTTCCAGCTGAAAAAAGACCCCAAAGATATTAAATGACTCTTTGTAAAATTTTACATGCAATTTAATTTTATATCTAAAGGGTGCAAAGGGGTTTAATCTGCAACTGGCGATCAGTATGTAAGACTTTTGTATTGACCATTAAATCAAAATAGTCAATGTAACTCTGTATATATGATCAATAATTAATTGTTTTCACTTTATCTCACTGTAACTCTGTTTTTAGAATCAACATGTTATGTTTAGAATATCTTAAGGTATGACATTCGAATTCGTTGCATACATTGAGAATATTTATTATTATTATTTTAAATATTGCTTTAAAAATAACAATATTATTTTATATACATTTTCAAATTGGTGGCAGTTAATAACTTTTAATACCATACTTTATGGAAACAGAAGATTGTTATTAGTTTTACTTTAAAAAAAATATTAGTTCACAATATTTAAAAATTAGTTAAATTTTAAGTTCAACATGGACCTTAAAAAACTGATTACCGACTAAAGAAATTTGATAGTTAAAAATAACTAATGAAATATTTTTTAAATAGTTTTTCTCTTGATTTAGAAAAATGTTAATAGTATTCAATATTATAATTTTTATTTCAAATTTATTTTTCAATTATTGTATTATAAAATTAAAGCTTGATAATATGAAACTAAAAATGTTAACTATCATGTAAATACTTTGTGGAGTTAAACAGGTTTAACACACAAGATGATTGGTTTTCAAAGTAACACAAAATAATATCAATGTTGTTTCAGTTATCATAACTAGTGTTAATATTTTTTTTATTTGGATTTAAAGGACAGGATGGTTTCTTTGTTGAAATTATTATTGCTTTTTAAAAATTACCCTTAAGTTCATTGTAGAGATTAATGTACAATGACATATTTATATTTTCAAACCTGCAGTGAATTGAATACAATAAGTAAATTTCTGCATTTTAAAGATTGATGGTCTTAATTGATACCCGCAGTGCAATGGCTGGATGTTGAAAAACAGACTAGTCATCATTAAGCGTCTTCCTGTGTAAACTTATGATTGTTTTGTAATTGGATACTACAAGTTGTGGGTATTGGATTATTATATTATTATTATTTTACTACAGTGTTATAAATATAATAATTTATTTTTTGTGTACTTTTCAATATCCATTATATTATCACTGCAATATTTTTACATTTCTGAGGTTGCTTTATATGATTTTTCGTTCCAACCAGCTTCTAGGTTATACGATATCAGATCCCGTTATGGTCTGTTGAGGGGGCGCTACTGTACTATAATCCGTTTATTTAAAATTGAATTGACACATCAAATAGAAAACGCTCTGAATATCATGTGTTTCTTAAAACATCTTATATTTTGTAATAATCATCTTAAAACATTTTTGTAATAATCACATAAAGTTGATTACAAATACTTTCCCCCGAATGTTGTGGTATCTTCTGGGAATTTTAATAGTAATTCTGATACAACAGAAATGTTCAGGATGCAAATTTTAATAAATAAATATTTATTTTCCAACATTTACATTCATGTTTACAGGTAAATGAAAAAACTTAGGAAGTCACTGAACAAAATCAAGTAGCTGGTCAGTGTAACAGATACACAATACACAAATAAACAGTTTATAGCTTGCTCTCACATAAAACAAAAAAAAACAAAAAGGTCAACAGACTGCTCTCCGCGACGTCTGCACAAGACTACAAAAAAACTACAACCAAAATAAATACATATAGCCGACGTTTATACAATATACAGTGACTAGGAACTAATTAGACAATGCAAAAAATAAAATAAAAAAACGCTTTGAAAAAAATACAAACATACAATCTTATGTACTAAAATAATAAATAATTTTACAAAAAAATTTATAAACAAATATATTGAAATAATGGAAAATTAAATTAATGTATTACATAAAATTACATACAAATATCAGAAAAATCACATACGTACACTTACATGCATACTGTAGAACATCCACACTCTAAAACATACATTCACACGTACACACTACTATGAAAAAAAATTATGTAATAATGATGTAAACAATGTAATAGGTGGTTGCATAAAACAAATTAATACACTCATTAAAAAAACAATATCAGGTTTTGTAAATAGCTCGGATTTTAGTAAGGAGCAGAACTGTTTTAAGTTATTACTCGATTTGATTTCATCAGTCATTTGATTAAATAATTTTGGGCCTACGTATTGAATGGACTGTCTATAGAGTTCTTTATTAACTTTAGGTAACCTGAAGGTTCTACTTTCACTAATTCTAGTTTTATACGTCAAACCACTTGTACCTACATTTCCGCTTCTAGTATAAAAAATTTTCAAAACTTTGTATACGTATAGATGTTCTATAGGCACGATATTTACGAAAGCAATTTTTAAAAACTCATTTTGATCTTATATTCTGCACATTGTATGTGCTTAGTTTCGTATTTGGCCTACAATTAATTGAGAATATGTTACTTACAATACTTTTCATAACATAAGATGCAAACGGCATAACAATTCACACTTAAAGTGAATAAGTTTGTGTTAAGATTGTCGTGTTAATACTAATATTTTATGGATATGATTATTCACGTATGGATTAAAATGCCAATCTTATTAATATTAAAGTATTTTATTAGTCACACAGTACAAGAATAATTATGAGTATTTTTGTATTATTACCTCTTTTTTTAGGACCGGGTCTAGGTTACTGTTAATCAACTTGCATATCATCTGGCTTGTCTTGTCAGCCTAAAACAACATTTAAAAATAAACAGTTTTATTGAAATTTACTCACATATTTGGAGCTTTAAATTAACCAATTAAACTAACCAATATATTCATATGTAATAAAATATTATAATTGATACAACACATTTACGTATCTCTGTAACTTCAAGTAAACATATGTTTTTTATAATTTAAGAAATTAGCTAGTGTCAATGAAATAGGCATTCTAAGAAATATTTATTTTTAGACTCCATTTCACAGAAAACCGGAACCGTGTAGAGAATGGCAGATATTATATTTAATTGCATTGATAGATATTCTTGAAAGACATTCTTGAGGACAATAATAATGATATCAATTTAAAACTCCAAACTATCATTTGAAAATTCCACCAAATTTGAAAGGTTTTAGAGTTCAAGAACCACATTTCGGTCAGCATTAATTGTAGTAAGCTTATTATTGATCTACCTCAATGTCCTGTTCTATCGCATTTCCAGAAACACAATGTTTTAAACCAACTTGTCGTTAAAAATGTGTTTTAAATGTTATGCTCTAATCCTACACAAGGTCATTTAAGTGTATTAAACAGAATTCCTATTACCGCTAATCTTTACACCACCCTGGAAGCTGAAGAGTTCTTACAGGGGAATCATAGGCAATGAGAACCTTCATCTGATGATGGTATGATACCGATTGGCAATATTTATGTCAGTATCAATTATTGAGTCTAATCCTTATCTCCACACTACGTCTAATTCAACTGTATATACCCTAATTTAAATTCCTAGCCTTGAAAAGGAAATGCACCAGCTATTTCAAGAATAACGAGATTTCCACAAGGATCCATGAACTAAGTTTTCACCAGTGAGATAAAACCTTATCCCTGCAACCCATCTTGTTTTGTTAGGCCCACAAGGTCTCGAGCAAGCGATTTATTGGAATATGTTAAAATTAAATCTACAATTCAGTTAGAGATTACACTACTAATCTCTATAAAATCACATAGTTCTTTGTAATTGTCATCACGTTTCGTAGACTAAAAGACATCAGGAGATTTATAGAAATTCTACCCTTTATGTTGGATGACAAACGATTCTTATAAAACGTGGGTTTAATAGAAGTATTACGTGTAATGAGTTACATAAAACGCTAGTAAACATAAACAAGAACTTGCTAATACACATTTACCGAGTTAGTGACGTCTGTGCTTGAGTTTACCAACACAACCACGTAGTAAATATGCGTAAGGAACCAGGCTCCTTCAGTAAGCATGCCAAAGATGTTGCCAACTCTGACGTACAAGAAAAAGGCGTAACACGTTATAGTGATGTGAACAAATGAGTTAAAGATCACGGCCATTAGTTGATAGCAGTAGAAGTCATTAGCATGGTGTACGGCGTCACACAGCATCCAGTAGGTGTTCATTAGAGTCTTCAGTTTCTTGATCGTCAAGAGCATAGTGCCTAAAAATAAAATATAATTCGTACAAATAAAGCATTTGTGAGATAAATTTAATACGTTCGTTAAGATTACTTCTAATGAGACTATGACATCTTTGACAGCAGGCGTTCTAAATAGTTTCCTTAGAAACTTTTAATCTTGTATTTTTCATGTAGTTTTACAATATATTTTTTTAATTTATAATGTGCACTTTGTATGAGAATAAACTAAGATATGTAAATTTTTCAGACACTTAAACACACAACAAATCACAGGACACGGACAACAATACACAATTTATTTATTTAAGCAACCTAAAACCCAAACTAATACTCTTTTCTTATTATTTTTCATACAAGCGTAATTTAAAAACAAATGAAAATAAAACCTCTATATTGTGCAATTAAATAGTAAATTATCTTAAAAATCATAGATAATTCTTTTTAAATAATGAAATGTATCCAGAGATTTATCAAAATTAAATTTAAAAAGAAGTAGAAGAATTAAACGGTAACAAACACTATTTTAACTGGCATTAATAGACAAATTTAATGTTAAGTATGTTATCTTCAAACTGTATACATTAAACTAATTTTAAATTATTCATATATTTATTTATTGAAATTTGAATAAATAGTACGAAACAAATAAAATAAATGTACAAAGAATAAACATTAATTAAAAATATCAAGACGAAAATAAGAATAAGAAAATAATAATAATAAAAATAAGAGTTATATTACAGTACTACAGAAAATTACGAAAATAAATAAATATTTTTTTAATGTCATCTTTTGAGAATATATACTATTTTAAATAGTCGTATGGAAATAATCCTGAAAACTGTTTCTACATAAATACAATAAAAACTAAATATAAATAAGGAAACATTACGTTCATCTATGGTACATTAGAATATTACGTGTAGCAATAAAACAGTGTATCATATTTCAGGAAAGTTAATAATTCAGAAAAGCTTACACACTGAGAAAACTAAATAATAGATTAAACAAATCGAATTAAAATAAATATATAAGGAACATTAACTACTGCAGAAACTCAGTTTAGTAATGTATCTGGTTTTTAAAAATATAAGAATGTGAGTTAAAATAATTTTAAAAAAGATCAAGAATTACGAATTAAAATTTAATTTTAGCATTGAAAATATTTCAAGTTAAAAAAACATTAACTCTTGATTAGATAACTACGATGTATTGTATAATAATGTAATAGAGTATTTAATTAATCTGTTAAACAGGATTATAATCTAAAAATGAAATTGTTTGTATACAGTTTTAAAATAAAGACGGTTTACTGTTGCATTTAAAGGGATGTGTAATTTAAATAAACATTTTTATCCCCATAGAATACAAATATCAACAGTTATTAATAGAAATTTTTGGATTTTTCAAATATCAATAACAAATATTCTATTATTAAATATAACTACTAGAAAAACTGGAATCAATGTCAATAGTTTTGATAAAAAATGTGTATCTACTCTTAAACATTATCAGAGAAGTGTGATACTAAAATTAATAATTATTTTTGTATGTATATTAAACATGAAGGCAGATTCTTCTTTTAGATATTATTACCAGCGATAGATAATTTGAAAGTATAATAGGATTTCGGACATTTGCCATCGTTATATTTAAAAAAACGGTACGTTTCTAAACTCTATTCTACCAGGTGCCCGAAAACCTTAAGACGCAAGAGTAATCATAAACAAGAATTCATAAAATCTATATGTATAAAAATCAAAGCATTCTCACTTAATAACTCTCAGAAAGTTTAAATTTGACACACATATAATCGTCGTGACAACTAGAAAAACTAAAGAATGTTTATGATCATCAAACACCAATACGGGTTAAAGTAGGGCTGCAATCCCTATGAGTACTATAGTTTATGTTTTTAAGCCTCGCGATGCTCTAGATAGGTAAAATAAAAAATAAGTTTTTACTGGATAGGAAAAACGCATTTAAAAATATCAACCACTCATAACGGCAACATTTGACACACTTCAATACGATTCTCGCACCGGAAATACTATTGGTTGGCAGTATATTACCATGGCCGGATGTAGGCGTTTTTTGATGAAGAAAGCTATTCAGACCAGTGTATGTATACACTTGTCTTGATATAGAACATGCTGCTACGGCATAGAAATTGGACACGACTTATTAGCTTTTTGCCAGGAGTACTGTTCTGACCTTTGGTATGTATATGTTTTCTTGATTGAAACATCAAATGAAACGGTATTACTGCTCCGTAAATTACTCAGATACTGTAGCGTTTTAAAAGCTACATTGGTTGATATTTTTATTAAAACTTAAATTAAATGAAATTTTTGGGAATTATTGTGATTTAATTTTAATTAGATTGTGTTAGGATGAATATGAATATGTAATCCTTTGGAAAGTTAGTGCTGGTAACTTTAAATTATTAGGAGTGCGGTTCACTGCCTTGAATTGATCAGAACTTGTCTTGTGTAATGCAGTTACGTTAGATCTGATAGGGCTATTGTTCTCGAGTTGGATACGACTGGGTCAATGAGAGAACACCGCGGATCTCCATCAGAGGGGGATGGAAGGGAACTATAATAACCACCAGCTCATAATTTTCGCCCTTCTTTTAGTAATTATCATGAATTAAATTGATGACAGTGCGCGCCGTGTTTCAAAATTTTTTTCCGCAAGGGATTTTGAGGTAAGCACCAGTTTTATTGCACGTTATATTGAAATAGTCTTCCAGAGCTGATATTAAATACATTTTTGTCTTTTTTTACAGGGAAAATTAAATTTATAGAAACTACAGAGCAATCTGCATAACTGATTCTTGATGAAAAATAAAGCACAATAAAATAACAACAAATTACATTTGGTTCAAACTTGCAAGAAAAATGAATTCAAACAGAACTTTGTTAATAACTTTGATTGAATTTTGGAAACTTAGTAATTTATTAATATTTAATTTGAACTGTTTTATTGTGAATTATTAATTGGAAATTAACTGGAATTTAATAGTTGTTTGAGAGAGTTGTATGTGAGTTGCAAAGACTTGAAAGTTAAGGTAAAACTAGTGAAAAGAGAAGTTTGATTTTTATTTTTGAATTTTGAGTGAACTTAGAAGTGAACATTTGTATTGTAGTTATTTCCAAGTGATACTTGATTTTTATTTAAAAAAATTTTATTTTATTTCAGAAGAGTGCTCTGATATTTGGTTTGATATATTTGACTGATATTTTTTTTTCTTGCCCAAGGACCTTTTAATGTTAGTAAACGGTTTGTCAATTCTTTGTGTAAAATAGAGTGATGAAAATCTGAAACATAGAATTATTTAATTTGACATTTTAAATAAAGTCCATTATCTTTATTTAGAACTGTGATTTTATTTTAGACCAACCAGATAATATTTAATAGTTAAAATTTAGTAATAAATTTTACTGAATATTCACTCGGAGCTTAGTCATAAAAAAATATTGTATATCGTCTTGGATGTCGGATTGATAATTTTATTCTTAATATTCTGGAATATTAATATGGTTATAGATATTGAGAACGGAAGTTGATAAAAATTAGTGAAAGTAACTATTATATTACAAATTTAGATTTTTAAAGTTAGATTCTAAATGACCGAATGATTTTGATTTTAGATGACCGTGCTCATCCTCTGAAGTGGTTTTTGTAGGCGCTCTATCTGGGTTACATCGAAATATCTTATGACGTTTTAATAATACAAGATTACTGTTTATTTGGTATACCCTTACGTGTTGTATGAGTGAAGTCAACATTGGGCAGGTTGTATGTTGTTTCCATCCTTTCAATTATGTTACTGGTGATTTCCTTCTCGATCCTATCGGTCACCATTCTGAAGGCCTTTGCGATACTTGTAGCGATATGTGTGAAATGGACGAACAGAGCAGCTTGGGAACAGTACAACAGTGCCACCAAGGTTAAACGGACTGCTGAGGAGATTGCTAGGCCAACTGTTAGAGTACCGTTAGTTATAGAGACCATTCGCTCAACGATGGTTGCTACTAATGATGCAGTGATGCAGATTCCCCAAAACTTCACTATAGCCTTGACCTCTGTTGCCTTGTGCTGAAGATCTTTGTAAACTCGTTCTAGAGTGTCAAAAACGTTGATGAGTATTGGGTACTTGCAGACAGAGCTGAGGAACACAACAGCCACCACAACTTGTAGAGAGACCACGTGCAATGTTGTTGCAACATCATTGGTTTTGCTCAATGGATGCAATGACTTACCAACAAATATGTCATTAAAATACCAGTACAGGGAGATACTCGGTATTAATTCTTCCATTAGAACTAAGATACAGCTCCACAGAACTCCTGTAACCGAAAATGTAAGTCCTGTAGTACTTGAAGTATATTCCAATGGCAGACCACCAACAAATCGACAAAATCTAAGCATTTTACTAGGAAAACTATTCATGTTCCTTGTAGGTGACTACACATAAGTCTAGGTCAAGTTGTGCATAATATACTTGATTGAATCCTCTTGTATGTTTGACGTGTAGGCGCATTGACGATTATTGTTTGCCAGTCAATTACGTATTTAACGTTAGAGCAACTATTGTGTGAAGATAATAATGGAAATAAACCCACATTAATACGGTGAAAATATTTATTATCCAAAATATGTAAGTGTCCAATCATCAATGATATCATTGTTGTAATGGTTTTCAATTTAGAGGAAGGTTTTGACCTAATTGTGTCCATCTAATAAATTGAATTATTATAACGAATTTACTCTATATTTACCCTATTAAGGTTCCTGGTAAAACATTTTATTGTCTTTTAGGTGATGTAGTACTTGGTATAAATTATTAAATGGGTCACGCACTTATTATCATTTATGCCAATTTTCAGTTTCACCTTGAAGAGATCAAGCCGAATAGAGTAATACTGTTGTAATTTACTGATTATTGACAATAGAGAATTTGTGGTAGTAGCTGAAGCTTTACTAAAATGAATTTTAAATTATTTTTAACACATTTTTTTATATATTTAAGGAACATTTACTAGGCTGAGGTTTTCTCACTAGTCAACGTTCGCTTCTATATTTATTTTGTTTAGAGTTTTTTCCGTTATAATGACGATGGACAAATTCTTACACTAATGACTTTTTTGTTGTTATTGGAGACCGACCAGAATTTGGGGAAATCTCCCTTTACTTCTCTAATAAAAACTTCTGCTCGAATTTTGGATTGTTAGTAGTATAACCTTTCTTTGCAAAGGTTATTTAGGATATTTAAGATTGAGTTGATTGGACCGTCTCCTACCAAATTCCTATGATACCTCGCAGAGCACATCACAATAACATGGAGAGGGATTTTTAGTAATATTTATGTAACATCTCAATTATTTATTGTTATTGCTTATTTGACTTTTTAAACTAATTATAGTAAAGAAATTGATTTAGTAATAAAATATAAAATTTGTTCAATAAATCAATGAATTCGTTAAATACTTTTATAAGTTCACACTACAGTTATTTCAAGAACAGTACATTTCAATGTACTACGTCTTCCGTTAAATTTATCCATTCATAGTACAAAATTAATAACTTGTTTTCTAATCTAATATACATCGAACTTTTCTTGACTACATAGTATAGTACTCCATAAATAAAAGAAGTTTTTATATGTAAATGTAGTTTATTATATGGAAAAATGTCGAAAATAAAATATTCTATGTAGATGTTGGCGGAACCTGGAACTGGATCAGTATCACCAGGTATGTTGTCACCGCTCCAGCCATCTGTACAGACAGAAAACAGAATACGTAATTATTGTCTGTATACATGCTATAGTATAACGTGTTTGGTAGCCGTGCTTTTATTATTTCATTCGGTAATATATGTATAAATGCTATAGTATAACATATTAGGTAGCCGTGGTTTAGTTATTTATTTGGCAATGTCTGTAGAATGAAGAATTTTGTAGTGGAGATATAGAGATAGTGTTTAGCCAGATATAAATTGCTGCCTTTATTATTATTATTAGCTTCTCTATAAATAAAAGAGTAGTTAATTATTAATTTCAAACATAAGATGTTCAAAATAAGTAATACACGTTCATTGTTAAAATGTCTACAGTAGACATTAAATCATAGGATATCCCAAACATGCTTTAAATTCTATTTCAAGATTCCACAAAATTTACATTTGTAAATATTTTTTGAAATAAAAAATTACTCCCATGACATAAACTTACCAATAAAAATTCATTCATAAAGAACTAAATACAAAATAAATAACAGTTTTTTTTCAATTGTTACATTGTTTTAATATAAATAAAATAATTACTGTAAAGTTCTTCCAATGATTGTAATGAATAAACGAAAATGTCAGTAAATATTTTAGTATGTATGTAGTATTTATGTATTATGTAATGGTTGAAATTTACAATACCCTTAAAGCGTTGCTACAACACACATTACTAAAACGACAAGAGACTTTACTACAAAAGTAATTAGTTACCCCTGTTAGTGTTCCGTTGTGGATCTGAAAAAACCCAAGAGCAGAGAATCTTGCGTTGTGATGAGGCAATTGCAAGAGAAATCCTTCTAGCTGGAAAACAACCATACATTATCCATCAAATTTTTACTCAAAATTTTAATTTTTTTTTTACCAAGATAGTTTATATTTAATCACGTATATATAAGTTATGTTATATTTTAAACCACTAAGGAAAATCTATATATTCCTAAAATACATTGATAGTAATGTTTGATAATGTCTAAGGCCAAACAAAACATATTTAATTTTAAGAGTTTAACAAACATAATCATTGAAGTATGAAAACATTTTATTTGTCCAAGAATGTAGCATTTAGGGCTTCTACATTTTAAGGAATTCACATTGTAAAAAAAAAAAAAAAAAAAAAAAAAAAAAAAAAAAAAAACATTATTAGGGTATATTCATACGAAAAGAATTTCAACTCTTTATTTATAAGAGGTTATACAGGCTTCTGAACTTTATGTTAAGGGATATTATTAAACTATTATTATGAAATTGTACTTTAATGGAGGTAGCGATAGCTATATTAATTAAAGTATTATCACAATTACCTGTTTTTTAGGATTGGATCAAGGTCTTTGTTGATTAATTTGCAGATCATCTGCCTTGTCTCATCGGCCAAGAAGAATATCATTGTATATAGAAATAAAATGTTTACCTATGATTTTACAAATAAAATAATATCATCGTAATTGACTTGAAAGTATATTGACTCAAACAATACTGTCGTCAAGCACATTAACCAGTATGATAAGAAATCTCTAGGCAAATCTTATATCAGTAAGTTGCTGGAGAAGTCCCTATATCCACTCAACAACTTATCTATCTGTCACATACTCGAAAGTTCCTAAGAGTTATCTAGAATCCTGAATGGATGATGATGAGATATTTCGTAGCATCTCAGATCTCATCAAAGACTTGGAATGGAATTCTTATTTTACGTAAAATCCTGTTATGCTGAAGTACATGTGGAATATTAGGGTCTCTAACAGTGGAGGTATTGGAAATAATTACCCCTTCAGCTATTGTACTACGAATTTGAATGTTAGTTAAAGATCAATTTATAGTCTATATCACATTGGGCATAATATTTGTTTTTGTTTAGTGAAATCTTAAGAGATGAAAACATAACCATATTTATTGCATTATAACACATCAAGGAAGCTCGTGAAACTCTTAAAACAAACCAATTTTATAGTTTTCTTTTTTTAATCAATTATTGTTGGAATAAGTTAGTTACGTCAAGCTATAAAACTAAATAAACGGTTTGAGTAGAATTGTATCAATGTAAAACTTACCGAAATAGTGATTTCTGTGCTGGAGTTAACCAACACAACCAGGAAGCAGATGTAGGTTAGGATCCAGGCTCCCTCAGAGATAATTAATAACACTTTACAGGTTGCGACGTTCAAGAACAAGAAGTAGAACTTTATAGTGATGTGGATAAATGCGGAGAAGATAACGGCCATCAGCTGATCACCGTAGCATTCATTAGCTTGGTGTATGGCGTCACACAGCATCCAGTAGGTGTTCATCAGAGTCTTCAGTTTTTTTATCTTGAAAAATGCACCGCCTGAAAATAAAAGAAATGTATTTTATACAAGAGATAATGTTTTCCATTTCAAATTTCTTACAAGAAAATTCTACTTTTATTTACAATTTATTGTTACTTTCTCTGTTGATAATATTCCTTTACTTTATTTATCAGTTGTATGTGAATGTCGTGTTTTTCAATTTTTGCCCTTCCGCATTAATTCAATACTTTTTTAATATGTATTTTGTAGAAATTAAGAGAGTGTGCAAGAAACATGAACTATGCACGAATTTAGCATTTAATTCAGCAAAATATGGAATATATACATCTTAGCAGGCAATAAAACATTGTTTTAAGATTCAAAATCCCTATTGTATTTTGTAAAGATCAATAACGTGAAATAACTAAATATGAAGAGACGTTTTAATGCAAGACGTAGCGAAATTATTATATGAAGATATAATTAGAATTCTAATAAATGTATTCTTATTGTACACTAAAACTTAGCATATCTGATCTAATTTAACGATGGGGTTGGCTGGATGTCGTTAAAGCTGGATATGGATTTGTACAAGCAATACTGATGTCATGGTTTTGGTTTATAAGGCACATAACAATGAAAATGTTGAAAAATAATATAATCTATTCTGGTACAATTATATAAATGTATGATCCAAATTAACGTTCGTTGTACTTGAAATTTTAAATATAAACTATTGAGCTGAATATTTCAGTTAATGTAGTTGTGAATGCACTATAAAATATAGTTCAAAATGGTCAATATGTAATACAAACTTTCTTAGCAACAATATTTATACAGCAACATATAATATTTAAGGTTCAGACCTTACTTATCGAAAATGAAACCATCCCATCACCACAACTCATCCCAATATTCTAGAATGTTCAAAAGCTGAAACATAGCACACATATCGGATTTAACAAAGTGTTTGTTTAAGAAATTATCACAGGTGTGTCTGGTCTCACTAAGAGAAACAAAACCCCCTATCCCTCTCTCATTACTCCCGTGCCACCGCCTCATCGGCCAACGTATGGGGGAAAGTTACTTAGCTTGCTGCTGAACTAAACATACAAATTTTTTTTATCGTTTGTGAGCAGCCAGGTATCGCATGACCGAATATTAGAAGCTCTACTTTATCAGTAAACGTGGAATTACGGAATGATCTAATATATTTTACCACTGAATCAGTAAACTTTTGGTGCGATAAAAGCTGTGACACTTTGCGCAATTCTTTAATTATATTTTAATTAAATTATAAATCCTTAATGAAGCATAATGCACAATTAACACAGCATTAGCAAGTTCAAGCTTACCAGCTGGATGGATGACGTTAACATCGGGCAGACTGTGGTTTGTTTTAATCCCTTCAACTATATAACTGACAATTTCTTTCTCCATTCTGGCTTTGACCATTCTGAAGGACTTTGCAATACTTTGAGTGACATGTGTAAAGTGAATGACCGAACAGCTTGGGAGCAGTGCATCAGAATCATGGGAATAAACGACAACACGAATGAAATTACTCGTTCGGCCGTTGTCCTATCATTTATCACAGAGCCATTTCTCTCATACATGGTGGTTGACATTGCTGTGACGGCACAGATTCCCTAAACCTTTACTGCGGCTTTGATCTCTGATGTCTTGTGCTGAAGATCACAATAGACGGGCTCCAGAGCTTCAAACCCTTCGACAAGTCTTGGGTACTTCCAGGCGGAGCTGAGTAACACGACAGCCACCACTACTTGTAGGGAGACCACGTCCAGGGTTAACACAATATCAGAGGTTCTACTCAATGTCCGCAATGACTGACCCTCAAGTTTGCCTAGGAAATACATGCACATGACGATGCTGGTGAGTACCTCTTGCAGCAAGACAAGGGCTGAGCTCCACACGAATGCTGCATAAGAAAATGCGAGTCTTTTGATTCATCTGGTGTCTGAAGTATATTTCATAGGTAGACCTCCGACTACTCTGCAAAAGCTAAGCACCTTATTAGGAAAACTCTTCATTTTCTGTGAAATATTACCCAATTTAATTATATTTAAAATTGCCGTAGTTGTGTATTATATGTTATGAGGTTTATAACTCATGTGACTTTTAACAACTAGTTACTGTTAGAAATTGCTGTTCAATATTAATCCAAGACATGTGTAACAAGAAGCATGCAAATAAAACTTATACAAATTTTTAATATAACTAATAATTTCCTGATGGACACTTCATGAAATCCTGACTACTATTGTATGTATTATTATACTTTCTTGTCAATTCGAGTAGGTAACTTCCGTCCGCGGTTTATTGATTGGTTATATTTATTTGATTGATATTCAATATTAATCCAAGTAATATGTGGCTAGAAGCGGAAAAAATAAAATACCTCGTACTGGAAATGAGTGTAAACCATTGGTTGCTAAATTTCGAAACATCAGTATAATTCTCTGAAATAGTTTTGCGGTGCTGTGGGGTAGATTAAGTTCTAAACTCTAGTAAACTGCCGGGTCAGTCGACCACGATATCAAATCAACAAATTCATTTCTTATGGAAACGGCTGCCAATTTAGAGGAACATCTAAAATTGGCTAACGATACTAACGATTACCAATCAAAAACTGCGGACGGAATCACCTTATAAGAAGCAATTAATTCAAATACGTCTTTTGCAATACAAAAACAAACAAAAAAAACAAAACAAAACCATCGGACCTCTTAGTAATAATCCAATTTACTCCCCTGCCAATTCTTATCACTATACTATTGATACTTTTTTACTTGTATTTTCAATTTTTTAGGGAAAAATGTTTTATTAATATCAAGAAAAACTTGTTTGTGTGCTTAATCAGTGAAAATCGGCTTTCACCTTTTATACGATCATCTGTACTTTCTGCAAACAGATTACATTACCTAGGTAATACAATTACAAATAAAATCGTTGTTTCTTTAACGAATCTTTGAAGATGAATGACACAAAACAATCATCATCACAGTAGTTTTATATACGTGATAATGCAATATAATGCGAACTTTAGAACATAAAGCAGCCACAAACGTTCTTCATAGATCCAGAATAAACTGTGTACAGAGACATTTTACGTAAGCTTGCATAAGATAGATATCCAGCCTTAACCAATGAAACTGTTTAAGGTGAGCCGTTCTCATCTGTGCAAGAACGTAGCCAAGAAAAAATTGGGGGGGGGGGGGGCAGACATATTTTTACATTAGTATTTTGTGAAACCACAATGGCATTGAAAATGGCAACCACTACATTGGTATTGAAAATGGTACACATCCACCCATTGGAGCTCTCAATTTCTGTCTACCAATTACTTCTTTCACCTGACGAACAGGATAGATTCCAATTCTCAAAACGTTGTCTTATACTTTTTATAACCTATAATGATGGCAAATGTTCGAAAACCTCATAGATACTAGAAGAATCAATATAGAATTCTAGAATGAGTCAATAGAACTCTGTTAAATATGCAATATATAATTACATTACATTACAGACACTCAATAAGAAATTATTAACAAGTTGGAATATTTTCAAAATTAAGACAGTATTGAAGTTGATTAGAACATACTTTTTTGTTTTCTAATTTTGTTACTTTATTAAAGCGTATTACTGTTTGTTAAGTCTTGAAAGGACAACAAAGAAAGTCAAAGACATTTCCCATCGATATGAGAAGTAAAATTATGTAGAAAAAATATGTTTTAAAGACCGATATTTGCCCTAATTTCTTTAGATAATGACATATGAAAACACAAAAAACGATACACAATAAAAGGTCTAGAAACGTCGTTTGATGTATTTTGTTGTTTTGAGAAATAATCTCACCAAAAATAGTTACAAAACTGTTATCCTTTTATACATTCGCTGATAAAAAAGAAACGTGAAATCGTTAGACAGTATCATAATATTGTTAAAACGGTGAGTAGCAGTGGGTAGTAGTTATTATCTAAAGAATTTTTAAAACTGTTTAAGGAAGTTTTTATTAATTGAGTAACGCTAAAGGGTTTTAATCAAGACATTTCCAAACCCAATTTTTAAATTTGTATCACTTCCCTGAGAATCGCATCCATGCCTTCCCCTACGCTACAATGAAAGTCTAATTAAATAAGAAATAGTTTTTAATGTCTATAATAACACATGACACTCATAAAGCAAACGTCACTAAGTAAAATTTGTTTTTTCAAACGGATTTGTTCTCTCGGAATTGTAACAGAATCACCAAATATGTTATAATCATTGCTGCCATCTGCGGAAACAGAAAAATATTAAAAAACTTATGTTATTCATAAAACAATTGTTTATTTTGTGTGAAATCATATTATGTATAAATATAATGTAATACAGTGAATATGATTATGTTAAGGATTAAACATAAATGCAATTCAGTTCAATTCAATATATATATGTATATATATATATATTATATATATATATATATATATATATATATATATATATATATAATGTTATAAGAAGTATGCATTAAAAGCCTTTGAAGGGCAACTTATTTGTTTGGGCCTTTAATGTATATGGCTATATAGAAAATATCAATGTATTACAACTAGCCGTTCTCAAATTAAAAATAGTTAAATGAATAATACTAAATACATGTACATGTAATTATTGAGTATTCAAAAGTTCAAATGTCATATTTTGGTTTTTATTAGTTTCTGGAAATTATATGAAAAGATTTTTGAACAATTCTTGTTACACTCTGTATATATCACATAATTGTCTGAAGACTTGCAGTTCAATCCCTGCATTTAGTCGTTCATATATTAGTACCTAACAATAAGTTTATCTAATGATACAAAAGAAACGACAAATATGTTATTTATACAAATTAGTTAAGAAAGGCAACAAAAACTCACCGCAGTTACAGTTTGGTTGTTGACATCAAAAAGATTAAGAGCTGCAAATTGTGGTTTGTATTTTTCTAACTGGAGTAAGAACACGTTCAGCTGTAACATAAAAGCGCATGTGGAGAAGTCATATTTAATAAGTTTATGGTCTATGAATACATGGTGTGTCTTAAATATTATTGAACGTTTAAGTTCATTAAATACTGCACAAAAATGACGCTTACCCTCCTATATACAAATTTGTATTTGTACATATTTATCAACCACCAATTAACGCCACATTTCCTTAACACACACGCGTCATTTGCTTAACTTAGGCTTTGTGAAGGCATTTAAATTTTGTATAATCTCGTTTAATTTTTGAAATTGTATGATTAGCACTGAATAGAACATTTTTGCCTACAGTCTTGCTTGGAACAATACCCTGTCTTATAAAAATTACTAATTCATAAATCTCCTAACTAAAATTTGAACAGTTTAAGGACGTATAACAAATGGTTCAGATTTTTATGAAAGTACATATTGGGGTTAGTCCTTTATATGAATTAAGTATAATAATCCACAGATTGTAATTATTTAAATTGACCAGATCTGTATGTGCTTTTGATGAATAACTTTGAATTTATCTTTTAGGATTTACATTCTATACTTCCAAATTGCAAGAATGAGTAAAATGTTGATATACTCAAATTAAAAAAAAAAAAAAAAAAAAAAACAACTTATCCATTTTAGTATAACTTTTCAATCGATTTGCAACAGTATTATATATTTTCAACAAATTTAACAACTAAAAGCATTAATTCTCATAGTCCTAAACTGTCATAAACATTAACACATTATTATATTTTCAACCTATCAATCTCTTTAGATATTAGTTAGAAAGAGTTGAACCGTATTTATTGTTTTGAATAAAAACATTCTCGTTAATCAGTTACATTTATTGTAAGCATTTGTACCGAACCAGCTTATTGTAAATGTACTCATAGTAGGACTTACCGACAATTTCTACATTACGTCAAACAGCATGACTCTAAGAAATAATGCGCGATTACAACGTTTAAATGTTATACAATTGAGTTTGTGGAACGGTAACTGTCCAAAAAAACCTAAACGAATTAAAATTTGATAAAAAAATAGATCTTAAAAATATATTGGCTGAAATCATTAGCCATCCCTGTACGCCATATAATTTCTACGTAGCGGCCATTCTTAAAAAAAATGCACTACTCTAATAATTATTAAGATTGAGAAAAATCATATATTTCTCAAATATTCTGTATAAAAATTACATTTTATCCTGGTTTTATATATAAATTACAAAATAAAATGTTCCGGTCGCCAAGAACTGGTGAAAGGATTGCTGATACAAGTACGAACTTGGTAGGAAAATATGGTAAATAACTCATCAAATTTTGTTGGACAACTTGGTCCACCATTTTGTTACATTGTGGCAATCGTTCAAACTTAAAATAATTTACGAATCCGTTTGAACCCAGAGAAAAATATTAAAGGTTTCTGAAATGGTTATAACAATTCCTAAACTTTTTATTAAAATCATTATGTGTGGTTATAGAATGGTTTTATAGATATTGATGGCATGTACATACCATGAATAATAAGTTAATAATATTTCATTTGTCACATAATCTATTTTAACTCTTATATCAAGTTTAACTATAAGAATGGACAAAGGTTACTTTCAGTATCATTTAGAACCATACAAATATTAATAATGTTGAACTAAAAAGTTTTGAAACCAAGAAATGTGCGGCAAAATAGAAAATAATTACTTCATGTCTATGTTCAAGGTCCGCTTCTTTGTTGATCAACTTGAATGTCAAAGGTTTCACCTGTTCAGCCTGTGAAAATTAGAGCGAAACAAAATTATTATTTAAACATAATAATTATGTAACTAGAGTAATCGATTAAATATTTCAAGTAAAAGAAATAAATTATATGTTTTTATAGTATGTAGTGCAAACATAACTTTATTAATTCTTCCATATGTACATACTTTGTATGTGTATTACTGCGGCAGAACACTACAGCGAAGTAGCCTACATACAGAAGACAAGAACACTCAGTATAGAGCCGCAGTGGTTATTAACTACGATGGCTATCCAGAAAGTCAGAGACGTTTTTGAATGATGCGGCTGTGGACTGAGCCACATCTGCCAACTTCTTGTCAAAACACTCTGGCCTTCAGTACGCATAGAGCTGTAGTCGCGCACGGTCTGTATTATAGCTATACAGGTTATTGTACAGTAAGTTAACCTACACGTGATTGTGCCTTTTAGATAGATTTGGTCAAGGTATAGATAAGTTTTTGGTATCTATAGAATCGATTAAGTATTATTAAATACACAGTAAGCGAGAGAACTCGGATTTACTTTTCGTGCTCATGGCTCACATCCTGTGCAGTAACTGCCAGGGTAATTTTCTCCTATTGGGCTGCAAGCAGTTTTCTGGTATTTTAAATAAATTTTCCATCTTTTATTATTTATTTTCTATCTTTTTGTATTAAATTTCTTTCCACCTGACGAGGAGAATACATTTAAAGGCTGGAAATCTTGTGTTATATATTGTGCAACATACACCATACAGTTTTCCGAAGTTTATTATCCTTTCAAAATCATGATAATAATAAATGTTCATGTAAAAATAGTGACAACTTCCCCCACATTCCACCTCGATTAATTGTATATATAATTTTAAATAATATAAAAACAATATAAAATACTGCTCAGTTACATACTAAGAAAAGATTTTATTAAATAAAAAATTCAGTTACCGATTTAGAGACTGCGGTTGACGAGGCAACCAGCAACACCTAGTACAGTATTTGTGCCTAGACCATGACAGTGAAATTCACAAATCAATCACGTCACTCTCAATCTTTTCGTAAGAGTAGTAAAGGTTAGCTGTGATTCTAAACAATAATAAAGAAATGACGGCCAACAGCTGTTCGCTATAGAAGACATTCGCCTGGTGTACAGCATCACACAGCAGCCAGTAGGTGTTCGTTAGTGTCTTTACCTGACACGTGTCTGGGTTGTTACCTGCAACAGAATGATAGTTACTAGAGTAGGCCACATGAAAATAGACTGATAGTGTCTGGTGTATTCAAATTCCCCAACACCCAAAGCCCAATAATGTCTGACAGTTTTACGTGTAAGGAGAATCGTACATCCAACTCAACAAATGTTGTAACTATCTATTACTCGCGGCTTCTCTATTATTGCCCGTGTATGAACACTTATAACGTTTGATCGGGTCAGGGATAGTTTATAAAAATATATAACCCTAAGACACCGGATAGAACAGTCGAGAGGGGTAAAATCCAGGGTTCGAAAGGGAGAGGTAGTTTCCAAGTTCAGCTCAGAACCGAATTAATGTGAAACCAAAAGCCGAAGCAAATACAGCACCGATGATCAACGGATCAACATGCTTTCATCATCGCAGACTCGGAAACGAAAGGGAATAAAGGGAAGGCGTCAGCATTTGCTTTAGGATGACTGTTCCACTACCTAAACCTCCCCTAATACGACAGTTGTTAGTTCAACTGAAGCTCGAAAAACAGGAACGCTGGAGCCAACTTACGACAAGCGACCCAGCGGCCGAAAAAGAGAAATGATAACTAAATAAATCTAAATGCGAACACTAGTTCGCTCGAAATCACACATAGCTCGACTCGAGCTCGAAACTAAGGAACGCTGGTGCCAACGTACGTCAAGCGACCCAGCAGCCTCGAAAAGAAACGATAAACTAAACAAAAAACTAAATGTAAACACTAGCTCGCTCGAAATCGCGCCTAGCTCGCCTAGAGCTCGAAAATAAGGAACGCTGGTGCCAACGTACGTCAAGCGACCCAGCGGCCTCGAACAGAAACGATAAACTAAGTAAAACTAAATTAAATTACGCCTAGCCCGAAGCTCAGGAACGCTGGTGCCAACGTACGTCAAGCGACCCAGCGGCCTCGAACAGAAACGATAAACTAAATAAAAGCTAAATGTAAACACTAGCTCGCTCGAAATCGCGCCTAGCTCGCCTAGAGCTCGAAACTAAGGAACGCTGGTGCCAACGTACGTCAAGCGACCCAGCGGCCTCGAACAGAAACGATCAACTAAATAAAAGCTAAATGTAAACACTAGCTCGCTCGAAATCACGCCTAGCTCGCCTAGAGCTCGAAACTAAGGAACGCTGGTGCCAACGTACGTCAAGCGACCCAGCGGCCTTGAAAAGAAACGATAAACTAAATAAAAACTAAATGTAAACACTAGCTCGCTCGAAATCGCGCCTAGCTCGCCTAGAGCTCGAAACTAAGGAACGCTGGTGCCAACGTACGTCAAGCGACCCAGCGGCCTCGAACAGAATCGATGAAACTAAATAAAAATTAAATGCGAACACTAGTTCACTCAAATTCGCGCCTAGCTCGACTCGAGCTCGAAACTAAGGAACGCTGGTGCCAACGTACGTCAAGCGACCCAGCGGCCTCGAAAAGAAACGATAAACTAATTCAAAGCTTAACTAAATTACGTCCTGCCCGATGCTAAGGATCGCCGGTTCCAACGTACGTCAAGCGACCCAGCGGCCTCGAAAAGATACGATAAACTAAATAAAATTAAAGTAAATTTAACCTGGCCCGAAGCTCAGGAACGCTGGTGCCAACGTACGTCAAGCAACCCAGTGGCCTCGAAAAGAAACGATAAACTAAGTAAAACTAAATTAAATTACGCCTAGCCCGAAGCTCAGGAACGCTGGTGCCAACGTACGTCAAGCGACCCAGCGGCCTCGAAAAGAAACGATAAGCTAAATTAAACTCTTCTTTACTAGTAATAGAATCTAATCCTATTCGTACTGATCTATTTTCTTGCTACACTTTATATCTATAATTATATTCTGTTAGCAGCTTAAGTACGTAATGTCATGTACTTATCCTATCGTTAGTGACTAGGCAAGTTCAGGTAAAAGCGTGTTTTGGCAGGTAAATAAGTACCTACTTACTTGCACCTTATCGTGGCGTGTGTGGGGGCGGCGACTCCGACTCGACGACTTCGACTGCTAGACACCGACCGAAAGACAGCGACCGAGAGACAGCGACCGAGAGACAGCGACCGAGAGAGCGAGCCAGCCAGGCACAGCGTACTTACGTACTGTAGTACATGAGTTGTCCGCTGTAAGGCGCTTCAGCCCTTGAAGCGAACTCCGGCGGATGTATCCTGAAACTCCGCCTTACCCGGTCGAGTCGGACCCCGCCAGCTGACGTCTCCCGCGATGGTGTTGAGCTACTGGAGTATAAAATTGTAGGTGGAAGAAATAAAAATCATAACATGTCATTAACTAAAAAATATTCTCCTCTCAAAAAAATGCCTTATTTAAACCCCCCGTAAAAATGACATGTTACACACTTCTAGTTCAAGTAAAGTTGCCGCGATCAAGAAAATCTGTCAAAGCGTATGGTTTTAGCCATTGTACACATACATGTACTTAAAATAGCATAACAATCCAGCTTTAATTGCAACCAGAATTTTATTTTAAAGATACAAAATATCAATAACACTAATAATAAGATCAATATATATATATATATATATATATATATTTATATATATATATATATATATTTTATATATTATATATATATATATATATATAAATAAATATATATTCATATAAATATAGCGCCTTCAAAAACTATTTGGCTATTTAAAATACGTAACGGCATCGTAAATGCAGTTTATAACATACTGGCTCTTTCATAACTTTTATATTTGACAGCGCCGCTTGGTGGTGAGTTACATCAATGGACATAGCATATAAACTTTTTACATGCAAAATACATATACATACATATTTTTATAATTAACGGTCAAATAGTTTCTGAGTTTATAATGGACATACAAAATTTCATATAAATATATATTTATATATATTCTTCTTGTATATATATATATATATATATATATATATATATATATATATATAGTGAGTTAAATTGTGTTAAAATATTACCTTCAGCGTTTCTAAATCCATCAATACTCCTTCTCGCTACTGCTTCTTTCATTTTTGTATTAAACAATTTGAATCTCCGTAAAATGCTATGTGATACTTTTGTGAAATGAACCAACATCGCAGATTCACTGAAGTATAGAAACATTGTAAACGCATAGAATATGGAGTGTAATATTAAGGTGATTGATGTTGGCGTTGTTTCCGCGTTGAAAACGATATGACGAAAAACAACCTCAACAATTATGAGCGGTGCAGTTATGACGAAGGTTAGAAATACGCTCAGTCGTGTGTCAGCTTCAAGTGTTGATTGTCGAAGACTGCCATCTATCTCCTCCAGGATGTTGGAAAAATTGATTATACTTCGATATTTTCTGAAATAGACGGTGAGTAAAATGCAGTTAAACATCGTCGTAGAGGCAAAGTCAAAAATTAACACTAACGATGAGATATTCATATTTTGTAAACAATACAAGTTCACAAAGTATGTCACATTTAGTATCTGAAAAATGTTAACAACCAAACCCGAAATCACTGTTTCTGAAGAAAACCCGTTTCATGATTCCGCCTGGGCCTGAGACGTATTTTACTGGTAATCCGCCAAATATTTGGCTGAACCATAGTTCTTCTTTGGAAAAAACCTGTATCTTCTATAACTGTTGGTTACTGAACACGTTACCTTGTTATTCAAGACATCGTACATCGATTTCTTGTAAAATATTAAACAAACGTTTTATTTTTATTGAAACAAATCGCTTAAGATTAACAGTCACTGTCGTTCTGTCAAAGGATGAGTCATGTAATATAATTTACTCAGTGAATCCAATCAATATGTATTGAACAGCACAAAGCTTGCGGTTTTTCATAGCCACATTTAATATATAGATACAGTATATTGTTCATCTTTTAAAATTTAATATGTGGCATAGTGGCGATTTAGTTTTGTATGCAGGTGGATAGAACATATTTATCTTTACGATTTTCCATCTGAATGCAGAACATCTTTAGAATAAAATCAGTAATAGAATTGAAATGTTACATTCGACTCGAAAGCTATTACACGACAAGCTGTGTGGAGTACTTCTATCTTGTGATTGATAAAAGCAAACATACAATGTGCTTCAATAATCCCGGAACAGTTTAAGATTTTATAGACGATGATAAAACTCGCCAAATACCTCCGGATATGTAAAAAATGTTGTTACAGGTTCTACCACCAGTTGGTTGAATGGGTTATTGCCAAAGGACACGTGGAGATCATTTTGAACACTACCTGCACTGTAAATACTTAATTTTTAATTTTAATACAGTAAATTTAAGAAATATAATAGTATGTGTTATACAAATTTCCATAATTTAAGAGAAAATGTTAAAAGCCGCAGTTTTAGTTAGGATAAACTTGTTGGGGCCCTTTTACGGCATTGTGTTCTAATATAAAATAAATTGAATTTGATGTAAATCTAAAACTATAGGTGCTCTAATTTAAGCTTTTATTCTGGCTCATTGTGGGCCGTCGCCCTGGTGAAAAAAAAATCTTGCATGTAGAACAAAAGTACTACTAATTTTTAATTAAGTACTAGTAATTTAAAAATCAAGATTTATTAATAAATATTAGATTGAAAGTTCAAAATTCGTGTTATATTATTCCCGTTATAAATTGACTCTATATTTGATGTAGAAAATATATTTCTCAAATATGGAATATCAAACATAATATTCAAATGAAAAGTGTGTTATTAATGTGTTAAAATGTTTGACGCTATTTTTAACATAAATAATTCATAAAAAAAGTAGCCTCAATGAAATGCTCTCTGCTCTATAATTATCTTTTTCTGAACCACAACGAGATCCGGATAGAGATAAATATTTATTCTCATATTAAAACTCCGCAGTTCCTTTAATTTCAGTATTAACATTCCTGTGTACAATATATATCTCCTCTGAATCAATACCCTCTGTATAGATAAAGTTTCATTTTAGAGAATAAACACTAGTAACCAAATATGTTAAGGATTGTAGAGTGACGATATGTTTAGTCTACACATATGACTGCAGTGTTGACAACATACGTCCAGTTCGAGATTTGCTACAACGTCCCTACAATAAAGAAGCGACGAATATAATTTGATCAGGAATGAAGGCTCTGGATTTAAACTTGATTATTCATTAGTTAAGTAATAAATGTGATTACATGTAGTGTAACTACACATCTGCTAATCAACACAATGTAACTTAAGTTTTGTTAGTTTTGAAAGATAGGTTTTTCTCTAACTAATGCTCTAAATTCACAGCGATACTTTTTTGGGTTTCTAAAACTATGGGACTATGGGAAATCTATGATTTATCACTGATATTAACTATTGGTGACAATTAAATTTTTTTATAAATATATAATAATATACTGACATTAAATATTTTATTTTACTTACAGTGACAACAAAACTTACTACGTCAGGTCACTTAAACACATTACTTAGTGTACTGAATAACTAAGTACAAAATATACATAGTTAAATATTTTAAATAATTTTTTATGTTACAGAATTATTTTTAGATTTTTATCTTATATACTCAAAACAATTTTGAAAATTTGGTTTCTTTACCTTACATATTTTTATAGATATTAAGTTTTTCATACAAAATAAAAAATTGCGGCTATTATCTAAACGAGAAATTTTTACCTATTTTTATATAAAATGATTAGTACACATGCTATGTAACAGGAAGAAATATGCGACACACAGCACATATAAGAGAGCATAGAAAGAAATAAACTGTTATTTGGCCTTATCCTGTCGGAATCAAAAACTGCAGCATATAACAAAACAAATATTCTTTTTCTATATTAAGTTGATTCACTTTTTGATAAAATTCATGAGTATTCAATATGAGAGATTACAATAAATGTAATAGAATGTACAATAAACAACATTTTGATCAACACTGTACTAAATATCAAAACTCTTACCAAGATTGATATTGATGTTTATACATGTGGTAAATATTTTCTTTCGTACGCTCCGCTTTGCAATTTACTTGGGTTAATGTTGAATAGTAATCGATTAAAAATGACTTGTCGAAAAATATTACAAATCAATCATTTAAACAGGTTTTCAGACATGTGCAATAACTTGTTACAATATAGGGTAGAGCCTGTTGCGGTTTCCTGAAAATATATTAGTCTGCTATCAGAACAACCCCAAGAAAATGAAAACATTTCCAGATAAGATTATTTGGTTTTGCCGAATAGTCGGTGGCCTGCCATTGGAATCTGCAACAGAGACAAGAGGAACTAAAGCACTTGCATTTTCTACTCCTGCATTCCTCTGGAGCACAACATTAGTTATTCTGCAAGAGATTATCTCTAGCATCGTTCTGTACATCTATTTCATGGGCAGACAGCATGATCTTTTATCGGATGCATTTACCAGAACCACTGACTTTGCAACAACCCTGCAGGTCGTCTCTCTACAAGTGACTGTGGCTGTCGTATTCCTCAGCTTCTCTAGGAAGTACCGAAGAGTGGTGGAAGTCTTTGACACACTGGAACGTGTCTACCGAGATCACCAGTGCAAGACATCAGAGGTGAAGTTCACAGTGAAGTTGTGGGGAATCTGTACCATCGCAGTAATATTAGCAACCGCAGCTCCTATTATTCACGATGAAATTTTATCTGGCCGAAAACTCTCAATGTCGCTGGCTAACATCTTCCTGTTGCTGCCGTACTGTTCAGAAGTGGCTGTGTTGGTCCACTTCACACATGTCACTCAAATCATCGCAAAGAGCTTCAGAATGATCAACGCAAGAATCCAGAAAGAACTCATCAGTCATGCAATTGAAAGGGTGGAAATAAACAGCTACCTGCCTAATGTTGACGTCATCCATGTAAACCGTAAGAGTACTTTTGAATTAATATTATAAAACTAACTATCAGTTGTCCGCGGCTTCGCACGCAATTTCCTGTTGAAAACCAGTACACTATATTCACGTATTATTTTTCTATCATATTCTAAACATGTCTGAGATAATTGATAGTCGTGAGCCTCTTAGGCGCATTATGAAGGTATGTACCATATTCCCTGCCTCTATCTTTCGTGGTTTATGCTTTGATAAGTTATTCAGTAAAATTAATTTATAGAGATGAACCTCGATAAACTAATGAGGTTATAAAGAATCAAATTCGGTATGTTACAATTAGTTTTCGGTCTAAGACATTTCTAGTATTATTGTGGAGTTTTCCTTGTGGTCCGATCAAGAAAATGTATCAAAGAAAACCAATTTTGATCACAAAGCGTCTTTTTCGGCTCTTTTCATTTACCTTCCATCTAACCAAATTCGATTACCTTATGTGGAAACACTCAAGGCTTTGTGCAATGAGTTGTTTTATAACACCGTTTAATAGTATTTTCACTGCATTATATAGTTTATTGACCATTGGTGCAATCTAAACTGAAAATTAGGCAATAACTTCTTCTATGCAGTCTGCGTTACACTACTGATCAAGCACTTTACAATAATAATTTTCTAAATATTAAATGTTTCTGACTCTTTGAAGAACTTCATTTTAATTCGACATACACAGTTTTTCTCTATATATCTTATGGAGTTTTGGATTACATGTGTCACTATATGCCTGTGAAAATGCCATTTATGATTTTACCGCAATATCAATGCAAAGACGTTCGCTAACGCTCAAGTACGTCTCATAAATTGACATGCATCATCATCTAACTCGATTTTGCCTAAAAAGAAATGAAGCTTCATGTAAATTTTTAAATCAGAATGTCAGTTCGATATCGAGATATATTGTGGAGAGACAGCAAAAATTAAAAGTTTTCCAGTAGTGTTAGAAACTATAATGGACTATATATAATTGCCGTATTCATCTAGTTTTTGTTGAGATTATCAAATATTTCTGGAAGGTTTGGTACGGTAACTATTTTTTTTTTATCTATGACAAATAGGCTTGAAAATAATACGTATAACGTTTGAAACAGAAGATAATGAAAATCCGTAATGAATATGTTTAGAATTTTACTCGCTGAAGGATTGAGAAAATTAATAGAATATTTTATCCACAATTTGTATTGCTACAAAGCTAGTACATGTTCGCAATAAGGTAGCAATCCTTAATAGGTAGCAATAAGGTAGCTGTAGTAAACCAAAATTCTAAATTGCTAGATTTACAAATACTGCAACACAATAATAACAATAATACAATAATAATAAACTATTTTTGGCTGCCATTGTACTTATTAGCACGACTAAAACAACAAACGGATTCATTATACACCACATTTAAATGTTATATAAATGTTTGTCTAATATACATTATATAATTCACATTTTAATTTATAATCAAGGTTTAAATAGTCATTCATCTTACATTAGTAGAAGGCAATCTAATTAAGAGAACATTTCTTATCATGACCCATTTATCGATGAACAGTCTAAAGTACGTATTCCCATCGTTTTAATTCCGTCTAGGATATTTAAGTGCCATAATTCAATTTGCCTTTATATTAAGATGGAGAAATATATATACTTAAGTCCGACTAAAAACTACTGCGATCCTACGGTGTCACTTACGACTGTTTTATTCACTTCCTGCCTAATTTATTTACGCTTCTGCAGTGGAGTTTTCGTTGTTGCTACTGGTATTTAATTCAGTCGAAAAGGATATACTTACGATGCTTGAGTTAAGATTGCGGAATAAGGAGAAGATTGTAAAGTGCGTGGAACTAGGTTCATTCAATATTTTATATTAATTAATATATTTATTATTATTTATATTAAACAATATTTTGTAATAAGTGTAGCACATCATAATCTTGTTCATTTTTGAACTGTAGTCTAAGAAAGAATAGCTCATTAAGGTATATTTGTAGCCATACCCTGTTTTTTCTCCAAACTGCAGTAAAGAATTCGTACACAATGTTAAGGGGTTCAGACAGTGATGAGTACGACGGCGTGTGCAGGCATTCATAGCTTTCTTCATTAAGGTGGAGTTTATAACAGAGTTTAAATATTATTAATGATATTCTAAGGCACTAAACCTTCGCTACTACTGGAACCTGCAGTAAACGTAGTAAGTAATTTCTACTTTTAAATCTGCATTTCACTATTGATAAATCACTTTATATTTAATACTTTACAGAACCTACAAGTAACAAAATTTGTCTGCCTCATTAGCGAATTTCGGTCAAGAGCGTCAATTGCGTTATGCTGTCAGAATAATTTGGATTGGTTATCGTAAATATTCTCTTATTTGTTTTATCCGCATATATTTCGGACACTTTTCTAATTTTACTCTCTTTAAAATCCACCCTTCGGAAAAAACATAATAAAAAAAGAATTTAATAAGAATTTAGGGATTAAATTATGTTTATAAGAAACTTAATACTACGTTTTTAGCACTTCATTCCCTCTAGTAAATCCTCTAATGTATAATCTAAAGAACGATGGTGATATTTTTTATTATATTATAATAATGTTATGTAATTTCTCATTTAATCCACGTATATGTTAAATGTTCTAAAATACATACAGATTTAGTAATGAAAGAGTTTTAAGCTTCGCATTTATTTTACTACTCTTGAATGTATAATTTATGTAAATTTTGAACGTATATTACTCGTAAATTACACATTGTGTATTGTATTCATCACATTTATAAGTTTTCAGTGTGTTTTAGTTTATTTTGTTTTATTCTACAGTGTTCATTTTAAATATAAAAAATACGCTGCCAAAATTTGAAACATTATTTGTAGTAGTCGAATTTAAATTATCAGACAACTGTGTCATTTTTCTCTGTAAAATACATTTTTTAGGTTCGATGCTCCCTAAAGCCAAGAAACTGAGGACTCTGATGAACACCTACTGGATGCTGTGTAACGCTGTACACCAGGCTAATGCCTTTTACGGTGATCAGCTGATGGCCGTTATCTTCGCTGCATTTGTCGACATCACTATCACGTCTTACTACTTCTTCTTGTACTTCGGAATGATTAAGGTGTTCGCATCCATTAGTGGTGGAGCTTGGATCCTGATCCACATTTGTTACGTGGTTGTCTTAATAAACTCAAGCACGGACGTCATTAACTCGGTAAATCTTGTATTTTACAGATTCTACAATATATTGTACCTGGCTTCTTAGGTAACATAAAGTTAACCACATAGTAATGCGATTAAACCAAGAGTTTACAATAAGATTATCATTTTGCCTAAAGGGTGCCGGGTGGGCTCATATAAGCGTTACTGATGCATAATAATTCACTGAATTGTTATAGTTTGTTAGGTTAGTTATATAAGATTAATGTAATAGAATTATAAACCTAACGACACATGTTACAATAGATTTAATTGATTTGAGTAACGGCTGAAAACATATCAGCACAAAGTTAATGATCGAATAACAATATATCCATCGCTAGGATAATAATCCCAGTGATTCCCTAATAATACTACTGACCTGAGTAATGATTGGGACATCCTATCATATAGGTTTTTGATCCTAAATACACAAATTTAATAACTGATTCTAACCAGAGTAATGCCTAAGAACATCTTATACAAAGACATTCTACAGGAATAGTAGAATAGTAGAGATGGTTAATTTATTAATGTGTTAAATTTTAATTATAACACGTTAAAATATTACATTAATTTCACCACTTTGTGTAACTGTAATTATTTCTTTATTTTATTATCTCTATTATTTTTTGTTTTATTCTTAGATAATATTTATTTAATGTTTTAAATTTTACATTGAAACAGGTTAAGTGTAAGAAAGGGCCATGCGGCCCTAACTTTGCCTGTAAAAATAAAGAATTTTTCATTTCATTTCATTTTTTTACAGGACTGTAATTTAAATGCAAACAGTCTTAAAAATTTAAATTAAATTTACTGTGAGAATAATATTTTCAGCAATTATAGTAGATTTATTAGTGTTTGATCAAGCAGGAATTGAACCAAATAAGCCATATTTAGATAAGAAAATGTAGACCATTTCATATAATTGAAATTCATTGCAATTTTGTTAAACCAAGTTCTAAAACATTTTGGCAAAAGAATCTGAAATTGTGTATACTAGTTTATTCCTAGCAAATTCCTAAAATGTAGTTTATGGATAAAAAAATAGTGAAAACCCAAATAAAATCAAAATTATTCGGATGTAGAAAAAATATGAAAGGAATTTAACAAATTGCACTATTTTTTCAAGAATATAATGTAGATTTGTTAAAAAATTAAAGCAATACAACCATTTCTTTAAGATTGAAGAAAGAATCACGAAAACTACAAGAAAAACAATTTGTTCCCTATACAAAATATTTAACTACAGATCTCAAAATGTGTTAATAATGATGAGAATATCAATAAAAATTATTGTGGATCATTCGAGGACTAATTTAAAAATATTCAAGAAAAATTGAATGACTTTTTCAATAAAATCAAGGGATCATTTAAATAATGCACGTAAAAATATTCAAAAATATTGTTTTATTCATGAAACCGCTGTATTAATAAAAAAATACTAATAAAATAACTAAATCACATGATGATAGTATTAATAAATTAGATTGGACTCTTGAATTATGATATTTTCTTTGAAAACTACCTAATTTTTTATTTTATCTTCCACATTTGCACTGAATAGTTAATAAAAAATTCCTCTAATACATTCTTCACAATATGCTTGTTTTTAGTATTTAATGCATCTGATTGAATAAGTAAAACAGAAATCGTCTTTAATTTCGATATTCACACAAGTTTTTTATCTATGATAAATCGATATAATATGACGCGGTATTGGCAACTTCGTGGTTATTGCGACTCAAAACAAGTAGTTTGAAGCGTTTTAACGTCCAAGTAATTATTTAAAGTTAAATTAGAGGTGCCTAATATGTATTTTAAGATATACTATCTCTAATTGGTTGTCATCACGTATAAATTTTGGAATTAAGATTGATTTATATTTCTTGGTAGTTATTATCCACAGTGCTTTATAATAGTTGCTTCCAAATGGAAAATATTGTGGAAGAAAATTAATATATATATATATATATATATATATATATATATAGCATTAATTACTAGTATTTTCCATGTTTTCCTATTTCTAAAATGTTGTTTAATGGTTTTATAATATTGGTTTAACCATTTCTAATGGTTAATTTTAATTTTAGGATTTTTAATCTGGATATTTAATGTTATTCTAGGCTGATGAGACAGGAATGTTGATCTCCAAGTTTATGAACAAAGATCTGGATCCAATTTTGAAGAAACAGGTAAACATAACCTTTTATGCACTATAATGATATTATAGTGGCAGTACAATTACTAAAATTAGTAAACCTTGCTTTTAACGTGCAATGGTATACATTATTTATAGTATTTAGTTATAATATACATATTATAATGGTGTCATAATTCATAAAAGTTATAAACACTACAGTACGTAGATTAATAATGCTTGACATATTTAAATTATGTGACAAAGTTAAATAAATATCCTATAATACGAGTACAATTTCTTGAATCACTGAAACAGGGTTTTATTCTACATTAACGATGGGATATATTAGTACAAGAATATTATCCTAGAATAAATTGTAACATTAATATACGCAAAACTTTATATTTAACAAATAGGTTACGTTTAATCCACTAAATATTTAGATACTAACTGCACTTTTAAAGCACTTACGATTACCCTTAGTTTTTGCATCAGTTATAAAACTATACGTCCCGAATCAAAGAGATTAAAGCTATATTTAATTTTTATATAGCAATACCTCTTCCTAATGATGCTGCTTATCAGAAACGAACATTAGATAGTTCTCGTGATACTGTAAAACATACTAGAAAAATAATTTCTTGTGACTATTAAACCAGAAAATCAGTTGATGTTTCGGGAGTTGCAATATATGCTACATTGAGCCTAAAATGGACGTCTTGTTGCTTGATTTTTTAAGACTTTGTCCGGAAGTGAAAAACAACACTCAGCGGTAGAGAGAGAAGCATAGACCTTAGCAGAATCATTTAATAAATGGAGACATATTTTGTTGGGAAGACAATTTATTCGCGTAACTGATAAGAAATCTTGTCATTAATTTTTAACTAAAACACTTCATGCAATAAATAATAACGAGATTATGTGCTGGTGACTTGAAATTTCTCCTTTTCGTGACATTCAATATTGACTTGATAAAGAAAACGTATTTTCAGACGTATTTGTAATCCTTCTACAAATAGCAACAAACTTCTTTACGTGAAATAGGCTAATTGTCATCCGAGAATAACATGTCTCTATTACTGTGGGTAGGCAGCAACTATTTACCATACTCTTTCAATAATACCAAATCAAATAAAAAAACCAAGATTACTCAAAAACACTTTGATAAATACCACTTAATCCCTTGAGGGACTGAATATTGATTTTTAAAATCCCCTATCCTCGTCAAGTAGAAATCGTTATATATTAAATGTGTTTGAAAAGTAATCTTGCTTCCCATTCTCTTGTTCTCCAAAGAGATACTTTGAATCCTGTAATAGAATGTTTGGAAAAATCATTATAGAATCCAAAAACATATAAATTTTTACAAAGGCAAATAATGCTTTTACGAAATAGGGACATATATATTCTTCAAAAGGGAATTCATAAAGCATTAACTAGGCATACAATCCTGCTAGAAATAGAAAAACTGATAAGTTTTATGTAACTATATGGATGATCGTTGCACTGTCGATAAATTCAGAAGGACTGGACCAACGATACTGGGAGTCTGTACATTATGCTCGTTAATATGTACAGCAACAAAATACACTCCCCACGACATAATGTTCATACATCCACGCCGATAAGCAAATAATGCTTCACTAACAACATGGTTACTGCAACCATGGTCCAGTACTATCTAGACGAAATCTTAGAAGTAGAATATACGAACCTCTAGTCGATAAAGTTTAATTAGTAGAAGCAAATTCACAATATACAGTAACTCGTCATTCCAGCGTAAGATAGATAACCTACGGTGTCACTAACTCCAAACCCTCAGAGACGATAAAAGTGCAATTGGTGACAGATTTTTCCAATTGGTTGGAAGAAAATCAAGTGTAGCATGAACACAATACAAGTAATAAAAAACAGTGAAGTTGAATTTGAAAAATTCAGTAACAAAAAATAACATAGTTTCTCCTCAAAGAGGATAAAGACGAAAGATCCCCAAATGTTTCAACTACCACCACTAAAATTAAGTTAGCAAGAATGTTATATAATTTACTGTATTTGTAACAACAAAACTAGATCATTTGTTTTTTAACATTAAGGGGGGTAGTACACCTTTCCGCATGCATTTACAAATTTATTTCTTGTGCAACTACTGATATACCTACACATATGAAATTTTGTGGGTAAGTTAGATATATACTTTAGTTTATTTTAAAATTATTTTTAATAAAATATTTTATTCTATTACTGAGTTATAATTTTTTTGTTTTTTTGTACGTAGCTTACTTATTAACATAATTGTAACGCTCAAATTAAAGTTTCACATATAAATTTGGTATCATTCTGTTTGTTAGACCTAGGGCTATGGCATGAACTAAGGATATTGGTCTAATGTTAAAATAAATAATAAAAAAAATATAAATTACAAAATAAACATAATTTATATAAAAAAAAACATTTATTTACCTTAATAAATTGAGTTATATTGATTCATTTCTGGTAATCCTAGTTCATGCTATAGCTAATGATGTTATAAACATCCCCCGAAAATTTGGTAAGGATATCTTGGAATACTTTTTGAGAAATCATGTAAATAGTAAGCAAAAAAGTAACTTTCGGAAAACCACCGTTAAAGTTAAACTATTAAAAATGATGTTTTATCTTACATTAAAAAGACCCTGCTGCATATGTTACAACTTCTACTTCTTAAAATCCCATTTGCTGGTCTAGTCTCAATCTTCTTCTGGCTCTTCTGGCTTCCAAACTTTGATTTTCAACTTTCTTTAGCAATGCGCGCACACGGATCTCATCAAAATTTCTCAACAATTCTTCACAGAAAGTCCCCGGAGTCATGGATAAATGAGTAAGAACCTTTAACCTACCTAAATGCCCTTCATTATAAATCAAAGATGCTTCATGTGCTGCAATATTTAAAACTGTTCTTCCAACAAAACCTTTTTTAGGGCAGATGTTCCAAAGCACATTGTTGTATGACTCGTTAGCGTTTTGGGTCTTTCCTTTTAAACATCTTCTTAAAAGTTCAGGCTTTGTCAGATCTACGAATATTGGTTTAATGGAATCCATTATAGGGTATGGTATTGTATTTTTATGTTTAAAAGTTGTTATTGAGTCATTAGATATAGCCTGCTGGTACATACACCAAGATTATGGGCCAGTCGGACAAAAATGGTGAAGTGGTTTCTCATCCGAACTGGCCTTGTGGTTCCATACTGCCCAAGCAGCCTTTCTCATTGATACCAAGTCATTGGGATTGGCTCTAATAGCATTACCAAAGTACACACCTAGTTGGTCAATCACAGAGTCTGTCAATCTATTTTCGATTACTTGACACTGAAAACGTAAATGTTGACACTAATCTTCACTCAAGTAATGTAAACAAACAATACATTGACCAAAGCCATAGGCCAGTAAAATAGAAATAAGAAAACAAATCACAGATTTTAAAGCAAAACACTACCTACTATCAATGAATACTGTATGAAAACGAAATCTAAAAACAAGAGGAGTGTACAAGATTTGGATTTTTTACAAAAAGCGTCATGTATTGATTTCGTTTTTTTGTCATAATTCAGCTAAAAATCAAGATATCATCATCATTTTTTTACTGTATTGATCAGAACAAACTAGTAAACAATTATAATGAAAAAAGTAATTAATGAAATTTTTGACATTTAACGGTGTACTACCCCCCTTAAGGAATTGTTTATACATTGAGATTGTATCCTAAGGTTATCAACCTGAACTTTGATTTAATCAAGGTTTAGTTTGTAAAAAAGACTTTCTAGGTTTCATTACAAAGCACATATATTTATGAAAATCGAATTTAAGGGCACAATATACTTTTATTAATTTACAAGTAGACACTTATTTATGTAGTTTACTTCCAGCTGGAAGGGTTTCTTCTCCAGTTGCCTCATCATAACGCAAGATTCTCTGCGCTTGGATATTTTCCGATTCACAACGAGACACTCACAGCTGTAAGTAGTTACTTTTAGTCGAATTTATCATTAATTATTATTATTGTATGTAATAGTGATAATGTAACAGTCATGCTATCTTTAAGATTCTACTTTCTCGAGTTTAATTTCTGAAGGCAACAAAATAAACTAGTGGCCATCAAACATGATACGGCATGTAGACTGAAGTGTTCTGTCTGTACAGATGGCTGGAGCGGTGACAACTTACCTGGTGATTCTGATCCAGTTCCAGACTCAGCCATCATCCACCTAGACTAGAGGAACATAGGTTTAGAACCAAAGCACTACATGTAAACATGGACTTTATGTATATATTCATTAGGTCACAATTTAAAGATCCACGTGTATTTCTTTCGCTTCTGGCCTAAAAACATCGGTTTGGATTATTACATAGATTAGTAGCAACCAGAATTAATGTTGGTCTACTGTTGATTGAAGAAGGTAAATCTTTGACTAAAAAGTCTCTAATGAATCGTTGGGTATATAAGTATTCATGGGGGTTTTAACGAATGTATAAATGTTTAATATTATTAACCTTAAATCTGTGGATAACTTCATTATTTATTTAATTTCTCCACTCATGCGTACTGTCGAAGTTGAGAATTTATCACATATAGATGGCTATCACATATAAATTTTAATAAATGTAAGAACTGGTGTAAAAAAATTAAAAATCAATTCATTCGTTATTTCCTGTGTAATTTTTGCATTTTTAAAATTTTTATTGTTTTCGATACGGTAAAGTTTTATTGGAGAAGTTGGCAATGACCTAATTCTAGCTTCACGGCTAGGAATACTACTATTTAAAATTAGTGTGTTTCTTGTTAACAAATTAGTTTTGCAATATTTTAAAGTGCATAAAGTAGTTTTTCCTCATTGTAGGAGAGAGAGAGAGTTAACCATCAGTTCAATTTTATAATGCTTTTCTTTTAGAAATAAATAACAGTGGGAAACAAGTTGACTGCCTGCATTACTTCCATGATTGGACGTTTTACATGGTAAAAATCTATAACTTGTATTATGCATTAAACATATTACACCAATTACTAAACATAAACAACACACAATCAACAACCATAAAATAAACAATCAAATCAAATCAAATCAAATCAAATCGTTTAATTGCAGTTGACAATATACATTGCATAGCAAACGTCAATTTTCATGTCTAAATTTTTTCCATTCATCCCACATCAAGGCCACATTTAAACTTACAACATTCAAACATTCACTCCCCATTCATTCCATGCCAATTACGCCCACTTTCGGCGCTGGAGTCAGTTTCCTCATCGCGTGGTCTCCCAGTTGAATGCCAGAAACTCATCAACACTGTAGAAAGCGTTTGACGCCAGTCAGAGTTTGATACGAGTTTTTAACACCTTGGGCGTTGAGGCATTTTTAATTTTGTTTGGCAATCTGTTTATAAAATGAACACCTGCCTGCGAAGGCAAATGTTCATAAACCACCGTTCTGTGCATTCCCGAACGGTAGTTATCTCTGCCTCTTGTCTCATATTCATGTATGTCTCGTCCTCTGGTTAAGGCACATTTAGACAAACAATATAAGGTTGTTTCTAAGATGTAGAGACATGGCAAAGTTACCAGTTGCAAATTTTTAAACGCTGTCCTGCACGACTCTCTGAAGTTTAAATTAGCGATAATGCGAATTGCTTTTTTTTTGTAATTTGAAAACTCTCATAAAATGGTTGTTTGCACAGGCTCCCCACAAAACGATTCCATACGAAAGGTGGGGATAAATTAACCCGTAGTACGCCGTAATCAGTACCTGACTTAGGCAGTATTTTGCCAAAGATCTTAAGACATAAACTCCTGAGGATAATTTGGCACAAACATAATCAATGTGATTTTTCCATGTCAACCCTCGATCAAGGTGTATTCCAAGGAACTTTGAAGAATAGACTTCTTCCAATAATGTATCTGCAACCATAACAGCAGGACCTCTTTCAATATCTATAGAGCGCATTGAAAAGTTTAGGAAATTTGATTTTGATGAGTTTTATGATTATTTATGTTAGGTTCAGTAGTGTATTATGCTACATTTACATTATTATCTTTCTTATCAGTATTATTATATAAAATATAATCAGGATCAGTATTTATTACAATTTATAAACATTATTTAAAAATATTCATTGTTATAAACTACCTCCAATACTCTCACTGGAACTAATAAAGAATAACCACCTTTTTATCTGATGTAACGCAATTTACTCGCTATTTAACACTGGGTAGAATATTACTTTCTTCTGTTCAAAATTCAATAAAGAACATAGAGTATTATAACACATCTCTCTACTTGTACAAGGTGGCTGACATTGAAAACTTGTCAATGTCCATATGTAGTTCGTTTAAAATTACGATAGATGATGTGAGGGTTCCTGATCTCAATAATTGTATGGGTTAGCACTTTCTTTCTCAATAATTCAACAGAGTCTAACTCAAATATATACACAATGAAAATATTAAACAGTGAAATGAATTTCAAAATTATTTGCTACTGTTGTATAAGAGGTCTGTCACAGAATTTTTCAAATTAATTTTTTGCAAGTGGCATATCTCTAATAGAAGATCAGTGATTCATTTTTTAATTCAGTTTATTGATTAATATTTTCTAAATTTTATTTCTAAAACCGAGCTGGGACTGCCATATTTTTGTTTGCATGTACGAGATCTCTTACAGCATTTAAACCAAATTTCTTTTTGACTCATCTGATATACTTTTAAAGAATGATTACATTATCTACTTATTCATTCCTTAATACTACATTAGCCTTTAATAGTACTGGATATAACTACTCATTTACAAACTATAACATTTAATGTGAATAACTTAGATAGCACACAAATATCATTTCATCGTCTGAAATGGGAAATGATTCGAATTTATTATTTGTTATTGGCACGTGAAATTTTCAATGTTCATCGTTACATTACATATAACTTGCAGAACTAGATTTTATTATGATGTATATCACGGACAAGAAAGTTTCATTACTCTGTTAATACACGCAAATTGTTACAAATACGTATAATGTTTTGTTCTTCTATCGTTGGACAATGCTTGGGTTAATGTTGAATAGGATATCAATTGAAAATGACTTGTCGAAAATTAGGATACCGGTAACCATGACTAACCCGAGAAAATATCAGAATAAATAAATGTTTAAACAATCTAAGTACAACCATAGGAGATTTTAACATGTGTCGTTTTTATTCATAGATTATATACGTACCGTTAAGGAAAGTCAATTTTAAACGTCAGTACAATTCAATTTCATTTCATTGGACGCTTAGGTTTCTCAGCAGTGTTTAAATAATAAAAGATACGGTGAGGTAGGGTGGGCACTGCAACTCAAGAGTACAGTGAAATCAAATCTTATCACTGAATACCTGGACTTTCCACACTTCTCTTTTTTTAACGTTGTGTGACATAAACATTGTAAGGAACTATTAGCCTCCTTTATAAGGAGGAAATCCTTCGATATTCATTCAATAATTTTAAATAATCATTTAAAATAGGTTTCGCGTTATGGAAGTCCTATGTTTCGGACAATAGTCTGAGATAAAATCTAGCTATACTATGTACATTACACTTCTGACTAAGTTCAACTGTATGTACTTAACATTTCCTACATTCTAAATGTATACAAAGATTTCAGAAATTTTGTTTAACTTTAGCTGAAAGTGTCACAAGCTGTTTGTGTTACTTAAATCTTCAAATATTACTATCATATTATTTGAGGAAACTTTTCTGGTCTTTCTCTTCGTTCATACACCATCCTTGGACAGAGAATTCTGAGGAAAAATAATTACCCGAATTGAATGAAAAAATATCTTTTAGAAAATCCACCCACTTTATTATTCTTTGTTACAAATCAATGTCAACTTTTACTTCAGCACCGCGTTGTGTCAACTGAAACAATTGGATATAAAGAATTTGGTTAGAAAGGGGGAGGGGAAAAGGCAAGCCGCTCTATGTTTTGGTCCTAAATCTTATTGTCTTAGCGTGTGAGGTTTATTTAGTTAATATAACCTTCTTAGGTTTCTTAAACTATATTTTTAAAATTGGTACCTAAAGTGGTTTAACATCAACCGAAGGTTGACTTAGCGATCGGTCTGCTAATTTTACGTACGAAGCCTAAATACGTTTGCATGAAATACTCTCCTCGCTTTGTATAATGGCGCCTTAATCTTATTTTATGAGATGATATTCAAACCAGCAATGATAAAAAATTTTGGACTTTTCCCTAAGTTCATTCTTCAAATTTTATTTATGTTCTTTAATTCTCAGATTTAATAGTCTTTTCACCTTTTCTGTGTATTCAATATGACAAGAACATGTTATACTTTACACACAAGTTCAGTGTGCAATTTTTTTTGTTTTTAGGACCATTTGTATAAGTGTTTTGTGTACCAAAAGCGGCTTCGTCACATTTCATGTGATAATCTTTTGACCACTAATGTTAAGAAATTTTATTCTTTTCCACTAGTCCCTTTTGTGTATTTTATTTATGTTCTTCATTTCTTGCATATTCAGTGGTCTTTTATTGTCTCACCTATGAATTCCACATGAAAAGAACGTGTTATACTGTAAACACAGGACTTAGAGTTACGTGTGTAATTGTTTGGGTTGGTTTTTAAGAGACTTTGTCTAAGAGTGTGGGGATTTTCTATTGTTTATTCTGCACTTATTTATTACAGACGAGGGTATCCGTTTTTAAAAGATTCGATTCAACGCTTTTGATAGTTCATCTTTTAGCCCAGGTAAGCTTGTTGCTCTGACAGACTATGAGTATGCTTTTCCTTTGTGACAGATTTTTGAAGGATTGGTTGTATTGATAATAAAAAAATCGAACACGTTTTAACCTTGTTCTCTCTCATATTTTCTTCTTTGTGTTCTTTATTTTTGTGTGTATTATTTTATTTTGATTTTATCAATGAGAAATTAATGAAGTATTTCTTGCAGGTTCATTCACACAAGCCATAACCATTAGACAATTGATGTTAATCCTTAGTTTAGGTCAGTTTACAGTGATTTGACATTCTTTTGGAATTTTAACCCGGACAAATTTGGTTATGAGCTTCCTTTAGTTCAAGTTCAAAACTCTTTATTCAAGTCCACATTTGTAGTACATAAATCTTACAGATCTCAATGCGCCTCACAGGGCTCATGCAGGAAGAGTTAGTTCCTTGCAGGCCAATTTTAAATTAACCTGCTATATCAAGAAATTCTTAAAAATTGGTCACAGTATCACAATTATTGATGCCTGTAAAATCAGAGAATCTATTAGAATTTATGACATTCGTTTTAGTTATTTTATTAATATTTGTATGTTAAAATTTACAAAAAGTTTATAGTTTTTGTAATAGCAATGAGGTTTTTAATATTTCAAAGCCTAAACTTAAATAAACTGTTCATATTGGCTAAACTAACGATTAATTAACGATCAAAATTATAATTAAAAGTGCAGGGCAAATTTACAAACACTGTAATTATCTAAATTTAAGTAATCTTTTGATACAAATTGTGCTTACAACATTATAACTTATTCTACTAATACACACTAAATTAAGTAAATGAAATCCAAAGAGAACGAACATAATGTTCATTTTTTGCGCTTTCATTCTAAACCCCACATTCTTCTAATTTAGATAGATTTTTGTTCGGTCTGGAACTGGATCAGTATCACCAGGTACGTTGCCACCGCTCCAGCCATCTGTACAGACAGGACTCGGTGTCAGTCTAGAAACGATACCATAATTATTTCATTACCGATAACCGTGGTCTTATCTTAAAAGTAAAACTTTTCCGGCAAAAAAGAGAATGTAGGTGATCAATAAATAGAATGAATATGTATTTTTGTTAAAGATATTACTAGAGGAGCAAAAGCTTTTATTTAAAAAATAAGTATTTACCGCCGGGAGGACCTTGTTGTGGATAGGGAAAAATCCCACGGCGGAGAAAATTACTTTGCGAAGAGGCAACTGCAGAAGAAAATTTTCCCGCTGAAAAATGTATAAAACGATTTTAATATATAAATAAAATAAAGGTTTACATTAGATTGGATTCATCTATCTCCATTGTAATTTCCTATCTACCAGAACCCCGTAAATCCTATCAGAATAAACTTGACTACCATTTATAAAACGTGGGGAAGTGGACAACGAGTTAGATAAATATTTATTTGCATTTTTAAATAAATAACTCTGAAGATTTTTTTATTACTTTAAATATATATGTAATTACTTATTATTTTAATCTTCCTGCTGATGAAAATAAAAACTGTACCGTTAAAAGCTTCATAGACATATGGACATAAAATTTCCTGAATTGATTGAACCTACAATACCACGTCCTTATAGTACTTACTCGTACTTTAGCTATAATTTCAGTTCATCATTAACTACTCTCTGGAGCCTGCGTTCGTTGAAGAATACAAGGAAGACAGTAACACTGAGATTAAAATAACTATAAGTTTCGTTAATCTAAGTTTTTATCGTTAATCAAGATTGCACCAGATAATGAGTTATTACCATTCGGAACGGTAACAGCCGTAAAGACCAGATATAATGACTTCTTCAAGATTATTCTCCAAAAAATCTTATTAAGGGTGATAAAAGTCAGAGGGTGGTCGCCGGAGCATGAGTAGACCTATCCAACGATGTCAGATTTGTGAACTTTAACACCACGAGTCTGTGTATTGATGATGAAAGAGAGATAGGTGTATTTTCAGTAACTTCTGAGGTAATAAAAGGAGTATTCGTTATTCGGTAAAGATTCCCGTAAATATCCTTATTTATGCTATGACATGAATGATTTACAGTATAACTCGTCAGCAACTAAAACTTATATCTCACCTTCTCTGGTGGGAAGAACATGTTTTGTGTACTCAAAAGTTTTATGCATGAATTATCTTTGATACAAATCCAACTTGTTCTGTTCTTTTTTAATTTTGGCGGATCAGTCGAAATATATTGATTTGACTTTGCTTAACTATATTTATTGGGATTATTGACATCGAAAGAAGAGGAAAAGTTCTAAACCTTGAAACATAATATTATTATATGTGTAACATATAAAGATGGGAAATTTTCGAGATCCTGTCATTCTTGTAATGATATTAAAATATACTCTCGATAGTTTGCGTCCAGATAGTTTATTTTAATAAGGCAGGCATCAATATAGCATTTATTGTATACCTTAGTTTTGTCATAATAGTATAACTCAATAATATTTTGAAATCCTATTTTATGACAATATTATTTTGAAACTGAAAAGTATCATTACCTGCTTCCTCGAGGCCGGATCTAGATCTTTGCTGTTCAACTTGCAGAACATCTGACCTGTCTCCTCAGCCTACAACAACATTAGAGATTTTGAGATTAAAACTTTTAAGTTGTCTGACATATCACCTTCCACTGAAGCAGTTAAATTTAATATAGAAAAACAATGAAATATTGCAATCCCTACTGTTACTTTTCTTATACAGATTTTTTATCTAGACGCAAAAAAAAAAACTGAGACTCCCTTTCAACAAAATGTATCATTATTACGAGCACCTCACAACACATTTTGATTCAAGCTGCCAAAATCATCATTCGAATAACTTATTGATTTCTAATTAAAAGAGTACATATCCTTTAAAATCTACCATTCCTCGCCCGCCTAGAACCATATCTAGAACCTTGCACATCCAATAATGATGTTATCAAGACTCTTGCATGTAACAAAAGTAGCTTGGATTGAGCATTAGATTCACTTGAATCTCTTACAGTGTATATTTAAATAAATTTTTAAACACTACCACTAAAATTTCATTGTAAAACCACACAAGGACGATAATAGAAGCCAATCTATTAAATTAGGCTTAAAACATTTGTAGTAGTTTTATTTATTTATGTATCTCGCAAGAAAGAAAGCTAAATAAAATCAATTTTCCTTTACATAACATTTACCGAGTTCGTGACTTCAGTGCTTGAGTTTACCAAATGAACCATGTAGTATATATGAGTCAGGATCCAGGCTCCCTTAGTAGCAAATTTGAACACGTTGCCATCCATGGCGTACAAGAAAATGTAGTAGGACGTGATAGTGACGTGGACAAATAAGGAGAACATAACGGCCATCAGCTGATCGCAGTAGAAGACATTAGCCTGGTGTACGGCGTCACACAGATTCCAGTAGGTGTTCATCAGATTCTGTAGTATTCTCATCTTCATGAGCATAGTGCCTAAAATAAAATACAATAATAATAATAAATATTTTATTCCATAAGACATTTTTACAGGAAATATATCGGAATCTTCAAATTTAGAGAGCTAACATTTTCCATACACTACCACAAAAGTCTCTTTCATACATACATCTTTTGCCGTCACACTCTCTCACTCATTGGAATTGTCCAACTCTAGGCCATAGTCAGTCTGCCAGTCGAGGGTCTCTCAATTAAATGCCGTAAACTCGTCTGTGTTGTAAAAAGCGTTTTTTACTAAAGTTAAATTCAGACGAGCTTTAAATGCCTTCGGCATTGGGACATCTTTTAGCGAATTTGGTAATCTGTTGAGAAAGAGAACTCCTGTATGGGAAGACAAGCGTTCAAACAGTACCTTCCTGTATGGCCCAGTTCGGTAGTTGTTCCTGCCTATAGTTACATAAGAATGTACGTCACTACCTCTCATGGCATTACATTTACGTTAAAAAAAGACAGGTCTCTAAAATATAGAGTCAGGGCAATGTCAACAAGTTTAGTTCATTGAAAGCTTGCCTACACGACTCTCTACTACGCAATTTGGCAATTATTCGGATCGCTTTTTTGTGAAGAATGAAGATTCTTGAGAAATTTGAATTTATGCAACGTCCCCACAAAGTTAATCCGTAGGATAGGTGTGGGTAGATTACTCCATAGTATGCCGTCATCAATATCTGGTGTGGGCAATACTCGGATAGTTTTCTCAAAACATATATTCCTGAAGATAGTTTTGTGCAAACGTGGTCTACGTGACAGTCCCAAGTCAACCCTCGATCAAGGTGTATTCCAATGAATTTTGTTGTGTATATCTCTTCAATCTCAGTATCGTCTAACATTACTTTTGGAATTTTATCTGAGTTTGTGTTTCGCAAACAGAATTGGATGAAATTTTACTTTGTTGCATTGGTTTTGAGATTAAGCTCATTAAAGTTTTGAACTGTGTTGTTGAGCTCATTGAATGTTACTTATCGAGTTCTTTCGATTGAATTTGCGTTGAAACAGAGAGTCGTGTCATCTGTATACTGGACGATTCGTCCTTGTTGAACAGATGAGCTGGCATCATTGACGTAGATGAGAAATAGTAAGGGACTAAGAATAGAGCTCTGCGGATCTCCATACTTCAGCATTTCGTGTGTTTATTGAACGTCTGAAATTCTTACAAATTGAACTCGGTTAATTAGAAACGATTAGAACCACCTGAGGGGGATTCCTCGTATCCCGTAATGCTCCAAATTGGAAATGAGGATATGGTGGTCAACACAGTCGAAAGCCTTAGAAATGTCTTTTTAAGACCTTAGGCCTTAGAAAAGGAAGACTTTTTTTAAATATTATGCTGAAGGCTGGCAGCATTGGAGATGGGGCGGTAATTTTGAGTTGAGGAGGGGTCGCCCTTCTTAAGAATTGGTGTGAACTTTGAAATTTTGAGAGAGGAAGGGAATGATCCAGAGAGAAAAGAGAGGTTAATTAGATGCTCTAGTGGTCTAAGCAAATGCCTTGAGCATTGCTTGAGGAACCATGTTGAAACGTGATTAGAGTCATTTTTTCGTTTTGAAGGGAGTCAATCTCCCTCTCTGAGACCGGAGACAAAGCTATGGACCTTGATAGTAATGAAGGGGGTGGCTGACTTTGAATGGCTGGGCGGAGCCCTTGGTTAGTTCATACCGAGGAAAAAAATTGTTGAATTCATCTGCGACCCTAGAAGGGTCATTGATAGGTTTGCTGTTAAAATTGAGTTTTATTTGTTTGTTAGTTTGTGTATTCTTATTGTTGATTATGGCCTAAGCGGATTTTGAAATATTTTTGGACGTAAGCAGAGCTCTGTTTACATCATAAGCTTCTGCGGCTTTGATTACTTTTCTATAGATTCGTTTTTTAAATTCTTGATATTATTAATTTTTTAATTCCCGAAAAAATAACAATTTTTCTTTAGAAATTAGGATGCCTTTTGTTATCCACATACACTTTTTTTCTTGAGGGTTTTGTAAAATTTGTTTTAAGGGGCAGCTCCCGTTCAGGTGGTAGTTGAAAGTTGTTTCGAAATTTTGAAATTGAGGTTCAAAGAGATCTCCAAAATATAGAGAGATCCAACTTTTTCTTGAAAGAAGAGAATTTAGGTGATGGATAATTATGGGCCTTGTATCCCTGATTGTTTTAATTGTTTTTGGATCCCTTGGTGGCTCATGACCGTTGGTTTGTTAGCCACAATGGTCAGATATCGCGGTGTTGACAAAATAAAAAAAAAATACTTGAAATCATTGTACATGATTTTAACTTTCGGATTTCCAGAACATTAATGGTTAAAAATAAAACAGAACTAAAAATAACTTTATGTATATATAAGCCCACAACCACATGTCACGCCAGCACGGGCAAAAGTTGAATACTAAAAATAAAATTAATGTTGGCACTTTCCTTGGTTCCTGGCGTGCCATGTGAAACAATGGAACAAGCAGGTAATGGTTACGAGGGAAAAGGCTAAAGGCACCCGCTTGCTGCCCTATGTTTTGGTTCTAGACTTAGTGTCATAGTGTGTACGAATTTTATTGGTTTAGGTTTGTTTAGCTGTTAAAATCTTGTTAGGATTGCTAGTCAATTATTTATTATTATCGGTTTTTATAGTAGATAATCTCAACTGAAGTTTGACTTAGCAGTTAGTCTACTAATTCTATTTATACAGTTTCAATAAGTTGTAGTTCTCCTCACGGTGTTATTATGTTACCTTAATCCTATTTTATGTGTTGATATTCAGACCAGCAATGTTAAACGATATTAGACTTATCAATTAACTCTTCATTTGTATTATATTTATGTTCTCCAATAGTCTTTTTGCCCTAGCCTATGTATTCCCTATACCAAGAGCAACTTATACTTTACACACAGTTCTTTAAGATCTGTGAACTATTTTGAAATAGAGGGTACAGTTTACCTTCAAGATGATGGTTTGGCAATGAAATTTCCTCTATCGCCCATTTCCCCCGATATCTGCATGGATGCTTTTGAGCAAAAGGCCTTGCTTCACCTCAGTTCAAACCGAGTTTCTGGTGGAGATGCGTTTATATCACTTTTGTCGTCTTCCCTTACGGACACATTGAGTTTTAATGAATTTTTGTACTACATAAATAGCATTTATCCCTCCATTCGCCTTACCACAGAGGGATAGTTTCAAAACAAACTTCCCTTTCTGCATGTGTGTAATAATGGTAGATATGGACGACCTTAAGACAACAGTATATCGTAAGAAAAAACAAACGGGCGGTATCTAAATTTTCAATCAAACAATAAAAAATATGTTAAATAAGGAGTTTTATTGTTTGACAGAGCAATCGGCTTATGCTTAAACAACGATGGATTAAAATAAACAATAAAAAACATAGATCCCTATGTTTTAAAATAAGGTTACCTTCAGCCTGTCATAAATAAGTGCAAATAAATAGGTAAAAATAGTAGTATTCACGAGTCAGATAATGAAAACGAAAAACATTTACGTACATGGCGATCCCTTATCTGCTGGGGTTATTAGATAAAATTAGAAGAGTAGGCAGAAATGTAATAATTGAACCGCTTTAGGAACATAAACAATCTTAGACAAATTCTTGTAAACACCAAGCCAAAAAACGCACACAGGATTCACGAAAAGACCACTGAATGTGAGAATTAAAGAATATAATTGAAAACAGGAATAAATTACAGGAAAAGTATAAAGCTGTAGAACATTGCTGGACTAAATATCTTCATAATACACCGCAAGGATAATGTCTTTAAACGCAAACTTATTGAGACTTCATGTATAAAACTGGCAGACCAACCGCTAAGTCAAACTTCGTTTGAGGTTAGCCACTTTGGAGGTTTTAGGTTGGTATAGTTTTAAATGGTATCTAAAACTAAAACTGACTACAAAACTCGCTTCTCAGTGTAGTGCCTTTTAAGAAGACTAAAGCCCCAAAACTGACTCTCTAGCGCGAGGATGCGCTGTCTAAAATTTAAAAAATAATAATAATTGACACAAGATTTGAGAGATGCAGAACTGTAGTTTATGATAATTTTCCTTCGCAAGTATGCAAACATAACAATTTAGTAAAATTTGTTTTATCCTTTCATATACATTTATAAACTTCATTCTGAATCGTAATTTTTAATAAAAGTCTAAATATATTTGTATATGTATAATATATTGACATCAAATATTAAAAGTTATATAGATACCAAAAAAGAATCAAATTCTAACACCTGGCACATTTTTCTTTACTTAACTGTAAAAAAATCTTTATAATTTAGATAATTTACTTGCTTACAATATCGGTTACATAACACCGATACGTGGTATATAGATGAGTTCAACATAGAGCGGACCTTGATTTCTTTCTTCTCGTTCAATTATATCAAGGATGAATTCTTTTTCTATCCTGGATTTGACCATCCTGAAGGACTTGGTGATGCCTTGTGTGACGATTGTGTAGTGGACGAACAGTGCTGCTTGGGAGAAGAACACAAGTAACATGGAGGGGAAAGATAGCGCTCTTCCGAGTCGTCGTCTAACTTCATTGTCATCATGTGTCACAGAGGGCTCTGCGACAATGACTGATATTATTGAAGCGATGCTGATTCCTAAATATATTACTTTGACCCTTATCCCGGTGGTCTGCAGCTGTAAATTTTGGTAAATTCGTTCGAGAATGTCAAATACGTCAACAAGTCTTTGGTACTTTAAGGAGGAGCTGAGGAACACCACAGCTACCATAATCTGTAGAGAGTTCATGTGTACAGCCACTGCAACGTCAGTGGTTCTGTTTTTTGACTGGACATTCTGTTTGTTCATGAAGTAATTGTACAGTAGAGCAAGTAATAACAGCTCTTGCAATACCACTAGGGTTAAATTCCACAGGAATCCCGCAACAGAAAATTTTAGTGCTTTGATTCCCCCGGTCCCTGAGATGCATTTCACAGGCAGACCACCGACTATTCGACAAAACCAAACCATCTCATTAGGAAAACTTTTCATTCTCGTGAAATATCTAGTTTGCCGTGTTGAAGACTGCAAGAAAATTCAATCGTGTTGTTCTACTTACTTTATTGACAATTCGTTTGTGATTGGCGTTTTATGTTTATCGACTAGATCAGGTTTTGTTACGTCAAACATAAGCAAAATAATACACGCAAAGCTTATGCAATCACTTTTATTTCTTTGCAATGGTTGTTACAATTTCTTACTGAATTACTAACCATCAATACCAATCTTTATAATGAGTTTGACCTTTGTGTGCAAGTATTGATTAAAAATTCAATTCAATGCAAATCTTTTACTACCCCATATAATCTACATTATATGGTAAATTTCAGGCATTTAATTTAACATTCTGAAATCATACTACATTGTCGCATTTACACATAAAAGTTTGTACTCGTTTCCAGTCATGCGCCAATTAACACCTTCAACGCCAGGATCCGTTTTCAATATTGGTAGTATCCGAGTGACAGGCAAAAACTGGCCCATATTTTAAAATTCAACTGACGCTAAATTCGTGTAAGACGGATTGGTTAATTATTAATAGACGCTGGAAATCTGTTGATCAAAATGGACACCTGTTAGCTGAGACAAATGATTATAAACTACAGTTCTGTGTCTCCAAGATCGGTAGTTGTCTCTGCCTCTTTGCCCATATAGGTGCACGTCACGGCCCTCATCAGGGTACATTTGGACATACAGAATGAGACGTTACCAGAACGTAGGGACTGGGCAGGTAAATCCTGCTCAACACTCTAAACTTCATGTTAGAACTCAATATAATCACTTTCTTTTTAAGTTTGAAGGCTCTCAGAAATTGGTTGTTTGCACAAAAGCCCCAAAACAACAATCACTGGGTAAGATGAGGGCAAATCTCACCATAATATGCCGTCATCAATGCCTGACTCGTACAGTGTTTCACTAAAGTTTCCAAATATAAATAACTGAGGTTACTTTGGTGCAAACTGAGCCGACGTGAACATTCTATGTCAACCCTTGATAAAGATGTATTCTAGGGAATTTAGTGGATTTTTTTTCTACATTGGAGTCTGCCACTATTATAACACACCCACGCACATAATCTCCCCTTTTCGAAGAAAAGCACAAAAGTTGTTTGGGTTCTAACTTTATTGTTAATGATATTCCGTACAGTCTTGGAAACAATTAGAAAGAAATAATTTTATTTGAAACTTAATGTGCCTTCGTAGCTTAATAACATTTCTAGAAATCTTTTGATATTTTTTAAAATACATTACAAAATGTTTATATGCAGTTGTCCACTAAATTTAGGAGAAAACTTTTCAGCATCTATCTGGAAACCAGTATTCCACTTGAGATCGAATTAGCGTTTATCTTTTATGGGAATCTTTTAATGTTTCTGTAGGACAGCATGGATCGAAAAGGTAGATAAGCCATTGTTAAATGATTGAACTGCTGTTCTACGGATTCTGTTTAATTTAGAAAAATCCATTGTTTTTTAACTGTTTTGTTCCTGTCAAGTATGACTCTGATCTATTCTTCACAGACAAAGTTGAAATTCTTCGTACTGGTTGGAAGCGAGTTGGGTGTTTCGTAGATTAGACAGATGGTGTATAGATATAGAAATTTCTCATTCGTTTGTCGATAATTTGGAGCATTAGTCGGTTGTTTTGGTGCTGGCATGTAAGTTCTCTCAAAGATCACTTTTTGTTTACATTTTTTTAAATTCAAAACTTGTGTATTAGTTAGAGACTTTAAAAACAGATTCCTTGATTGGGGATTACTTAACCGCATAGCTCTAGCAGTCGGTGTGGAAAGACGAAAGGCTCAGCAGTCCCTGACAATGCTTGGACTGCCAATTTTATTTATGATGCCTCAATAAGTTTGAGTTTAAAGAAATGCTCCTCGCGGCGTATTATGTTCGCTTCATCCTATTTCAAGGGACGATAATCAAACCAGCAGTATTGAGCAATTTTAGACTTTTTCTTTAGTATTTTATTCGTGTCTTCAGGATATTCTTTATATTATATGTAATGTGTTAGTTATTTTAGCTTAGTATTTACAAGACTTTGTCTAAGAGTCTTTATGTTCTAAAAGCAGTTCTACTATTATATTTTATACCTACCGTTTTAATTTTCTCTAATAACCTCAGCAGATCGGCATGTAAGTAAATTTTATTTGTTTTCATTCACTGACTAAAGGATATTTCTATTGCACTTTTTTCTTTTTTTTGCACCTTTTTATGACAGATTGAGAGTAACCATATTTTAAAAGATACTATTAAAAACTTTTAATTGTTTAGTTTAATTTAACCCATCGTTATTTCAGCACAAGCTGATTGCTCTGTCAAACAACAAGTATGCTAATCTTTCTTTGACAGATGTTTTATTGTTTGATTGAAATTTTAAATATTGGTCCGTGTCTGTTGTCTCACGATCTACTTTTGTCTTAAATATTACACACATATAGAAAGGAGAGTTTGTTTTACAATTCAACATACACGGTAAGGCGAATGGAGGGATAAATGCTATTTATGTGGTACAAAAAATCATTAAATACAGTGTCTACTTGGGGAAAGACGACAAAAGTGACATCGACGCATCTCCACCAGAACCTCGGTTTGAACTAAGTGGGAGCAAGGGCTTTTTGTTCAAATTCTTTCATACTGAGATTGGAGGAAATGGGCGGTAAAGGAAATTTCATCGTCAAACCCTCAGTTTGACGGTAAATTTTACCCTCCATTCCAAATGGTTTACCGCTTTTAGAACACAATAAACACATAGACAACGCCTCTTGAAATCAAACCTAAAAATGGCACACAGAACTTAAAGAACTGTGTGTAAAGTATAATGTTCTTCTAATAGGGAAATCTTAGCCTAGGCAATAAGATCCGAGAATTAAAGAACATAAATCAAATACGAAGGAAGAACTAGTAGAAAAGTCTAAAATTGTTTCACATTACTGGTTTGAATATTATCACATAAAATAGGATTAAGGCAATATAATAAACAGACAGGTGAATGTCTTTAAACTAAAAGTTATTGTAGCTGTTTAAATAGAATTATTAGGTTAAGTGCCACAATTACAATTTTGGTTGAGATTATATTCTTTGAATGCCAATATTAATAAAATAATTAACCAATAATTTAACTACTAACAAAACCTCAACTAACAAAACCTCAACTAACAAAATTCGTACACGCTATGGCACTAAGACCTAGGACCAAAATATAGGGCAGGAAGCGGCTGCCTTTAACTTCCTTCCTCCTGTCCATTACCTGCCTGTTCCATTGTTTCATCATATGACATGCCATGAACCAAAGAAAGTGTCTACATTAGTATTCTTTTTAGTATTCACTTTCGCCTGTGCTGGCGTGACGTGATTGTGGGCTTGAATTCTCGTGCTCATGGCGTGTGCTTGCGATCTGCATGCTGTGCAGTGACAACCCCTAGACTGGGGTTTTTATGATTTCTTTATTTTAACCTAGATTGTTGTTATGTGTTAAGTTAGTTATGTGCCTGAGGAAGATATGAGATTGCCGATCTCCAAACATAATGTTATAAATTTTAACAACTTTGGCGAATTTCCAAAACTCTATGATATTTTCAATTGAAGTTTAATTCTCACACATCAGTCAGTACTGTAATAATGTATATGAAAAATAGAACTTCGTATTGTAGTTTATTAATTTATTTATACATCGTATTCTTGTGTATACATCCTATTTTAGATATGTATATATATATATATATATATATATATATATACTTGCTCCCGGCGGAGCAAGTACTTTTTGCGATTCAGTGTTTATTGAAATTATATATATATATATATATATATATATATATATATATTATATATATATATAAATCATGGCGCTGGAAATATTTTAGATTGGAAGTTGATTACAAGGGCTTGAAGTATTCACTTTTAGTATAAATTGGTTTCCGAGTCTTATACAGGGTTTTGAAAATGTTTGGAACTACCATTGTACCATTGTACTACCTGTTGAGTGGTTAAAGAAAAAAAATTGAGATTTTGTAAATTGGTATACTATGGTTTTACCTGTCTTTTGGGTGTTATTATGTAATATTTTATCACTGATAGGAGACGTCCTGAGAAGGATTCAGTAAGCAGTTCTTATGGAAGTCTTCGGTAAATGACACCTCATTTACAGGCTATTGTTTCTTAGTAAGTTGCCACAAGTTTCATTTCAACAGGATCACCCTAGCAAAACTGTTCGAAATTACAAACATTGGTATTTGAGTGGCCAGGATCTGTTTTCTTTAAATGCTATTACAAGACAGTTACGATGTGGTATTGCATTTAATGAACTGGAAAATGACTTTTAAAGTGTTAAATAAGATTTCACATTCTAATTATGCAATTTTTGTGTGTAAAATATAGTATAAACAGTATAAGCTATGGAAATTAAAGTTCTGAAATGTTAATACGAAATTATTAAAAATGTTTAAAATGTTTTCCTTCTACAGTCCGACCCACCATTATAAGTTTGCGCGGACCCCCAAACAGGATAAGACGCTCTACCGCTCTAAATAAGTGCATTCCTTCTTAAATATTTCTAGCATTAGTAAAATACCCACTCTTAATTATTTTGATAAAAAATCTTCCCTAACACTTTTTTCTGACAGAATTGAAATGTACCCTACTTAATTTACTGCACATTTTATTATTTAAACACTGCTTTTAAATATACGTAAATATATTGTAAAATAATTTATTAAAATTAAATAAATCATATTTATCCGGCATTATTTTAAGAGATAAATCTAGACTTGCCACCAAATCTTAAAAGAATGAAAATAACAGAATTTTTAACTAAGATAACGACACAAAAAACACCAAAAGAGAGGAAAGGCGAAGTTTGTAACGTTTTATCACAACAGCTCATACATTTATAGGTTTAAAAATGATTATTTTAACAATACAAATGCGATAAGAAAAAAATATTAGTGTAATTATCACCAGCATTTTAGATGAATATTGGTCTAAATTTCTAAAATCAATCAAATATGATGACTATATATCAAAAAATATTTTTTTTTAAAGAATAGCTGGTCAAAGAGTGAATTTTTTAAATAAAATTTAAACTAAATTAATGCTGGTTGATACTATATAATAATCCAGAAATATATCTTTGGAACAAAAGTGAAAAAGGACAGGTGGTTTAAAAATTTGAATAAAGTCCAAGTTAACATCTAGTGTCTTGATTCTAAACCTATGTTCTTTTAGTCTAGGTAGGTTGTTGCTCGGTCTGGAACTGGATCAGTATCACCAGGTAAGTTGTCACCGCTCCAGCCATCTGTACAGACAGAACACGCTGATATTCTACATGCTATGGCATAGTAATAATTAGTTTATATTGTATATCGCTTCAGCAATTAATCTCTTGAGAGAAGATTCTTAAAGAGAATATGACTGTTGCGTTATCCTAACGTACATTATTAGATCAATTATAAATTATACTACAAAGGTAATAACTTACAGCTGTGAGAGTCTCGTTGTGAATAGGAAAATATCCAAGAGCAGAGAATCTTGCATTGTGATGAGGCAACTGGAGAAGAAACCCTTCCAGCTGGAAGAAAACTGTATAAATATTCAGAATATTCAGGAGTTATAAAAGATAAATTTTTTTCACGTGCAGCATTAATTCAGACAATCTGTTTACTAAAAGTTAGTAAAAGTATACCTTGCATTTAAATTATGTTTCATGAATATGTCTTTTATATGTCATTGAATGTTATATGGTACGTCCAGTGATAAAAAACTGATTTTCTTTTTCACCTTTATTACCTTCTGGGAGCCTGATTTATTCAGGAAAATATTGATGCGTGATGACATTTTGTCATTACTAACGAGAGTGTAACATGAGTACTTCGGAATCCTCACAATCAATGTGTTTGTCGATATTGCAGAATCGTAAGTGCTTTGTAAAGTTAGTATTTAAAATGTTTTAGATAAAAGAGGTGACCTCCTTTTTAAACATCATGTAATTTTTCTAATGCTACATCAATTATTTATATTGTTATAAATTTATAATTATATTATTATCTTATTTAATATTCTTACCTGTATTCGTTGGTACAAAAAACACCTTGAATTCCACGCAAAAGTAAAATCGATCTCCTAAGGGGGAGATATATCTTTAGGGTAATAAATTCACATTCTGGTAAGTCGAACGCGTATTCATTTGTTGTTTCATAACATTGCAGGCAGACAAAAAAGACAAAACACATAGCCGGACAAGATTCAATTCTTTAACATCAATATTTTATATTTCCAATCAATTCTATACATATTTATGTAATACTTTTGGCATCTTTATATATATATATATATATATATATATATATATATATATAAGAACAGGGGGTGTACATAAAGTCCTGCACTGGTATAATATTTTCTAAACGATAACAGATAAATGAACAAGATTTGGTACATCAATACTACACCTAAAAATCTACTTTTTTGAAGGAACTATCAGTTTTCTGTAATATCATGGGGACGTCCCGCAAGGAGTCGGAAGGAAATCTTAAATAGGAGCATAGGTCAATATGCACATCATTTTAAAGGGCTTTATCTAGCAGAGTTTAATGCCGCAAAACCGCACTCAAAAAGATTGATCCAGTACAAAATGGCGGCTGTTCAAAAGGTTTTACTTGGTTTACATTTCATTAGTAGCCATAACCCCGGTAAAGCAAAACTGCAACCAAACGAATACTGCAGATAAATACTACATTAATGATTGTCAGTTGTACAGAAGTGAATTATGACGTAGGTTATCCTCAAGGGTTACAAATTTTGTCCTAATGTATTGGTAACAGTGTTTTAAATAGGCTCTTACGTCAATGCCGTAGTGTGGGGGTGCTCCGTCCTGTTGAAACCAGATATTCTGGTAATGTTCTCCAAACATGTTTTCGAAGTGCTGGTGTAATTTCATTTTCTAGCAAACGTTAATATGATATTGCACTTAAATTTCCTTCAATAAAGAAAGGACCTACCAACTGGGTACCTATCACACCAAAGCCAGACATTCACCTTTAGTGAATACTGGCGTATGTGCTTCCCGCATCCAGTGAGGATTTTCGCTACTCTAGTACGTAACGGCAATTGTGCCTGTTTACACTTCCATTCAGCATAAATGAACAATCGTCTGAAAACACAATATTGTTTGCATCAATTTCGTTGCAATCTATTTTGGCCATCATAGTTTCACAAAATTCTATACGTCGATCGAAATCAACTTCGTTGAGTTCGTGCACCAAAATGAACTTTTATAAGGCTTAAAAATTAGACCCTTTCAGAATCTTTTCAACAGACGTAACAGAGATGTCATGAGTTTGTGTTGCTGAGCGTAGGGACTCTTGCGTATTCTCAATAAATGAGTGCAATACATCTAAAGAGTTGCCTTCAGTTGTCGCAGTAGCGGGCCTTCCTGTCCTATGACGATCGGAAAACACTTCCTGTTTCCATAAAGCGTTGAACAGTTCTCCCTACAGTTGTTCTAGAAATTGGCTGCCTCTCGTGAAAGTAGTCATGAAATAAATGGCATGCTTCCTCGTGTGATCGTCCGTTGTTTCCCCAACCAACCATCATAAGAAGTGTTATACGTTCACGTTCGTCAAGCAACATAGTGTAGTTGAAGAACTACAAGCAATACGACAAACTCTTTTGTACTAAAGTGCACTGATAGAAAGGTTGGACAGCACTACTAAAACAAGAAAACTAGAATAGCCTACCTATGAATAGACTGGCTAATTGGAAAGTCCAAACTGCGACCCAAAGATAAGAGCTTTTTAATTGTTACTGTTATCAGGTTTTCCCCGTTATCAATATATTAGGACCATATTTGTACCCCTTGAGGATAACCTACGTCATAATTCACTTCTGTACAACTGACAATCATAATGTAGTATTTATCTGCAGTATTCGTTTGGTTGCAGTTTTGCTTTACCGGGGTTATGGCTACTAATGAAATGTAACCAAGTAAAACCTTTGAACAGCCGCCATTTTGTACTGGATCAATCTTTTTTGAGTGCGGTTTGCGGCATTAAACTCTGCTAGATAAGCCCTTTAAAATGATGTGCATATTGACCTATGCTCCTATTTAAGATTTCCTTCCGACTCCTTGCGGGACGTCCCCATGATATTACAGAAAAACTGATAGTTCCTTCAAAAAAGTAGATTTTTAGGTGTAGTATTGATGTACCAAATCTTGTTCATTTATATCTGTTATCGTTTAGAAAATATTATACCAGTGCAGGACTTTATATGTACACCCTGTATATACGAAAGAGGATGTTTGTATATTTGACATTGGCATTGATAGACTCAGAAACTTTTTGACTAATCATTGTGGAAATTTGTATGTATATGTATTTTTCCGCGGAGAAGGTTTATATGATGTAACTCCCACTGATGTAACTCATCGGCGCTACAAAAGATAAAAGTTTTTAAAGCGGCTGTACATTATAAACAGCAATTTCGAGATAATTATGCGTAATACATAACCATACACTATTTGAAGGAGCTAAGTTATGATGTGTATTTGTCTTTCAAATTAATTTCTGGTTGAACGTAAAGATTGGGTGTTAGACCACCTTATAACAAAATATGTGTACGTGTAGCATACGTCTTTTTATAATTTTTTGTTGTGGTTCTCAAAACACCTCGCCCTACAAAACATTTAAATCGTCCATCATTCAATTTATAAATATGAGCCATTCAAGTAATATGGCCATCATGAAATAATTTTCATTATTCGTTACTTCAGTATTAATTCGCACTATAAATAATGTTATATATTGCAAGTTAAAAAGCGACATTTGCCTATGGAAGTTCATTAAATCACTATAACATAGTTGTATATCCTGAAAATGTTATAAGTACCTGATTCTTTAAAATTGGGTCCAGGTCTTTGTTCGTAATCTTGCAAATCAACTCTCTTGTCTCGTCAGCCTAGAATAAAATTACATATCAAGATATATTAACTTTAAAACCAAATTACCAATTAAAACAGCTACCTTTTATAAATCAAACAACGCCAAAATACTAATTCACACTATCAATATCATTTTACTTATCTTCCATAGTTTGTCTCTTCTCTCTCTTTGTTTGGATCTAACTATTGAAGACCACTTTTTACAATAATTCAAAAAAGTAAAAATCTACCTAACTTAAACATTTATACGTGATGACGTCCCATTAAATTTTATGCATAATATATCTTAAAACGCATCTCACCAATCAAATCTACTCAAACTACAAAAAAATTCCAAGAATCAAAGGAATTGCCATACCGAGAAATGTGTATTTCCAAATTTCATAACACCCAGAAGTTTTTCATATCATACATATGTATAGTTACGATCACCAATCCTTTGATAAAATGTGGATTACCGAAATTATTTATTCTAATATAATATCTGCAAATGGGCCCATTAAGAAAGTTCTCAAATTTTAAATAGTTAGAAAGTAATATGTTACGGAAATTTGTCATTGTATTCATTAACCTAAGTAATGAGATTTCTGAGGCATTACTCTGGTCAGTAATTTTTATTAGGAGACGTATCAATGAAATTATAAACTTAGATGATTATATGTTCTCAGGCATTACTTTGGTCAATATCAGTTATTAGGGGAAGTGTTAATGGGATCATTAACCTAAATGATCAGATGTTCTTAGATATTATTTGGTCAGCGAACGTTATTCGGAGAGAGCCATTGGTTTCATTAACCTAGATAGTGAGATTTTATTAGGTATTATACAAGTCAGTAATGGTTATTAGGTTATCTCTTGTATTGACGGGAAACTTTGCGATAAAAAAATCATATTACCAAACTATTTAATGAGCCTAACATAGTTAAATTTCAGTCCATTAACATATGTCAGTCTATTGACATTTCTACATGCACAACATTATATTATGTAGGAAGCCAGGTAAAACATAAAATTTTCAAAATTTTCTAGATACAAGATTTACCGAGTTTATGACGTCTGTGCTTGAGTTTAGTAACAACACTGCGTAGAAAATGTGAATCAGGACCCAAGCTCCCTCATAAGTAAAGCCAAACACATTGCTCACTCCGACGTACAAGAAGAAGTAATAAGACATGATAGTGACGTGGGCAAATGTAGTGAAGATAACGGCCATCAGCTGATCGCAGTAAGAAGACATTAGCCTGGTGTACGACGTCACAAAGCATCCAGTAGGTGTCCATCAGAGTCCTTAGTTTCTTGAATTTAGAGGGCATAGTACCTAAAACTCATGTTTATAAAATAACACGATTTTGTGATCATTTAAATTTGACCATTGAAGTAAATAAAATTTAATTAAAATTACAACATCACAATATAAACTGTAAACAACATACATTTTTATGGTAATAACAAATTAAATATTTCATACTTTAAGTATACTTTATACCCCAATACAATTAAATTATTTAATTAATAATTATGTAAGTGTTAGCGAAGCATAACTCGATGGGTTGAACAGTATTCATTTCTGTTTGTTGGTCTAATTCACAAGTTTCTTTTCTTCCGTGAGAATGTAAAGATTTATTTTCTGTATGATGCCTCTTTTAATCTGACCGCAGAACATCTTCAAAATGAAATTCTCTACTGTATAGCGTATACATTGTGTTTGCATCGTTAATGAAGTCTATTACGAGACATGTGGTGTGACGTATTTATACCTTGTAGTTCATGTTGGATCAAATCATTAATAATTTATTGAGATAATCGACAGTGAAATTTATTTCCAAAATCAATAATATCAAATCTTATTAGTATTTACAAAGTAGTAACGAAAATAAAAATAGTGCTGGTATTGAAAAACTATAAAAAAGCTATATACATTGTTAACAAATGAAAATTTCGAGACTACTGAAAATACATCGTTTCAAATGCTTTCTATGATAAATTTGTAGCAGTTTTTATCAGTTGAAGTAAAATTATATTACATAAGAAATATATTTTACGTCTAAAAGATAGTAAGAAAATTCGACACCAGCAATAACAAAAGGCACAATTTTCTTGATTGGATTGTTTAGTACCAAATTAAAGATTTACAAATATTTAAAGCTAGAATTAAATTATAATATGAATTGTATGTGTGTTAAAGATATCAATTTAAATAACATTAAAATGAAGTACATAGTGCATTAATTTGTTGTTTATTAGTACCAATTAATGTGATATACATGCAAAAGTATAAACAAATAATTTATCACATCAAACTTTATTAGAATATTTTTATATTAGCGATTTAGAATTCGTTGTAAACTAAGATTTATATGCTTTGCAATCTGATTATAAACACGTACTCGATTCTAGCAAATATTAGTTTTAACGAATGTACTGTATTCTGCAAGTATTCTCAATCCTTTTTCATACAGTCAAATTCTAAAACATATTCCATATGGATTTTCACTATCTTCTGATTCAATTTTAATATGTAACATGTTTCAGCCTATTCTTAATTAAGAAAAACTAAATAATAGTACCGTACCAAATCTTTAAGTAAAGTTATTTGATAACCTCGATAAAAACAATATTGGTATGTGTGTACAACATTATGATGATTCATACTATTTTGTCAAAACATAGAAATGTTTTTGGTTGATGTCAAAACATGGAAATTATAACGATATTTCATTATTTTATTTTTGTAAAACATATTGCATGTGTGTTAAAACTGTTAATTGAAGGCGTGAATATTCTACATTTCGGTATGACTCTCCGTACAGTATCTCGATAACGAACTAACATGCAGGCTTACAAATTAACCTCAAGTTTTCCTATACATAAGCGACATTGGGATCTACTCATATAATAATGCATGTCACTTCCTGGGATTTTTCTGAGCGTATATACTCACATTGTTCTTATGGGTTACCACTATGGCAACGAGATAATCGCGGATTAAATGTTCTTTAAACAAACTGGTTACAATGTAATTTTAACATATGATATAATAACACGTAGAAAGTAACTACCTCCAAGATATTTTCAAAACATTTTGTATCTGTAGACTTTAAATATGAATGAAACTTTATTTATACGTAGATAAGAATGATTTTTATAATAACGTCCATCAATGGGACTTGGCTGAGCGTGATTTATACCTATCAAACTGTAAACCGTTTCATATTCTGGGGCATGTAACTATTAAAAAAATTCTGTCTGTTTGCTTGGCTGTGTATAAACGAGTCATCTTAAGTATGAAATGGGTTATGTACTTGAAATGTTGCTTGCAACCTCAGTGGAGCCTATTACGTGACACGTTTTGCAGCGTAATATTATATTGCTTGTAAGAATATGATTATTTAATTTTTATCTTATACATTTTTAAATATTAATCATAAGCTACGCTTACAGTTTGTGTCGGTGATGTGAGAATTAGGAACACTGCTGTTTCTTTCCATCCGTTCAATTACATTACTGATGAGCTCCTTCTGGATCTTTGCGTTGATTATTCTGAAGGACTTTGCGATGATTTGAGTGACGTGTGTAAAGTGGACCAACAGAGCCACTTCGGAACAGTACAGGAGCACCATGAAGACGAAAGCGAAGACTGCTAATAGTTCTCGTTCTGAAGAAACGTCAACGTGAAATACTGGACTTATCATCCCAGCAATAATGGCTATCGTCACTGCGGTGGTGCAGATTACCCACAACTTCACTGTGACCTTGAAATTTGGTGACTTGCGATGATGATCTCTGTAGACACGTTCCAGTGTGTCAAAGACCTCGACGAGTCTTGGGTACTTCCGGGCGTAGCTGAAAAATATGACAGCCACCGTCACCTGTAGAGAGACGGTATGCATTGTAGATGCAAATTCCGTGATTCTGCTGAGTGGATCCCGTGACTGATAGTCCTGTCTGTACATGAAATACGTGTACAGAATGGTGCTGGAGAGACACTCTTGCAGGATGACTAATGTTGCGCTCCAGAGGAATGCTGGAATAGAAAACGCAAGTCCTTTACATCCTCTGGTCCTCGTTGAGTATCCCAACGGCAGGCCACCGACTATTCTGCAAAACCACATCATCTTATCTGGAAAGGTTTTCCATTTTCTGTAAAATATTCTGTTAGTGGTCTGATAGATTTTCATGTAGGAGATTTCGCAATAGTCCAACCAGTGCTGTAACAACTATTGTACTTAATTGAAAACCAATCATCGTTATGTGCTATTTGTTGACAAGTTATTTCCCATCATCATTATCCATTCAGCATTAACCCAAGTAATGTGGAATGGGAATCGTTCAAAATAGTGTGCTTATCTTTATTTGCATGAAATAAACCACAGAGGATGTACCAGTAATAACATGATTGACCTCGCAATATCCATACATCAATATACTTAATAATCGTTGACATATTGTGCGAATCAGCTGTTTTATTGTGAAAGCATTTCTGTTTGTTTTTTATCCAACATGTGCAGACAGTATATTGTGAAATATGTATCTTATAAAAGAGAACAAAGTGAAGGTAATCATTGCGGAATATGAAGATGATTTCTTGTAACTTGCAGAACTAACCCATTACTGTATTTTCTAATCTATAATGTGTTTTACAGTATTGCACAATGGCATTTGGGCTGATCTACTTGATTTGTGTGGCACGTGTTCGATTTGAGTGCTCATTACAGATATTTTTAAATTTTAGTGTTTAAGTGTTCTATTAATGAAATTGATTACTCTAGCGACTGTGAGTCTGTTATATCGTTTCTAGCATCCGGCAAGATCTCGATGATGTCGGAACAATCCAAGGCTTCATCTACCACCAGCAATGTTGTCACTTTACGGAGTCCCACATCCCGCCTCTCTAAATTGATAATATTAAGAGACGGCATTCCTTTGCTGATGTGCTATGAAGCAAATATGTATCCAGTGAGTACGTAGTAGAAAATTTCATGTTCATACTACAATACTTATCTGAAAATAACGTCCCATTTTACACTAGGAGCCTTCCGGGTACAAAGCACATTAAATTAGTTAAAGCTGGCCTCACATTTGATATCTCTGGTGTTAAAATATAGGACGCTCTCACTGACTTAAATTAAGGGTAGGTGATGTGTTCAAGCTCATAATCAGGCGAGGTGAAAAAGGCTTTGGGTAGTCAATCTGATACTGGACCTTATTTGGGTTCTACCTAGAAAAACTAGTGAAATATACTTACTTTGTTAGTGAGTACTGTTTTTTGTCAGTGTTAAAGTCATCTGGTCTCGTTGAGTGTTACGAATTCCAATATTTAACCAAGGTTCAGGAAACTGTGGAAGATAATTTAGATCGAGAAATAAAGAACTAACCCATAAAACCCTTAAAATCAGACACCCGCACTCTATCTAACCTAATTTTACGTGAACTACACATGCGCGTTGACATTTTTCCATTTATGCCATCTTGTGTTAGAGTGTGATGAATTATATTACTCTATGTCCTTTATTTAAGTTTGAACAGTAGAAAATGACATTCCACCGAGTTTTAAATAGCGAGTAGATTAGATTGCACCAGATGAAGAGGTGAATAAATAATTATTTTATACCAGTTCAGTGAGAGTATTGGAATTGATTTATAACAATGCACATTTAAAAATATTGTTTGAAATTGGACAGATACCGATACTGATTATATATTATATAATAATACAGATGAGAAGGATAATAAATGTAAATATAGCTCAATACACTACTAAAGGAAACGTAACTAATAAACATTGTTTAAGTTATGGTTGTTGTTTTGGTAGTTGTGTGTTTTTGTTTTATGTATCTTTAGTAATTTTTGTAATATATAATTCGAGCTATGGAAATTTACTCCGTAATACGTCCAGTCATGCAACTATTGCAAATTGCCAACTTGTTTTCCCACTATTATATGATTCTAGAAGGAAATAATTATAACATCGAACTGAGGTTTACGACTCTCTTACCCTCAGCAAAAGTACTTTGAGCACTTAAAAATATTGCGAAACTACATTATTAACATGAGCCACTCTAATATTAACTGGAAGTGTTTCAAAACATGAACTTAGAATCAGGAAAGAGACAGGAAAGAAAGAATAAATTGACGTTTAAACCATCTTATACATTTATTACTATATGTGATAAAATTACTACTGTGACAATACCCATTTTTGAAGAAATGAAATAAATAATGCAGTTATCAACAGCTTTTAAGGACAATAATAATTCTGGTTTTTATTAGGTCATTATGATATGATAAATAGTTATATCAAAGCAACGTTTTATTAGAGACTTTTTAGTCAAAGAGTGACTATTTTCAATCAACAATAGACGCAAATTAATTCTGGTTGCTACTGCTCTATGGAATAATCCACAAGGATATTTTTAGGTCTGAAGTGAACAAAGTACGCGTGGTTGTTTTACAATGTTAATGAATGAATAACAAGTGCATGTTTACTACTAGTGCCTTGGTTCTAAGACTATGTTCCTCTAGCCTATATGGGTGATGGCTGAGTCTGGAACTGAATCAGAATCACCAGGTAAGTTGTCACTGCTCCAGCCATCTGTTCAAACAGAACATGCTGTCACTATACATGCTATAACTTGTTTAGTGTGCATTACTTTGTCTCTTTACTTCCGAAATCAAGCTGTAGAGAGAAGAATATTAAAGAGAACATGACTGTTACGTTATCACTATAACATACATTAATAGATCTGTGAAAAGTTTAACTAAATTAAATTACTTACAGCTGTGAGAGTCTCATTGTGAATCGGAAAATATCCAAGAGCAGAAAATCTTGCGCTGCGATGAGGCAACTGCAGGAGAAACCCTTTCAGCTGGAAGTAAACTACATGAATACGTGGCTACTCGTAAATTATAAAAAGTATACTGTGCCTTTTAATTCAAGTTTTATGAATATTTTCTTTTGTAAACAAACTAAGAATGCCTTTTTATAAAGTAAGGCTTTAGTCAAATAAAATTCTACTATATAACTACTTGCCATGCTATTTTACTTATTATAGATAAACATACTCTGAGAAGCAAACTTTACAAATAGAATTTTTGGTATGTGTCTTGCTCCTCCACAAAAGTAACACTTCTGTTGGGATCTCTTTGTTAATAGCAGTAGTACGAGTAGAATTGTCTTATAGTTTTGGAACTGTCTAGTAGTTCCTAGTTTGTCCGTAAGAATCTTTAAAGTACTACCAAAATTGTGACACATGAAGTCATGAATAGGGAAATCCATCAGAATGAATCAGAAACATTATTACCCGCATGTTTCTGAGCAGTCTCTAATAAACGAGCTATGTCTTAATTTTTTTCAAGGTTAAGACGTTTCTAGAATACGTTGCCTGATTTGAGAATTTAAACCATTAACAGAGGCATCTCTGATCGACTCATTATTATAGTTTTTAACTCTAATATTTACAAAATCACGCGCCTTACTAAGCGATTTATGCATTGTCAAACAGTAATCTATTAATTCTCTTTCTTGTTGTTTAGTTTAACACGCAAGTGTTTTAGTAAATTTAATTATCTATGAATATTATTTATGATGTCTTTATAGCATTTTTTAATACTTTTATAGCATACACTCACTGTTATATACATAGTTTTCATAGGATAGAAAATATACTACTAGTCCTATATTTCTTACGTTCTTTAACTTCAGCTTTTTCGATAAACGTGTTCAGAAAAAAATTTTGTTTCAGGGCTGCAGACAAATTTATCAGGTTCCAGTAGTTTTTCCATTACAGAGTATTCAGATTAATACATCTAACATATTTTTTAAATAGTAACGACAAATTAATGTTTTCTACAAACTAGGGCTTTAATTAAAGGAATTTATTTAGATAACTTTAAGAAACAATCTTAATGTATAAACGATGACTTATTGGTTACCACAAATATACATGATATGGTTTTGTTTTTAAAACAGTAAATTATATACCATGCTTTATATTTATAGAATATTTGGAGATTAAATATCTTCTACAATACTTCCAGTTATGTGACGTCTTTTTAGTTTTTTCACCTTATAATATCTACTGGGAGATTCAGGAAAGTATTGATGCTTAAGTTCATTTAGGAAGTACCAAATAGAATTGAAGATGCGTAATACCTAAACTTTAATGGTGTATCAGTTTCTGTATTTGAGAATCATAAGTGCTTAAAAACTCAGCGTAAACATTTAGTAGATAACACAAATAACCTCTGTTTTAAATATCAAGGTTTTGTCTAATGTTACTGCAATGACATGTGTTATTATAATTTATCTTAGGATAATATCTTTGTATTAATATGTCAACTTAGGATAAAACCATAGTTCATGTATTACAATACCGTGTTTTAAACAATTATTGAACTGAGTCTGAATTAAAATAACATTTATATGTACACGTATTTTATGGTTTTTAGTTAACTTTTTCATCTAGCAGTTAGTTGAAATATGTTAAGTATTAACAATCTACTTACCTTTGTGTTTACTATTTTATGTGATATAACATGCATATGTAATTGTTATATAAATCGTACGTTAAAAACAAGGTTTACCAACTTGAGTTAATTTTACTGCCACTATAATATCAGTATAGGCCATATGAAGATTATCAGTACAGTACCTGTTCCTTCAAAATTTGGTCCAGGTCTTTGTCCATAAACTTGCAGATCAACATTACTGTCTCCTCAGCCTAGAATAAATATTCAGGAAAAAATTCGGTTCAACTATTATGAAACTTTAATTTATAAATGAGAAAACACCAAAATATATCAATTAATGCCATCAGTGTCTTATTACTTATCTTCCAAATCATTTTACTTTGGATGCTACTACTATACTGTTATATATAAAATAACTCTGAAGAATAACTACAAAAATTTATACCTGATGGTGACTAATGGGGAATTCGAGATAGTATATGGCGATGACATATATATATTATATATATATATATATATATATCTACTCTGTCTAATGAACCATAAATGAATCTGAGGAATCACAAATGAAAAATAACCGAATCTATAGTTGTTTGCTTCTACTTTCTAAAGCAGTTTTAATGTAAAATCTATTACTAATGTTGTTAAATCTCCTTAGAATCAATAAAAAATCTTCGAAATCTTAATCCTTATTCTACAAAGTTAATTGTAACACATTCTTTGTCTTTTATTGTCTTTTTCCCAGTAACAATCAAGTGTAATTGATCATTTATATTCAATTCTTTAATCTTTCTTTCATCCAAAACAATCAAAATCTATTTGGCAAATGTACTTTGAAATCTTCCAATTCTACTATGATTGTAAGCCCGAATTTATCTTTTATTTTCTCCCATGTCACAATTTAGTTTTTTTATTTTCTTCTAAATCAATTAATTTCTTATATTCTATAAATCGTAGTTCGCCAACTTCATTTAATTCCTTTGGTAGCTCCATTTATATAGGAACAATTTTATTTGTAGCCTTTTTAAATTTAAATTTTATAGCGATTTTTCGAGAAATATCGTTCACATTATCAACTTTTTAAGGTACATACAAACTGGTAATATAGTTTTTTTTTATCTATAAATAAATTTTTTCACATATAATGACCAACGAAAAAATAACATGTCCGTTTTGTAAGAAAGAAATCCTAAAACATAACTATAATCGAAATTATAATTCTAAAATTCATATAAAAAACAAAGTCGTTTACGAGAAAGAATTGAACTATTTGAGGAATTGGGTTAAAGACAATCAAATTGTCGGTCACGAAAAGATGTATAATATAGAAAAATTAGAACAATTAAAGAGAAATTTTAAGAAGGAAAAGAAAAATATCTAGCTATTTAGTGACGAAAAAATTAATTCAGTCGCTGAAAAATTGTCCATTGAAAACAAGCAATAAAACTAAATCTGAAATGATCGAAGAAATTGATAAAACTCTTAACGAAAAAAACTGAAAATATCATTGATGTCGAAGTTTATTCCTCTATACATGGTCTTTCCAAGTAATACATTTTAACAAATTTAAACGATAATTCCATGTCAATTTACAAATATCTATCAATTATGCACCCAGAAATTAAAAGTATAATGGTCAAACAACATCATTTAATAATTATCAAAAGAAGTGTAATCATCCGTACGTTATTCATATGGATTATGAGAGTATATTAGAGAAAATTCCGACATGCAAGAACAATCCACAAACATCGACCACAACGAAGAATCAGAAACACATTCCTTATTGTTTCACTCTATATTTAGTGTCGAATGTGACCAATCGCATGTACAAACCGATATGTTATCGAGCCAAAAATGAAGAAGATTTGCCAAATGATTCAACAAAATTGTTTGAAGAGCTCAATAAATTATCGAAGTACATAGCGAAAAAATATAATTCAAAAATCATGAAACCTATGAAATTGACAGAAGAAGAAGAAATTTCCTATCAAAATTCAAACGTTTGTAATATCTGTGACTGGTCTGCTTATGATGTGGGATCAATTCAGTATGGTTTTACTCCTGATGATTGGAAAGATAAGAGTTATAATAAAGTAAGAGATCATTGTCATTTAACCGGCAAATTTCGAGGTGCAGCTCATTTATGTTGTAATCTGAATCACATACTTCCACAAAATATTCTAGTTTTCTGCCACAATATGTCAAATTACGATACTTATTTGTACATAAAAGACTAATGCTAAACAATATGGAAATGTTGATTTGATCGCAAATACCGATGAACGATATATAAATTATTCAGTAAATTCAGGATATGGATATGAATTCGAAGGTGATAAACCAAGAAAATTTATAAAATTCTCTTTTTCGGATACGCTCAGATTCATGGCGTCATCTATTGAAAAATTAGCTAAAAATTTAAAGAAAAAAGACTTCAAGCATACAAATCATTTTATACAGAATGGGAGAATATTGAATGAAATTATAGAAACACAGCCAAATGACGAAGACGAGATTTTTAAAATATAGTCAGGAAAAGGCATATTTCCTTATGAATTTATCGATAGTATTGAAAAACTTGATTACACAGAAGAATTGAAGATTGAAGATTTATACTCAATTTTAACAGTTGATAGCATATCTGAGAAAGATTTCCAACATTATTTAATGGTCTGGAACAAATTAAAAGTGAAAATTCTAGGAAAATACTCTGATTTGTATAATATTCAATATGTTTTATTGCATGCTGATATATTTGAAAACTTCAGAAACATTTGTTTGAATTGTTATAAACTCGATCCTGCTCATAATCTAACAGCTCCAAGTCTCGCATGGGAGGCAATGTTAAAATTAACGAAAATCGAGCTTCAACTAATACACGACTATGATATGTATTTGATGATTGAAAAAAGGCATTCGTGGAGGCATTTCTAAATGTATTAAGCGATATGTGAAAGCAAATAACAAATATTTGAAAGATTCCGATAAGACAAAGTCCGAAAACTATCTGTTGTACGTCGATGCCAATAATCTTTATGGTTGGGCATTATCACAAAATTTACCATATGGCGATATTAAGTGGATGGATCCAAAAACATACACAAAAGAAGAATGGCAAGAAAAAATTTTAGAACTCACTGGAGAAGAAGATTATGGCTATCTTCTCGAAGTTGATCTAGGATATCCAACGAATTTACATGAAAATCACTAGGATTTGCCTCTTGCTCCTGAAAATTTTAACAAGAAACTTTGCACAACTTTACTGGATAAAACTGAATACGTTGTTCATTCAAGAAATTTGAAATTCTATCTGGAACAAGGTATGATTTTGAAACATGTGAATAGAGTTATTGCAGTCTATCAGAAGCCTTTTATGAAAGAATATATTGATTTTAATACAACTATGAGAACCAAGGCTACAAGTGACTTTGAGAAGGACTTTTATAAGCTGATGAACAACTCAGTTTTTGGAATAGTATGGAAAATGTACGAAACAGATGCGATATCAAACTAGGAAATGAAGAATTTTTCGATGAAACAAGCTAAGAAAACAAACTTCAAATGCTTTAATATCTTTGATGACAACTGCATAGCGAGTCGCATGTATAAACAAAAGGTGAAATTTAACAAACCGATCTACATAGGATTTTCAGTTCTTGACCTATCAAAATTGTTTATGTACGAGTTTTATTACGATAAATTAAAGAAGTTTGATCCAGATTTGAAACTGTGTTACATGGATACATGGAGAAGTTATTTTCTAGAAATGAAACGAGATCCTTTTAAGATTATTAAAGAAAATATTGATGACTTTGATAGAGCGATTATCCAAAAGATCACGAATGTTTCACTAGCAAAAACAAGAAAGTCGTTGGAAAATTTAAAGACGAGCTAAATGGTGAAATATTAGAAGAATTTTGTGGATTGAGATGGAAAATGTACTCGTACAAATATCTAGACAAAAATCCAGTAAGATGCAAAGGAATTAAGAGAAGCGTTGTAAATAAAACAATAAATATCGATAATTGAAATAGATGTTTTTTCGAAGATAAAGAAGAATGTAGAGAGATCACAGTAATCAAAAGCTACAAACGTGAGTTATACACCGTTACTATAAACAAGTTAGCACTGTACGCTAAAGATGATAAGAGAATTATTGTCCTAGAAAATAAGATCGATACAGTACCGTATGGTTATAAAAATGAAGCGATATTTGATATATTAGATGAATTAAACAAAATCGGAAGCTTTGAAAATTGAGAAATAACCTGAAATTTCTATGAATATGAATTGAGAAAGTCAAAGCTATAATAATTTTTTTTAATATAAATGGAGGCTCAAAAGAAATGTAAAAAGTGTAAGGAAATAAAAGGTCTTGAAGAATTTTATAAAAATAAGAATACCAAAGATGGAATACAGTATATGTGTAAAGATTGTCATTATAAATATTGCAAAGAACTATACTATAAAATGGAAAAATTAACTTTAGAAAAGAAGGAATGTCTTAGATGCAAGAAAGTTAAAGATATTTCAGAATGTCATAATTGGCATTATAGTAAGGATAAAAAACAAGCATATTGTAAAGAATGTATTAGAGAAATCTCTTATAAATCAGTTCATTGCACATGTGGAAGAGAAATTCAATATTTATATTATTTACAAAAACGTTTTACATACAAAATATCATAATTCGAGAGTTTAGTAAAATTTACTAACATTTTCATTGTGCAATTTAGATATCTTATAAATCAGTCGAGATTCAGTCATATTTGTGGTAAAATAATTGTATGTTATGTCTAACGACTCTTTCATTTGATTATAAAGATTGATAGAATTTGGTTCGTCATCTATGAACAAAATATCTAATTATGGATAGTTTATTTTCAGATGTTTCAATCGTCTTGATATTTCACGTTTTTGTGCCCTAATTACATAATAAGGATATTCAAAAATATGATTCATTTTTATTAAAACGAACACGTGTAATTTATGTTCATCAAAGTCTTTACAAATCATATCTTTCTTCATTAATTCCATTTTTAATTCTAGATTCTCTATTTTTAATTTATTCATTTCATCATTAATTTGCAAGTGTTTTACTTCGTCTTCTAAATATTTAATCTTATTTTCAATTTTGTACTCACCAAATCTTTTAATGGAGGGTAAAACCTCTTTTGTAACCCACTTTTGAAAGATTTTCGCCTCTTCTTTATTTGATCTCAATATTAGAGAATATATACCAGATTCATGAACGAAAACAGTGTCAGGATAAAGATTTTGTAAGAGGCTGCTTGTAATTTATGTCTTTGAAAACCATGTTATCATCATTATCGACATTTATTCTTATTGCTTGTCTGGTATTATCATATTCTAAAATTTCTGCTATATCTTTTGCTTTAAACCAGAACTCGTTCGTTTTATCTAAAATCATTAGGATATTTGTGTTTTCGAACTTACGTTGTTTATCGAGTAGATCTACAATTGTCTCCATTTATATAGAAAATAAATTTAACTAGTAATAGTATAAAGCCCAGATTCATTAATGAAAATAGTGTTTTTTTTTTAGTTTGAAGTTAAGCTATTTAATAGGTGATCTTTTTTCATGTCTTTAAACATTGATTCATTGATAAAAACAGCGTATTTTGATTATTTGAACGGAGCGTCGATTCGACGATCCCTTGAAAATGTATATTATCGAGTCTTTTCTTATATTTTGAGGTCAATTTTATTCCTTTTTCAATCTCAAATATACGATTGTTTTACTCTCATTATTCAATAAATTTCCTTCAGAGGCTTGTATAGTCAGAACGATTTTTTGAATTTTTTTAATATTTTTTCTAATAGGAATATAATCGATTCCATTCGGGTTTTCACTGTTTTTTATTCATAAGCAACATTTGGGTAAAATGTGTACAATATTTCCAATTCTTTGTGTAGATGTTCGGTATGATTTTTGAAACTAGGTTTAACTAGATTACAATGTACTTCAATTACATCGAACGGTCTAAATTTTGGCGTTTTATTTCCTAAATATACCTGATTTGGCTCAATAGTTTCTTGAACAAACCCTAATAAATCTATTATAATTGTTGATAAAATTATTCTTGCTGGTGATTTTATTTGAATTTGGTCAAAGAGATCATTTTTTTGCATTTCAAACTTGTTTTTCGACAAAGTTTAAAGATTTATCTGATTGTTTGAATGTTTTCAGATAATTTTTAAAGGAATTTTTATGTTTAAACCATAATATTTTGTTATGTTCTTTTCACTAAATCCTATACAATAAGGAGAACTTTCACTAATATTTATTACAAAATTATCAGAATAAAAACCACTTAAACCAATAAAATAATTTGATTCTTCATATAAATGCATAGGATGTTCTAAGTTTAAAACTAAATTAGAGCTTTCTGAAGTGAACTTGAATAGTTTCATTTTTGCTACTTAAATATAGAAATTTTTAAAGCACAAAGATCAGATAAAACTACAAACGTTTGAAGAAAACAAGAAAGATCAACCTATTAGATTGTTAATTGTTGGTTCAAGTGAATGTGGAAAAACAAATTTATTATTGAATTTTATCTACAATACGTTGATTTCTTATTCAAATTTTTATGTTAGTAAATCTTTGGAACAAGACACATATAAAAAATTGCAAGAAAGATTTGAAAATATTGAGAAGAACTTAAGCAAAAAAATATCACATTTTTATAATCCTTCTGAGGATATAGTTCCGTTAAGCGAATGTAAACCCAATTCTTTAGTCGTTTTTGATGATTGTATTTTAGAAAATCAAGATGTTATTAAGGAATATTTCGTAATGTCTCGTCACAAAAACATATCTTGTATCTATCTTTCCCAATGCTTTTCAAAGGTTGATAAACAGGTTATAATTAATAATTTGAATATGTTGTGTATTTTTAAGCAAGATGATCACTGTTCGAGAAAGATTTACAACAATTATGTGGGATCTGATATGAGTTTTAACCACTTTAATGTGTTATGTGAAAAATTTGGAAAGAAGACTACGGATTTTTAACAATTAATCTAACTTTGAAGCCTGAAAATGGTAAATATTTAGATAAATTTTCTAATATAAATTATGGTCTGTGGTCTGACAAATTTAATCGATAAAATATTTGTTACAATTATTTTTACATTATCTTAAATTTTTATTTACATTATAAAAATAACTGAAAAACGGTAAATCTGTTCACGTTTTACGTTCCACACTCATGTTTTTACGTTTCACGTTCACGTTTTTACGTTCCAACGTTCACGTTTTCACGTTCCTCGTTTATGTTTCTAATTTTTTCTAAATAAATGGCGAAGGTAACTTCTGAAGAAGCAAAAAACCTTGATCAAATCGAAAAGAAATGAATCAAAGAATTTAAAGAACAGATTAGAATTGATGAAAAAGAACAATAATTTATTCAAAAATTAATCAACCTGAAATATCTGCAATTAAAAATGTTCAAGGTAAAATTGAAAATGTTTTAAATCAAAATTAAAAATATGATGGATTTGGTCCCTGTTGTACAAGAATTTGCAGATATTTCGATTCCAGAATCTGAAGTAGAAGCATTTGAATTACCAAAATTACCATCTTCAACACCATTTAGACCCCAAATCATTGAAGATTCTACAATAGTTGAACCAAGAAGTCCTGGGACAACGGATATAATAATTGGTGAAATTGGTGAAAAATTTCTTCCTAGAGCAAAAGATAATAAATTTGGTTTGTATTGGGATAGAAAAAAGAAAAGTTTGATGATTGGAAATTTACCCGTGAATTTTGAACATAATGATATAATTATTAATGAAAAAACGTGTGAAGATACTCAAGGATTGTGGAGATTATTAACAGACAATGATGTTCCACGAGATGATTTATATTCTGAAGAAGATTTGAAAAAGTATACTGAAGTTTTATGGAAATCTGATTCAATTTACAAAAATAATTATTTATCAACTAAAAAACCTAAATCAAGTAGAGGTAAAAATATATTAATTTAATTAAACCAATTTGGGAAAAAACTTCAATAAGTTCATCTATGATTAAAGGTAGGGGGCTTTTGAATGATTTTATCAACAATTTACCTTTTGAATTACACGTTCCAGGCTAACAATATCTCGAGCCTGGGACAAAACTTGAACAAAGACTAAAAAGAGGAGATCCTGGTGTGAATAAATTAGATAAAGCTGCAATGGAACACGACATTTATATGCTAAACATAGAGATACAAATTCTAGGCATATTGCAGATAAAGTTTTGTAAGATAAGGAAATGGATAGATTTTTATCAAAAGATGCTAGTATAGGTGAAAGATTTATTGCTCTTCCAACAGCTGGAGCAATTTTTTTAAAAAGAAAAACTAGGAATGGGAATCGAAGAGAACTTGAAATTTTAGTTATATAAATGGAGGTGAACGTAAATTTCAGTAAAATTCAGAAAGAGAAAATAAAAACCGCTTTTAAGAAGAAAATACCTGTTAGTATTCAATTTAAAATATTTCAACTAAAAAATGAGGATAAAATATTTTTAACGATGTAATGTCTTACAATAAATTCGAAAAACATAAGACAAACAATAAAAGAACAAGAATAGAACTTTTTTATAACCAGTTGAAAGAGCTTAAAAATGGTGGACTTTTGAAAGATTTATTAGATTTTGGAGAAGAGAACAGAAATTATACCTGTTGTTCCTTATGTTCGTAAAGCTGCTCCAATCGTTAAAAAAGACGTGATTCCTATTGTTCGAAACATTTTAAATTAGTTAGATAAAGAGTTAGAAGATGTTACAGGATCTGGATTAGATGAAAAACTTTGAATTACGTGAAATCAAACTTCAAAAGAAATTCGAAATCAAACCATTAACATTCGGGGAATTTGAAGAAATCTGCAAAAATATTAAAAACTTAAGAGGAATTTTCATGAGAGATACATTACCTTAAAAAGTTAAGAAATTTGAATGTGGAATTGTGAATTTAGACTCGATTATGGGAATTTGAACGCATTGGATTTGCTATTATAAAAATATAAAAAAAATTCATTTTATTTTGATTCGTATGGAAGAATTGAGGACAAACCATCGAGAGAATTGATCCAATATTTGAATAAATCAAACGTTTATTATAATGATTCTCAAATTCAAGGCTATGAAAATCCCCCAATTCGTGGTCATTTATATGTTTTTGTTTTGAATGAGTTGACTGATGGTAAAGATTTTAAAGAAGTTGTTAACAAATTATTACTTAATAAATATGGATTCACAAAATAGTTTTGACGTATTTGGAACACAAATTAAAACAGAAAGTATTCACAATGTAGATAATAGTTTGAATTTTGATAGTTTGAGAAATGAGTTTGATAACAAGTTAGAAAATTTGTTGCAAAACCTTCCAGATGCAGATATGTTTGCTGTCAAGATTGAAGATTTTAAAGCAGAATATGATAACAAACTTGCAAATTTTATGAGTTCAAATGAAGTTGCTGATAAAATAAAAACATTGAAAAAAGAATTTGAAGATGGTGCAAAAAATATTTACCAATTTAATGTCTCATATCGAAAAAGCTGATAAAATTACTGATGCGATCAAAGATGAAAAGAATTATGTTAGTTTAGCTAATAAAATAGAATTGTCGGTGTTCGACCTGGTATTGACAAACATGATGTTGTTGTTAAAGAACAAATTTTAAAACCTGTTTTCTAAAATTATCAGAAAACATCGATATTGTTGATTGAAATGATCCGAATGTTAAAAATACCTGAGATTTTAAAGGAAAAAGACTTAGCAGCGTTAGTAAGGGAATTTATCCGTTTGATGTTATCGTAAAAGAGCAATTAGATGATCATATTAAAATGTTTGTTGAACTGAACCAAAATTATGAGAATCATAAACAACATGTTAAAGATTTTACAACAGAAGTCTATGACAAGTTAGAAGGCAGAAATAGAAGATCAGTAGACAATGTTGGTGAAATTATTGAAAAATTTATAAAAATTAC